>NC_140183.1:8798644-9398644 GCF_963971535.1 Notolepis coatsorum | reverse complement strand
TTAACATGAAAAGAAGGCGCCACCCAGACGTCGGGACGAACCGCGCCTGGTGGCCCACCCCAAGGGCGTGAGACCCCACTACATATGTTCAGATCCATCCCGTCATCATCCCCCAGACATGAACGAGGATCCGTCGACAACCCACCCAGGTCATGGGATGTGGTCGCCGGAAGAGGAAAAACCCCCATCTCAGTTGCTTTATAAAAACGCTGTTTCAACCACAAGCAACTAAGGCGTGCCAGTCAATCGCCTGTTTACAGCGAGCTAGCACTATACGTGCGTCGGGACACACCCCCATCAATGAACAGGCTATTTAGACCTGTCATTGAATCCCCAAGGCGCCCAGGGGAACGACAAGAGGGGTGTGACACTCCCTAACTCCAACACTTCTGGAATAGAAAGAAGGAAGCATCAACAGTATGTATCCCAGTCTACACAGCCGGGGTAAAAAATGTTCACATTTTTACATCCCACCACCCTCCCATAGGAAAGAGACAGGGATCCCCAGAGAGACTTCCCACGTGAGCTGTACAGATTGAAAAGAATATATTGCACCTTGAGCCATGTAAAAAACTGGTTTTAGGGCCTCCGGGGAAGAGGCACCGAACCCATACACACTCAATAAACGAATTGAATCGAATATACATACAATAGAAAAGGACCCTTCTAGAGGGTCCACTCACTTTGACAATCTGAGGAGGAAGGCTCTGTACTCTGATGGAGGCTTCCTCACATGGATCACATGGAAGAAGGAGTCCGAACTCACAGAAGGCCTGAGTAGGCGCTTGGTGAGGAGGAGCCCTGACCACCCCCCCTGAAAACAGATCCATCACATGGACCTGAACAGCACACGGAAGTCCTACCAACAGAGACGCGCACGGTGACGTACTCTATGGCGGGGGAATTCCTGCGGTGCACACGCCCAATATACCAGGCCGTGGGACCAGGAACTCCCTCCCCCCCCCCCCCCCCCCCCCGTAACGTGCCGAACCGCCACGTGACGGGAACCTTGAAGGACAGGGGGTGTACCCCTGACCGACAGAACAATGGGGAGAGGAAAGGTTACCAGTTCACCCCTTTACGACCCCACACCCATGATACGACGTAACGACAAAAAGAGAATATGACACAGTCATAGTCAGCTCTATGAAGCGTTTCACAGCTCCACACAGCGCACGAGCTAACCTGCTATCTGATTTTTACTAAGGAAAAACACAGAATAGAGAGGGCTCTAAGAACCCCGGTCCAACATACACATGTGCTTCTGTGGCCAGTACAACCCAGTTGTAGGTCACATGACACACACAACCCATCATCATCACAATGAGAGAATACATCATTCTTGATTAGTATCGACCACAGGCCTTGCTAAACACACATGACAGCAACCAAACCAATTTCCCTTTAGGAAATAAGTTTCTCCAGCAGATTTAGCACAACCTCAGCAATCAAGCTGAGAGTTACATCGTATCCCTACCACACAAAAGACACAATTAATGCACAACATGTCTGATAGGAGGTGATAAAGTCCCCAGGGAACCGGGGGGGGAAAAACACAATCCTCCTATTTTACCCTCAATACGGCCAGTTAAAACAGGAAAACCTGTTAATGTGTGAACTCACTGTCCATTGTCATTACAGTCTGAGAAAGAACATTCTTTTACTCACTCGTCACCAAGCATAGCTTCATAGGTTAGTTGCCTTAGTAGTGAGTACACGGTACACATAAACACCATGATGTTTCTCACACAACAACCAGATCAATACATCACGACCTGCACGGAGAAGCTACTGCCAGTGACAAAAACAGCTCACACACAACCCGCAACGTATCTCAAATGCATTGCAACAACACACGTTTTGGGAAAAAACACCGTCATTCACAATACATTTAGCAAGGTAAAACCAGAAGACGTGTTATGAGGGTCTGGCCAACCCCGTACCTGCCCGGAACGCAGATCAGCGAAGTGCAGTCACAAGCCATCGTAGAACACAGCCCTCTTTGTTGACGCAATCCCCGTCTAGGCTCAGGCAGGGTTGACGAACATCCCCTGTCAAGGATGACGTCGTGGTCAAGAGTGTAAAACATGTTAAAAATCAAAGCACGTTCAACAGAATAGCATCAAGCTAACGGCTGCTCCAACCGTTCGGGTGCTATCGCTTCCGCTCGCGAGACGCCGATCTACGACGCACGCGATCAGGAGCGAGCTCCCGGCGGCGCGCGAGAAGCCAAGCTACCCCGCGCCAGGCCACCGACCGGCTAACCGTAAGCTATGAACATGTAAACAATGACATAACACTCACCCAGACAGGCCGCCGTTCTGAACCCTCCTCACTTTTTAAGAGAAAAGAGAAAACAAGACGTCAACACCGCTTCACAACGGTGACATTAACACGTCCGGCGGAATCAGCACAGTACCAACTGGCCTGTATAGCTGACTTTGAACATGAATCTGCCGCTATCGCACATTACATGCACATATCCCCTCGTGAAGGAATACTCTCATTTGGATACGAAAGATGGGGTCTTAACACGGTGACAGAGAGAATCCACTCGTCCAGAACACACAGGGATCACCAGTGTCAATGGTCGCGGCCCACTAGTTAAAACTATAATGGTCGCCAGACCAAGGCCTTCTGTCGCCTAGACGGCTAAACAAAGGACCCTAGCCTGGGGCCGGTTTCCATAAACTTTGTCTAGTAGCCCCCATAGCACTAACAGACAAGTGGAGCCCGCCAGCAAACACTACTCACCCAACCTGGAACGCACCGCTCCTCACAACAGCGGCATGTCCGACAGTTCAGCTGTGACCTGACAGGTTTCACCCCAACAAACACAGCAAGGAACTGCAGTTGAGAAGCATGCAGCGGCGTGCTCCCAATACGAAAACCGGTGGAGGGTTTGTAGAATGATCAACATCTTCTAGACACTCCAGTACGAAGACAATATCGCCGTATTTTCTCGAAAATAGTGAGAGAGAAAATAAAGATATGATGTCAACGTATCCTTGTTTCCCAAGCTGTTCCTAATCCAATTTCTTCCATCATGGTGTCAAGTGTGGGGATCTACCGAGGCACCTCTTCCTTGTGGTGAAAGCGAGAAGGAGGAGAGCAGGTGACCACACACCTGCTTATGAAGGTAAGCTGATGAGGGGTGTGGTCAGACTAATACTGGTATTAGAGGTACATTTGTGGTTTATTCAGTACGCGTGCACGTACGCGAGATAGTGCAGAAGGCGATGCCAAGCTAAGCCACTAACGATACAGAACTGTTATTTTGTAGATGAAGTATTTAACGTTCTCTATTGGCCATTTTCACCTTGTTTAACAACCAGGAAGTGCCTAAGAGAAGTTTGTATGTCTTCAGGTCTCAGGGTGAAGTTGTATTTGTATACTCTCTTTGTACATCTGTAACCAGTTGAGGCGTAACATTAAGCTATTGTCCATCAGAGGTGTTTGTGTATCTTTTCAGTGAGAACAATACTACCACCATTTCAGCCTGGTTTGGTTTCAGTGCCATCTGTAGGGTGCTCCAGTCTGCTCCATTTACTTTTCAATTGCAAATCAATTAAATTAAGAGGAGTGTATCCCACTGCTATACAAATGCTTATTACGTTATGCTCGGGCCATTGGCTCTGGTATGTCATCAGTATTGTTGTGTTTTTAGAAGGAAATACATGTGATTGAACATGTCCCCATCAACCCTCTCAACAAAACTAAAACAAATACAAATGCTTTATAAAACATCAATAATCTAATGGAATTAGATTATTTGTTAAACATAGTACTTACATCTTTTCATCCTAAATCTAGTAATACTGAGTTGAGACTTTTCAATAGACCAAGAACATATCATTCATCAATTATGTAATTTTACATAATGAATAAATGTGAGGCTTAACAAGTCCTCCACCTGTCCTAGGAAAGCCGAGTGCATCTCATTCTGTAGTGACAAATCCTCTTCACCCTGAGACCTGAAGACATACAACACTCTCTTAGGCATTTCCTGGTTGTTAAACCAGGTGAAATGGCCAATAGAGAACATTAAATACTTCATCTACAAAATAACACTGTTCTAACAGGACAGTAATGATGTAAGAGGAATATTTGCAGATTTTTATTTTTTATTTGCATACAGTCATCAAATAGGGAGAGGTAAAGCACAGTCCAGGTATGATCAACAACAAAAATAAATGATGGAATAATGAGACTGGCCTCTGATAGCACATGGTCTTAAGGTTTGGAAATGTGAAACATACTGTCAATTTTAACCATTTCCAGAGTGACTGAAGCCCTTCCTACATTGGTATTTTACGTCTACAAGGCGTACAACTTGTGGGTATAAACCATTTACATATGCAAATAGGTGATCTTACGGTTATTTGGCTTAAAGATGCACTATGGAGTTTTGTTTTCGTTTTTAATAACACAAGAGAGAAGAAAAACAGTAAATGTATTTAGCAAGCTCTGCAAACAAAAAACTATTTCTAAGAAACTGCGTAGTGCCCCTTTAAAATAATATTTCAAATGGAAGAAATGTTCCTTTAAAAAATAAATGAAACCATTGGCAATTTTTTTTAAATCAATGATGGATAAGTACATGCAATAACCTCTTGAAATGTGTATTACAAAATAATATTAAAGCTGTCACAGGTCCTTTGTTGTGTTATAACTGAGCCAATAGTTGAGCAGTTAGCTGCTTTGAACCGATTGGCCCATCAGAATAGACACCCCATCCATCAAACCCCCATATCATCCATCAGAGGTGATATTTCCTCTTATAATAATCTTGGAAGACAACCATTAGGCTAAACTTTGTACAATCACTATGTATGTGTGCAGTATTTGCACTTGTATATATATTTGTTTTATATGTACTTATCATACTTTCATTATTTCAATCTTCTCTCTCTTACAAGATACTGGATGATCAGAATTTAGCCCAAATCCTTAAATATTGAGATATTTCAGGTTGTAAATCAAACATAATTTTCAGTGGGACTTTGAATTTAAGTGTGTTTAGGAAAATGTATTGATTTGATGTATTCCATGGTTTTTAATAAACATTAAGTCTGACATTACTTTCATTACTGACCATCCAGTTAGCAACTTAACAAACAGCAGGGCAAGGCAGACGACAGCAGTGAACAAACAGGAACGGGAACACAGAGGTATGACACCACCCAGGAAGTGAGAACAGGACACACTAATATACACAGACTAATTACAATTGAAAACACCTGGCAGGCCAGTCTAAAACACAGAAACAATTAACACCAACTAAACCCAAAAGCAATAACACAACAACAACTAAAGCAATCTCACAAACAACAACCAGACAGGAGGACGACATTTAAACAAAGGAAGGAAAAGCCCAGGATAACAAACAAGTGGAAATTAACTCAATAACATGTAACCAAACCAAAATGGTCACCTGCACCATCTGGCAGTACCCGCCAGATGGCGCTATGGAAGGAGGTAGGATACTGCAACGGTCACCATTGTTCATATTGTGGCCACTGTTCACATTGTCCTGTCTGGGACCATTACAGTAATCTGGTTGAAGATTTTATTTCAAGATTTATGAAATATAACCGGTTTATTTGATCAAAATGTCATCACCTGAAAAGTCTTGATGCTGCTGCTATTGTAAACTATGTGGACACTCTGCTCCAAAGACTCTAATGAATGTGGTAATATAGGCCAAAGATGTTTAGGGTTTCCACCTGTCTCATAATATACATAATTGTATTAGATTATTAAATCTTGAGTTCCCTTTAGAATTGTTGTCATCCCAGGGTCAGAGGCAGAGTAGGGGCGCGGCACCGAGCATTGGAAGGAAAGGATGGCAGACTGTCATGACAATCGAAACCTAACATTAAGCTGTTGCCCATCAGAGGTATTTTGATAGCTTTTCAGTGAGAACAATGCTACCACCAGTTCAGCCTGTGCACACCTGTGTGTACAGTATTCAGTGCCATTAAACCATCTGTAGGGTAAGCTAACCAGAGATAAATTGAAGTTCAATCTTAAGCTATTGCCCATCAGAGGTATTTGGGTAGCTATTCAATGAGAACAATACTACCACCATTTCAGCCTCTCCACACCTGTGTGTACAGTGTTCAGACCCATGAATATGTTCATAATGTGCTACAGTCTGCTCCCATTGACTTTTCAATTGCAAATCAATTAGTAGGAGTGTATCCCACTGCTATACAAATGTTTATTACGTTATGCCCGGGCCATTGGCTCTGGTATGTCATCAGTGTTGTTGTGTTTTATTTGTAAATTGATCTGTGGGTAGACATATAGCCAGGTAAATTAAGTTTGGACAGCATTGAGTTAGAGGAAGGGAAGTTCAAGTTCTTTATAAACGTTCTTTATTTGTCAAATATACAACAATATAGGCACATTGCAACAGTGCACAATTAAGAAACAATGCATACAAGAATGGTAACAATAAGTAATAGTAGTAAGATCAAATAAAATATGAAATGAGGTAAGATCAAATAAAATAGTCAATGTTTACAGAAAGTGTCTTGCGTATAAGTGTATGTGCATATTAAGGTGAAGTGCAGGGTGTGTGTGTTTGTGTGTTCAAGAGTTTTTATCAGGTGTGTGTTCAAGAGTCTTTAATAGGGATATCTCCTGTTCTTGTCCTTGTTCAGGAGTATTGTGGCTTGTGGGAAAAAACTGCCCCTGAACCTACTGGTTCTTGTGCGGATGTTCTGGTTTCTCACAAAAAATCAGAAAAAAAAAATCATATTCATGCTTGGATCAAATAAAGTACATAAAACCATCTCTTAAGGCATTTTCTGGTTAGTTAAACAAGGTGAAAAACAAATGCTTATTACGTTTTGCCCGGGCCAACTAACAACTCTGCTTAGAGACAGGGATTCTGCCTGGGCTCAAGCCAGACACTCAGGGGATCCTGCTCATTAGTTAATTTTCATGAAATAAATGTACCTCTGTTATAACAACAGCCACATTTAGCTTATAATTGGACCAATTCACAACCTCATATACAAACATGACACAATTGTGGAAGGTGGTTCATCTAGCAAAAACAGGACCAACCTACACAGGTTGCATATGGTGGCTGTTTGCACTGCATGGACTCCAGGTGGATTGGATGGACTTTCCATTCCAGTTATTGCAGAAGAGTTCAGAACAGACAGTGCATATATTTCTTCTTTCTATTTCAACAGGTGAGTTTCCTTATGCTTGAAAATTGGCCATTGTGACCCCCATTCATAAGAGTGGAGATAGAAGTGACTTAAACAATTAGCGCCCACTATTCTACCATGCTTGTCTAAAATCATGGAATCCTTGATTGAGAAATAACTCAAACAATTCCTTTCAACTCATTCAGTTTTAAATCTGGATCAATCTGGACTTGGAACAAATCACAGCACTATTTCAGCAGTCACATTAATTACAAATGACATTATATCTGCATTAGATAACAGATACAGAAAGTGTCTTGCGTATAAGTGTATGTGCATATTAAGGTGAAGTGCAGGGTGTGTGTGTTTGTGTGTGTGTGTTCAAGAGTTGTTATCAGGTGTGTGTTCAAGAGTCTTTAATAGGGATATCTCCTGTTCTTGTCCTTGTTCAGGAGTCTTGTGGGAAAAAACTGCCCCTGAACCTACTGGTTCTTGTGTGGATGTTCCGGTTTCTCCGCTACAGAAAAAAACTGAAAAAAATCATATTCATGCTTGGATCAAATAAAGTACATGAAACCATCTCTTAGGCATTTTCTGGTTAGTTAAACAAGGTGAAAAACAAATGCTTATTACAAAGCATTGCCTCTCTTTTTCCCCAAACAAAAGCCTTGCTTTGTCTCACTAAAGTGATCATTGTATCATGTATAAACATAACCCTACCAATAGTGTTGTAACTAGAGAACAAAACCAGTGAAAATGCCAGTTTCATGGATGGATTACTAGATTTCAAATAACGTATATACAATGTTCTTTTAGGCATTTCCTAGTTGTTAAACATGAAAATGGCCAAGAGAACATTAAATATTTAATCTACAAACATAACACTGTTCTGACAGCACAATAGTGATGTAATTGGGAGATTATTTACAGATAAAAACGTTTAAATTCATAGGTTTATACAATAGACAGAAGAATGTTTGATGTATGTCCAATATGAATGCGCTGTTGAGTATGTAAATGTTTTTAATGAGATTTCTACTTATTTTTAGTGTTTGACACCTGTATGAATACGCTGGTGATTCTTTAAGTTTCCAGAGTGACCAAAGCTCTTCCCAGACTGGTCACAGGGATAGTGCTTCTCTCAAGAATGAATATTCTGTTGTCTATTTAAGTGTCCAGATGTAATGAAGATCTTCCCACATTGGTCACATTGGTTTCTCTCCTGTGAATGAATACGCTGGTGTCTCTTTAAGCTGACAAAGTGTCTGAAGCTCTTCCCAAACTGGCCACATGGATAGAACTTCTCTCCTGTATGAATGTTCTGTGTGTCTTTAAGTTTCTAAAGTGTCTGAAGCTCTTCCCATACTGGTCACAGGGATAGCGCTTCTCTCAAGAATGAATACGCTGGTGTCTCTTTAAGTTGCCAGACTGACTGAAGCCCTTCCCACACTGGTCACAGTGGTAGGGCTTGTCTCCTGTATGAATACGCTGGTGTGTCTTTAAGGTTCCAGACTGACTGAAGCCTTCCCCACATTGGTCACAGTGGTACGGCTTCTCTCCTGTATGAATACGCTGGTGTGTCTTTAAGGCTCCAGAGCGACTGAAGCCTTCCCCACATTGGTCACAGTGGTAAGGCTTCTCTCCTGTATGAATACGCTGGTGTCTCTTTAAGTTTCCAGAGCGTCTGAAGCTTTCCCCACATTGCTCACAGTGGTAGGGCTTCTCTCCTGTATGAATACGCTGGTGTCCCTTTAAGTATCCAGACCGACTGAAGCCTTCCCCACATTGGTCACAGCGGTAGGGCTTCTCTCCTGTATGAATACGCTGGTGTCTCTTTAAGGTTCCAGATGTACTGAAGCTCTTCCCACATTGGTCACAGCAGTGAGGCCTTGAATCAGCCATTATTGTATTTGTTGTTGTGGAACAATTGTATCTGGAATAGAGACAAACATTGAAATAAATATTTCAGATTGGTAGAATCTGTAATTCCGTATTGTTTATTTAGTTTTGGTCTGATGTGTGGGTTGGAGTTTAGTAACATATTATAGTTTCTCCAGACCTCTCTTGGCAGAGCCTGAGGTGTGTCCAGCAATAGCAACACCTTCCTTATCCCCACTCAATTACAACCCACACATCAGAGAAACATGTGCAGTATGGGCAGTGCAGTATCAAGCAGGGCTCTTTTACCTAGATGTCACTGTTTGGTGGCATTACAGATTCTACCTTTGAAAGTGAATCTGCTCCATGGATGGGTATTGAAACTGGTCAGCATTAGCTAAAATACAGTGCACAACCCAATGGACAGTTATCTGCAATTTGTCATTGTGGTTGTTACTGTACAAATATACCTTTACATATACTGCCCTGTCAAGGCTAACCGCAGTAACTTGAAAAAAGTGAAAACTTAACCTAGCCATTTTGAAAATGAAATTTAATACCTGAATATATTGGACTGTTACTGCACTTTGCCTGTACATTACCTGTTTAATTATTTAAGGAAATCGTGCAGCAGAGTGCAGTATCTGCTTTTTTGGGGTTAATTAAAATAACTACGTCATATTTTTGTATGCCTAAAGATTACTTCATTATTACATGTTAAATCTGGGTACTATCATCTATCTACCTATAACACATTTTGGATGGCAAGTCAAAAAACTTTAAAGCCATTTTTCTCAGTTTCACTGTTTGGAAGTTACTGCAGTCTGCCTTGACAGGGCAGTATACATATATTGAAGAGAAATAAACAACAGATTAAAAATATTAGACAGCATATTTAGACAGAAACTAAGTGAGACTGCAATGCCATGGAAACAATCAAATAAATAATTGTACTTACTGATGTTGTGGTGTCAAAAGACTGATATATGTTATCAGAAGCAAGTTTGGATCCAGATGGTTTTAGTATAAAGTCTTGTTCCAGTAGAGAATGTGTTCTGCAACAGAGAGGGGTTCAAGTCAACCAGCAGACTATCCAGTGCTTTTGGTTGAATGAGTAGTTCAGTCTGGAAAACAGCCTGTTCTTATACAACAGAGCCAATAGTTGAGCAGTTAGCTGCTTTGAACCGATTGGCCAATCAGAATAGACACCCCATCCATCAAACACAAGGTGATAGGTCCTCTTATAATCATCTAGGAAGACAACTATTATGCTTTGTACAATCACTATGTATGTATATAGTATTTACAACTGCATATATTTTTATACTTTCATTATTTCAATCTTCTCTCTTACAAGATACTGGATGATCAGAATTTTGGATTTAGAACAAATCACAGCACTATTTCAGCAGGTCACATTCATTACAAATGACATTATATCTGCATTAGATAACAAGAAGCACTGGGCTGCTCTTTTTGTAGATATATCTAAAGCATTTTATACAGTGGATCATCCTTTGCTCTTACAGAAATTATATACCATTGGTATGGATAGAAAAGCCTGTGACTGGTACAACTGGGCAAGATGTGGTCAAGTATATATACACTAATTAGAATGAAATAACAATACAGTGGGATGGGATAATTTAGCAGGGCTGTGCAATTGGGCAGTTATGTGCAAAGAGTATGAACACCAAAGTATGAACAAATATTCATCAAATAGTACAACCGTCTCTTATGCATTTCCTGATTGTTAAACAAGGTGAAAATGACCAAGAGAACATTACATACTTAATCTATGAACATAATACTGTTCTGACAATATTGATGTAATTAAGTTTGCAGATTTTATTTTGTAATGCATAGGTTTATACAATAGGCAGAAGTAAGTGGATTTCTGTTCAGTATGAATGTGCTGTTGAGTATATAGATGCATGAACGCTTTTGATATTGCAGTTGCTGACATTTTCACTAGAGGACAGCACATAAGAATGAACGGACACCCCCATGAGAGACTTCACTTAGCACTTTTGATAAAAGCGCTAAATGAAGTCCATTTAACCTTTACCATGAGTACTTCAGTAAAACAGCCCTGTTCTCATACAATAGAGCCAATAATTGAGCAGTTAGCTGCTTGGAACTGATTGGCCAATCAGAAGAAGAATAGACTCCCCATCCATCAAACACATGGTGATATTTCCTCCTCCAATCATCTTGGAAGACAACTATTAGGCTACACTTTGTACAATCACTATGCATCACTGCACTATCTGCATATATTTGAGTTTAATTTGTACATATTTCACTTCAAATATATAAATATTCTCTCTCTTACAATATACTGGTTGAGCTAATCAGAGGCAAATTGAAGTTAAATTTTAAGCTATTGCCCATCAGAGGTATTACCCTAACCCTAACCCTAATCAACAAGCGAAGAAAATAAACCATGTGGGGCTAGACTGCATTACCAGGGAACTTAGTGTAGAGTTATGTGTAAAAAGAGGAAATTGTCAAAAAATAAACAGGCAAATTATTAATAAACCACCACTACACACAAACCAAATCAAAATTGTTATACAACAGTCAAATGTACCTACTCTCAGCAAGCTTAGTGACTTAAAGCACAATGAAACAAGATGGCTACTTTTTATTGTAGTTGGTTCATGGTACAAATTCAATGTAACAATCAAATTCAATGTAACTATCAATAACATTAACTAGATATTTTTGGATCTCGATTGCTAATTGTATCGTTGGCGCCCTGATGTGCCCGATCAGCCTCTAGATACCAAAGCAGACAGGGCCAAACCCATAGTTTAGGTTGTACCAAACTTAGCCATATTGTAAGAAAGAAAACTACACAAGATTCTGTGCAAAGCCCTCTATTTCTTAGCCCATGGGGCTACATTTGTGAATGTTATTGTTAATCCTGCATTGGGTCTAATCCTGTTTTAGAACAAGTATTTTTAGCTCAAGGCTAAGGTCAGGATTATCCCATTTTAGAATGTGCCAGTGAGAAATATCTTACAGAAAAGTACCATGGTATTTATGTCAATCAAAAATTATGTAAACACCATATTACCATCAGTATCATCGTTTAAATTGGATTTTACAGTGGTATTATTTAACTACAAAGGTGGTACCAAGGCTATACATGACTTTTACCATGGCAGTAACTGTAGTTCCAATACCAATTAACATGTGTTTTTTATTAGATGTTAAGACAATTTCCTCTTTTTACACATAACTCTACACTAACTTCCCTATTAGTGCAGTTTAGCCCCACATGGATTATTTTCTTTGATTGTTAATTCATTTTTTATTTGAGTTATGTATATTAAATACAGTTTACTTCATCCCTCCTTCATTATGGTCTGCATTTAAGCCTTGTATGAACACAGGTGGAGAAGAAAGGTCAGTCCAGAGCAGAGTCATGTACCTGCTGTCTACAACACCCGTTCTACATCCCATCCTGCTGAAAATCCCCAAAACACTTCCACTGTAGGTGGGCTAGCTCGTTTTAAGGCTGCTAGCCAGCTTTTGAGGGCTAGTTTACTGAGAGGCAATGAGGTGTAAATTAAATCAAATGTATTTGTAAAGCCCAAGATCACAAGGTAACGTGGGCTGGGCTAGTCTTCTTCAATTAAAAAGGTCAAGAAGAAACATCACAATAAATCAAGAACAAAAACCACCATAAAATCCAAATATGCAACACTCCCAGACAAAATGACGCTTTAAATACAATTTATGATATAGTAATTGCTGACATTTTCACTAGAGGACAGTACATAATAATGAACGGACACCCCCATGAGAGACATCACTTTGGATAAAAGCACTACATAAATGCAGAGTACTTCAGTCTGGAAAACAGCCCTGTTCTCATACAAGAGAGCCAATAGTTGAGCAGTTAGCTGATTTGAACTAATTGGCCAATCAGAATAGACACCCCATCCATCAAACACAAGGTGATATTTCCTCCTCCAACCAAGCACTCCATGGACTCCAGGATGGACTTTCCATTCCAGTTATTGCAGAAGAGTTCAGAACAGTCAGTGCATGTATTTCATCTTTCTATTTCAACGGGTGAGTTTCCTTATGCTTGGAAATTGGCCATTGTGACCCCCATTCATAAGCGTGGCGATAGAAGTGACTTAAACCCTTAAACAATTAGCGCCCAATGTTCTACCATGCTTGTCTAAAATCATGGAATCCTTGATTGAGAACTAACTCAAATCATTCCTTTCAACTCATTCAGTTTTAAATCTGCATCAATCTGGATTCGGAAATGATCACAGCACCATTTCAGCTTTTACATTAATTACAAATGACATTTCTGCATTAGATAACAAGAAGCATTGTCCTGCTCTTTGTGTAGATACAGTATATATAAAGCATTTGATACAGTGGATCATCCTTTGCTCTTACATAAATTATATAACATTGGTATGGGTAGAAAAGCCTGTGACTGGTACAACTGGGCAAGATGTGGTCAAGTATATACACTAATTAGAATGAAATAACAATACAGTGGGATGGAATCATTTAGCAGGGCTGTGCAATTGGGCAGTTATGTGCAAAGAGTATGAACAGCAAAGTATGAACAAGTATATATGGCCAAGAGAACATTACATACTTAATCTATGAACATAATACTGTTCTGACAATATTGATGTAATTAAGTTTGCAGATTTTATTTTGTAATGCATAGGTTTATACAATAGGCAGAAGTAAGTGGATTTCTGTTCAGTATGAATGTGCTGTTGAGTATATAGATGCATGAACGCTTTTGATATTGCAGTTGCTGACATTTTCACTAGAGGACAGCACATAAGAATGAACGGACACCCCCATGAGAGACTTCACTTAGCACTTTTGATAAAAGCGCTAAATGAAGTCCATTTAACCTTTACCATGAGTACTTCAGTAAAACAGCCCTGTTCTCATACAATAGAGCCAATAATTGAGCAGTTAGCTGCTTGGAACTGATTGGCCAATCAGAAGAAGAATAGACTCCCCATCCATCAAACACATGGTGATATTTCCTCCTCCAATCATCTTGGAAGACAACTATTAGGCTACACTTTGTACAATCACTATGCATCACTGCACTATCTGCATATATTTGAGTTTAATTTGTACATATTTCACTTCAAATATATAAATATTCTCTCTCTTACAATATACTGGTTGAGCTAATCAGAGGCAAATTGAAGTTAAATTTTAAGCTATTGCCCATCAGAGGTATTACCCTAACCCTAACCCTAATCAACAAGCGAAGAAAATAAACCATGTGGGGCTAGACTGCATTACCAGGGAACTTAGTGTAGAGTTATGTGTAAAAAGAGGAAATTGTCAAAAAATAAACAGGCAAATTATTAATAAACCACCACTACACACAAACCAAATCAAAATTGTTATACAACAGTCAAATGTACCTACTCTCAGCAAGCTTAGTGACTTAAAGCACAATGAAACAAGATGGCTACTTTTTATTGTAGTTGGTTCATGGTACAAATTCAATGTAACAATCAAATTCAATGTAACTATCAATAACATTAACTAGATATTTTTGGATCTCGATTGCTAATTGTATCGTTGGCGCCCTGATGTGCCCGATCAGCCTCTAGATACCAAAGCAGACAGGGCCAAACCCATAGTTTAGGTTGTACCAAACTTAGCCATATTGTAAGAAAGAAAACTACACAAGATTCTGTGCAAAGCCCTCTATTTCTTAGCCCATGGGGCTACATTTGTGAATGTTATTGTTAATCCTGCATTGGGTCTAATCCTGTTTTAGAACAAGTATTTTTAGCTCAAGGCTAAGGTCAGGATTATCCCATTTTAGAATGTGCCAGTGAGAAATATCTTACAGAAAAGTACCATGGTATTTATGTCAATCAAAAATTATGTAAACACCATATTACCATCAGTATCATCGTTTAAATTGGATTTTACAGTGGTATTATTTAACTACAAAGGTGGTACCAAGGCTATACATGACTTTTACCATGGCAGTAACTGTAGTTCCAATACCAATTAACATGTGTTTTTTATTAGATGTTAAGACAATTTCCTCTTTTTACACATAACTCTACACTAACTTCCCTATTAGTGCAGTTTAGCCCCACATGGATTATTTTCTTTGATTGTTAATTCATTTTTTATTTGAGTTATGTATATTAAATACAGTTTACTTCATCCCTCCTTCATTATGGTCTGCATTTAAGCCTTGTATGAACACAGGTGGAGAAGAAAGGTCAGTCCAGAGCAGAGTCATGTACCTGCTGTCTACAACACCCGTTCTACATCCCATCCTGCTGAAAATCCCCAAAACACTTCCACTGTAGGTGGGCTAGCTCGTTTTAAGGCTGCTAGCCAGCTTTTGAGGGCTAGTTTACTGAGAGGCAATGAGGTGTAAATTAAATCAAATGTATTTGTAAAGCCCAAGATCACAAGGTAACGTGGGCTGGGCTAGTCTTCTTCAATTAAAAAGGTCAAGAAGAAACATCACAATAAATCAAGAACAAAAACCACCATAAAATCCAAATATGCAACACTCCCAGACAAAATGACGCTTTAAATACAATTTATGATATAGTAATTGCTGACATTTTCACTAGAGGACAGTACATAATAATGAACGGACACCCCCATGAGAGACATCACTTTGGATAAAAGCACTACATAAATGCAGAGTACTTCAGTCTGGAAAACAGCCCTGTTCTCATACAAGAGAGCCAATAGTTGAGCAGTTAGCTGATTTGAACTAATTGGCCAATCAGAATAGACACCCCATCCATCAAACACAAGGTGATATTTCCTCCTCCAACCAAGCACTCCATGGACTCCAGGATGGACTTTCCATTCCAGTTATTGCAGAAGAGTTCAGAACAGTCAGTGCATGTATTTCATCTTTCTATTTCAACGGGTGAGTTTCCTTATGCTTGGAAATTGGCCATTGTGACCCCCATTCATAAGCGTGGCGATAGAAGTGACTTAAACCCTTAAACAATTAGCGCCCAATGTTCTACCATGCTTGTCTAAAATCATGGAATCCTTGATTGAGAACTAACTCAAATCATTCCTTTCAACTCATTCAGTTTTAAATCTGCATCAATCTGGATTCGGAAATGATCACAGCACCATTTCAGCTTTTACATTAATTACAAATGACATTTCTGCATTAGATAACAAGAAGCATTGTCCTGCTCTTTGTGTAGATACAGTATATATAAAGCATTTGATACAGTGGATCATCCTTTGCTCTTACATAAATTATATAACATTGGTATGGGTAGAAAAGCCTGTGACTGGTACAACTGGGCAAGATGTGGTCAAGTATATACACTAATTAGAATGAAATAACAATACAGTGGGATGGAATCATTTAGCAGGGCTGTGCAATTGGGCAGTTATGTGCAAAGAGTATGAACAGCAAAGTATGAACAAGTATATATGGCCAAGAGAACATTACATACTTAATCTATGAACATAATACTGTTCTGACAATATTTATGTAATTAAGTTTGCAGATTTTATTTTGTAATGCATAGGTTTATACAATAGGCAGAAGTAAGTGGATTTCTGTTCAGTATGAATGTGCTGTTGAGTATATAGATGCATGAACGCTTTTGATATTGCAGTTGCTGACATTTTCACTAGAGGACAGCACATAAGAATGAACGGACACCCCCATGAGAGACTTCACTTAGCACTTTTGATAAAAGCGCTAAATGAAGTCCATTTAACCTTTACCATGAGTACTTCAGTAAAACAGCCCTGTTCTCATACAATAGAGCCAATAATTGAGCAGTTAGCTGCTTGGAACTGATTGGCCAATCAGAAGAAGAATAGACTCCCCATCCATCAAACACATGGTGATATTTCCTCCTCCAATCATCTTGGAAGACAACTATTAGGCTACACTTTGTACAATCACTATGCATCACTGCACTATCTGCATATATTTGAGTTTAATTTGTACATATTTCACTTCAAATATATAAATATTCTCTCTCTTACAATATACTGGTTGAGCTAATCAGAGGCAAATTGAAGTTAAATTTTAAGCTATTGCCCATCAGAGGTATTACCCTAACCCTAACCCTAATCAACAAGCGAAGAAAATAAACCATGTGGGGCTAGACTGCATTACCAGGGAACTTAGTGTAGAGTTATGTGTAAAAAGAGGAAATTGTCAAAAAATAAACAGGCAAATTATTAATAAACCACCACTACACACAAACCAAATCAAAATTGTTATACAACAGTCAAATGTACCTACTCTCAGCAAGCTTAGTGACTTAAAGCACAATGAAACAAGATGGCTACTTTTTATTGTAGTTGGTTCATGGTACAAATTCAATGTAACAATCAAATTCAATGTAACTATCAATAACATTAACTAGATATTTTTGGATCTCGATTGCTAATTGTATCGTTGGCGCCCTGATGTGCCCGATCAGCCTCTAGATACCAAAGCAGACAGGGCCAAACCCATAGTTTAGGTTGTACCAAACTTAGCCATATTGTAAGAAAGAAAACTACACAAGATTCTGTGCAAAGCCCTCTATTTCTTAGCCCATGGGGCTACATTTGTGAATGTTATTGTTAATCCTGCATTGGGTCTAATCCTGTTTTAGAACAAGTATTTTTAGCTCAAGGCTAAGGTCAGGATTATCCCATTTTAGAATGTGCCAGTGAGAAATATCTTACAGAAAAGTACCATGGTATTTATGTCAATCAAAAATTATGTAAACACCATATTACCATCAGTATCATCGTTTAAATTGGATTTTACAGTGGTATTATTTAACTACAAAGGTGGTACCAAGGCTATACATGACTTTTACCATGGCAGTAACTGTAGTTCCAATACCAATTAACATGTGTTTTTTATTAGATGTTAAGACAATTTCCTCTTTTTACACATAACTCTACACTAACTTCCCTATTAGTGCAGTTTAGCCCCACATGGATTATTTTCTTTGATTGTTAATTCATTTTTTATTTGAGTTATGTATATTAAATACAGTTTACTTCATCCCTCCTTCATTATGGTCTGCATTTAAGCCTTGTATGAACACAGGTGGAGAAGAAAGGTCAGTCCAGAGCAGAGTCATGTACCTGCTGTCTACAACACCCGTTCTACATCCCATCCTGCTGAAAATCCCCAAAACACTTCCACTGTAGGTGGGCTAGCTCGTTTTAAGGCTGCTAGCCAGCTTTTGAGGGCTAGTTTACTGAGAGGCAATGAGGTGTAAATTAAATCAAATGTATTTGTAAAGCCCAAGATCACAAGGTAACGTGGGCTGGGCTAGTCTTCTTCAATTAAAAAGGTCAAGAAGAAACATCACAATAAATCAAGAACAAAAACCACCATAAAATCCAAATATGCAACACTCCCAGACAAAATGACGCTTTAAATACAATTTATGATATAGTAATTGCTGACATTTTCACTAGAGGACAGTACATAATAATGAACGGACACCCCCATGAGAGACATCACTTTGGATAAAAGCACTACATAAATGCAGAGTACTTCAGTCTGGAAAACAGCCCTGTTCTCATACAAGAGAGCCAATAGTTGAGCAGTTAGCTGATTTGAACTAATTGGCCAATCAGAATAGACACCCCATCCATCAAACACAAGGTGATATTTCCTCCTCCAACCAAGCACTCCATGGACTCCAGGATGGACTTTCCATTCCAGTTATTGCAGAAGAGTTCAGAACAGTCAGTGCATGTATTTCATCTTTCTATTTCAACGGGTGAGTTTCCTTATGCTTGGAAATTGGCCATTGTGACCCCCATTCATAAGCGTGGCGATAGAAGTGACTTAAACCCTTAAACAATTAGCGCCCAATGTTCTACCATGCTTGTCTAAAATCATGGAATCCTTGATTGAGAACTAACTCAAATCATTCCTTTCAACTCATTCAGTTTTAAATCTGCATCAATCTGGATTCGGAAATGATCACAGCACCATTTCAGCTTTTACATTAATTACAAATGACATTTCTGCATTAGATAACAAGAAGCATTGTCCTGCTCTTTGTGTAGATACAGTATATATAAAGCATTTGATACAGTGGATCATCCTTTGCTCTTACATAAATTATATAACATTGGTATGGGTAGAAAAGCCTGTGACTGGTACAACTGGGCAAGATGTGGTCAAGTATATACACTAATTAGAATGAAATAACAATACAGTGGGATGGAATCATTTAGCAGGGCTGTGCAATTGGGCAGTTATGTGCAAAGAGTATGAACAGCAAAGTATGAACAAGTATATATGGCCAAGAGAACATTACATACTTAATCTATGAACATAATACTGTTCTGACAATATTGATGTAATTAGATAGATTCATGAACGCTTTTGATATTGCAGTTGCTGACATTTTCACTAGAGGACAGCACATAAGAATGAACGGACACCCCCATAAGAGACTTCACTTAGCACTTTTGATAAAAGCGCTAAATGAAGTCCATTTAACCTTTACCATGAGTACTTCAGTAAAACAGCCCTGTTCTCATACAATAGAGCCAATAATTGAGCAGTTAGCTGCTTGGAACTGATTGGCCAATCAGAAGAAGAATAGACTCCCCATCCATCAAACACATGGTGATATTTCCTCTTCCAATCATCTTGGAAGACAACTATTAGGCTACACTTTGTACAATCACTATGCATCACTGCACTATCTGCATATATTTGAGTTTAATTTGTACATATTTCACTTCAAATATATAAATATTCTCTCTCTTACAATATACTGGTTGAGCTAATCAGAGGCAAATTGAAGTTAAATTTTAAGCTATTGCCCATCAGAGGTATTACCCTAACCCTAACCCTAATCAACAAGCGAAGAAAATAAACCATGTGGGGCTAGACTGCATTACCAGGGAACTTAGTGTAGAGTTATGTGTAAAAAGAGGAAATTGTCAAAAAATAAACAGGCAAATTATTAATAAACCACCACTACACACAAACCAAATCAAAATTGTTATACAACAGTCAAATGTACCTACTCTCAGCAAGCTTAGTGACTTAAAGCACAATGAAACAAGATGGCTACTTTTTATTGTAGTTGGTTCATGGTACAAATTCAATGTAACAATCAAATTCAATGTAACTATCAATAACATTAACTAGATATTTTTGGATCTCGATTGCTAATTGTATCGTTGGCGCCCTGATGTGCCCGATCAGCCTCTAGATACCAAAGCAGACAGGGCCAAACCCATAGTTTAGGTTGTACCAAACTTAGCCATATTGTAAGAAAGAAAACTACACAAGATTCTGTGCAAAGCCCTCTATTTCTTAGCCCATGGGGCTACATTTGTGAATGTTATTGTTAATCCTGCATTGGGTCTAATCCTGTTTTAGAACAAGTATTTTTAGCTCAAGGCTAAGGTCAGGATTATCCCATTTTAGAATGTGCCAGTGAGAAATATCTTACAGAAAAGTACCATGGTATTTATGTCAATCAAAAATTATGTAAACACCATATTACCATCAGTATCATCGTTTAAATTGGATTTTACAGTGGTATTATTTAACTACAAAGGTGGTACCAAGGCTATACATGACTTTTACCATGGCAGTAACTGTAGTTCCAATACCAATTAACATGTGTTTTTTATTAGATGTTAAGACAATTTCCTCTTTTTACACATAACTCTACACTAACTTCCCTATTAGTGCAGTTTAGCCCCACATGGATTATTTTCTTTGATTGTTAATTCATTTTTTATTTGAGTTATGTATATTAAATACAGTTTACTTCATCCCTCCTTCATTATGGTCTGCATTTAAGCCTTGTATGAACACAGGTGGAGAAGAAAGGTCAGTCCAGAGCAGAGTCATGTACCTGCTGTCTACAACACCCGTTCTACATCCCATCCTGCTGAAAATCCCCAAAACACTTCCACTGTAGGTGGGCTAGCTCGTTTTAAGGCTGCTAGCCAGCTTTTGAGGGCTAGTTTACTGAGAGGCAATGAGGTGTAAATTAAATCAAATGTATTTGTAAAGCCCAAGATCACAAGGTAACGTGGGCTGGGCTAGTCTTCTTCAATTAAAAAGGTCAAGAAGAAACATCACAATAAATCAAGAACAAAAACCACCATAAAATCCAAATATGCAACACTCCCAGACAAAATGACGCTTTAAATACAATTTATGATATAGTAATTGCTGACATTTTCACTAGAGGACAGTACATAATAATGAACGGACACCCCCATGAGAGACATCACTTTGGATAAAAGCACTACATAAATGCAGAGTACTTCAGTCTGGAAAACAGCCCTGTTCTCATACAAGAGAGCCAATAGTTGAGCAGTTAGCTGATTTGAACTAATTGGCCAATCAGAATAGACACCCCATCCATCAAACACAAGGTGATATTTCCTCCTCCAACCAAGCACTCCATGGACTCCAGGATGGACTTTCCATTCCAGTTATTGCAGAAGAGTTCAGAACAGTCAGTGCATGTATTTCATCTTTCTATTTCAACGGGTGAGTTTCCTTATGCTTGGAAATTGGCCATTGTGACCCCCATTCATAAGCGTGGCGATAGAAGTGACTTAAACCCTTAAACAATTAGCGCCCAATGTTCTACCATGCTTGTCTAAAATCATGGAATCCTTGATTGAGAACTAACTCAAATCATTCCTTTCAACTCATTCAGTTTTAAATCTGCATCAATCTGGATTCGGAAATGATCACAGCACCATTTCAGCTTTTACATTAATTACAAATGACATTTCTGCATTAGATAACAAGAAGCATTGTCCTGCTCTTTGTGTAGATACAGTATATATAAAGCATTTGATACAGTGGATCATCCTTTGCTCTTACATAAATTATATAACATTGGTATGGGTAGAAAAGCCTGTGACTGGTACAACTGGGCAAGATGTGGTCAAGTATATACACTAATTAGAATGAAATAACAATACAGTGGGATGGAATCATTTAGCAGGGCTGTGCAATTGGGCAGTTATGTGCAAAGAGTATGAACAGCAAAGTATGAACAAGTATATATGGCCAAGAGAACATTACATACTTAATCTATGAACATAATACTGTTCTGACAATATTTATGTAATTAAGTTTGCAGATTTTATTTTGTAATGCATAGGTTTATACAATAGGCAGAAGTAAGTGGATTTCTGTTCAGTATGAATGTGCTGTTGAGTATATAGATGCATGAACGCTTTTGATATTGCAGTTGCTGACATTTTCACTAGAGGACAGCACATAAGAATGAACGGACACCCCCATGAGAGACTTCACTTAGCACTTTTGATAAAAGCGCTAAATGAAGTCCATTTAACCTTTACCATGAGTACTACCACTTAGCAAAAGCGAAAGGCCTCTCCTCTGTCCTGATTCTCCTAGATCTATCTGCAGCCTTCGACACAGTCAACCACCAGATCCTCCTTGCGGCCCTCGCAGGAATGGGAGTGGCTGGCTCTGCGCTGACATGGCTGTCATCATACCTCAATGACCGCTCCTACCAAGTGTCATGGAGAGGGACCCTGTCGGCCACCCGCCCCCTGCGGACGGGTGTCCCCCAGGGCTCGGTTTTAGGACCCCTTCTCTTCTCCCTCTACACTAAATCACTGGGTAACATTATCACGTCTCATGGCTTCTCCTACCATTGTTATGCCGACGATACTCAACTCTTCCTCTCCTTCCCTCCCTCAGATATCCACGTCTCTGTGCGGATCTCGGCCTGTCTGTCCGACATCTCAGCCTGGATGACGTCCAACCACCTCAAACTGAACCTAAGCAAAACAGAATTGCTCCACCTGCCGGCCAAATCCTCCCCCCTAACCGACCTTTCAATCACAGTCGAGAATGCAGCTGTGACTGCGTCCCCGACCGCCAAGAACCTTGGTGTTGTCCTCGACGACCAGTTGAACTTCTCTGCTCACATCGCAGCGACGACCAGAACCTGCCGATTCCTCCTGAGCAACGTCAGAAGGATACGCCCCTTCCTGACAAAAGAAGCCACCCAACTCCTCGTCCAATCAACAGTCATCTCCCGCCTCGACTACTGCAATGCACTGCTCGCTGGCCTCCCGGCCACTGCCACTAAGCCTCTTCAACTCATTCAGAACGCAGCGGCCCGCCTGATCTCAAACCTACCGAAGTCGGCCCATGTCACCCCACTTCTTAGGGACCTGCACTGGCTCCCCATTGCTGCACGAATCCGCTTCAAGGCCCTCGACCTAGCATACCGTGCGGCAAAGGGAACCGCTCCCGCCTACCTCCGGTCAATGGTCTCTAACTACACACCCTCAAGACCCCTACGCTCTGCATCTTCTGGCCGCCTCAGACCTACTCCTATCCAAGCTCCGGGAGGGTCATCAAAGAGAAGTCGCCTATTCTCAGTCCTTGCCCCACAATGGTGGAATGAACTACCCACCCCAGTTAGGACAGCCGAATCACGTCCAATCTTTCGCCGTCGACTAAAGACGCACTTCTTCAACCATTATCTGAATTAAAAAAAAAAAAAAAAAAAAAAAAAAATCTAACCCTAACTAACCGTACTGTCATGCACTTGTCCTAATAAACTAACCTACACTGTAGCACTCAACACTTTGATGAACATTGTTGCTCAGCTGATAGAGTTGTGCCCTTCCTGATGGCTTGTCGTACAGAACTTGTAAGTCGCTTTGGATAAAAGCGTCAGCTAAATGACTAAATGTAAATGTAAATGTAAATGTACTTCAGTAAAACAGCCCTGTTCTCATACAATAGAGCCAATAATTGAGCAGTTAGCTGCTTGGAACTGATTGGCCAATCAGAAGAAGAATAGACTCCCCATCCATCAAACACATGGTGATATTTCCTCCTCCAATCATCTTGGAAGACAACTATTAGGCTACACTTTGTACAATCACTATGCATCACTGCACTATCTGCATATATTTGAGTTTAATTTGTACATATTTCACTTCAAATATATAAATATTCTCTCTCTTACAATATACTGGTTGAGCTAATCAGAGGCAAATTGAAGTTAAATTTTAAGCTATTGCCCATCAGAGGTATTACCCTAACCCTAACCCTAATCAACAAGCGAAGAAAATAAACCATGTGGGGCTAGACTGCATTACCAGGGAACTTAGTGTAGAGTTATGTGTAAAAAGAGGAAATTGTCAAAAAATAAACAGGCAAATTATTAATAAACCACCACTACACACAAACCAAATCAAAATTGTTATACAACAGTCAAATGTACCTACTCTCAGCAAGCTTAGTGACTTAAAGCACAATGAAACAAGATGGCTACTTTTTATTGTAGTTGGTTCATGGTACAAATTCAATGTAACAATCAAATTCAATGTAACTATCAATAACATTAACTAGATATTTTTGGATCTCGATTGCTAATTGTATCGTTGGCGCCCTGATGTGCCCGATCAGCCTCTAGATACCAAAGCAGACAGGGCCAAACCCATAGTTTAGGTTGTACCAAACTTAGCCATATTGTAAGAAAGAAAACTACACAAGATTCTGTGCAAAGCCCTCTATTTCTTAGCCCATGGGGCTACATTTGTGAATGTTATTGTTAATCCTGCATTGGGTCTAATCCTGTTTTAGAACAAGTATTTTTAGCTCAAGGCTAAGGTCAGGATTATCCCATTTTAGAATGTGCCAGTGAGAAATATCTTACAGAAAAGTACCATGGTATTTATGTCAATCAAAAATTATGTAAACACCATATTACCATCAGTATCATCGTTTAAATTGGATTTTACAGTGGTATTATTTAACTACAAAGGTGGTACCAAGGCTATACATGACTTTTACCATGGCAGTAACTGTAGTTCCAATACCAATTAACATGTGTTTTTTATTAGATGTTAAGACAATTTCCTCTTTTTACACATAACTCTACACTAACTTCCCTATTAGTGCAGTTTAGCCCCACATGGATTATTTTCTTTGATTGTTAATTCATTTTTTATTTGAGTTATGTATATTAAATACAGTTTACTTCATCCCTCCTTCATTATGGTCTGCATTTAAGCCTTGTATGAACACAGGTGGAGAAGAAAGGTCAGTCCAGAGCAGAGTCATGTACCTGCTGTCTACAACACCCGTTCTACATCCCATCCTGCTGAAAATCCCCAAAACACTTCCACTGTAGGTGGGCTAGCTCGTTTTAAGGCTGCTAGCCAGCTTTTGAGGGCTAGTTTACTGAGAGGCAATGAGGTGTAAATTAAATCAAATGTATTTGTAAAGCCCAAGATCACAAGGTAACGTGGGCTGGGCTAGTCTTCTTCAATTAAAAAGGTCAAGAAGAAACATCACAATAAATCAAGAACAAAAACCACCATAAAATCCAAATATGCAACACTCCCAGACAAAATGACGCTTTAAATACAATTTATGATATAGTAATTGCTGACATTTTCACTAGAGGACAGTACATAATAATGAACGGACACCCCCATGAGAGACATCACTTTGGATAAAAGCACTACATAAATGCAGAGTACTTCAGTCTGGAAAACAGCCCTGTTCTCATACAAGAGAGCCAATAGTTGAGCAGTTAGCTGATTTGAACTAATTGGCCAATCAGAATAGACACCCCATCCATCAAACACAAGGTGATATTTCCTCCTCCAACCAAGCACTCCATGGACTCCAGGATGGACTTTCCATTCCAGTTATTGCAGAAGAGTTCAGAACAGTCAGTGCATGTATTTCATCTTTCTATTTCAACGGGTGAGTTTCCTTATGCTTGGAAATTGGCCATTGTGACCCCCATTCATAAGCGTGGCGATAGAAGTGACTTAAACCCTTAAACAATTAGCGCCCAATGTTCTACCATGCTTGTCTAAAATCATGGAATCCTTGATTGAGAACTAACTCAAATCATTCCTTTCAACTCATTCAGTTTTAAATCTGCATCAATCTGGATTCGGAAATGATCACAGCACCATTTCAGCTTTTACATTAATTACAAATGACATTTCTGCATTAGATAACAAGAAGCATTGTCCTGCTCTTTGTGTAGATACAGTATATATAAAGCATTTGATACAGTGGATCATCCTTTGCTCTTACATAAATTATATAACATTGGTATGGGTAGAAAAGCCTGTGACTGGTACAACTGGGCAAGATGTGGTCAAGTATATACACTAATTAGAATGAAATAACAATACAGTGGGATGGAATCATTTAGCAGGGCTGTGCAATTGGGCAGTTATGTGCAAAGAGTATGAACAGCAAAGTATGAACAAGTATATATGGCCAAGAGAACATTACATACTTAATCTATGAACATAATACTGTTCTGACAATATTTATGTAATTAAGTTTGCAGATTTTATTTTGTAATGCATAGGTTTATACAATAGGCAGAAGTAAGTGGATTTCTGTTCAGTATGAATGTGCTGTTGAGTATATAGATTCATGAACGCTTTTGATATTGCAGTTGCTGACATTTTCACTAGAGGACAGCACATAAGAATGAACGGACACCCCCATAAGAGACTTCACTTAGCACTTTTGATAAAAGCGCTAAATGAAGTCCATTTAACCTTTACCATGAGTACTTCAGTAAAACAGCCCTGTTCTCATACAATAGAGCCAATAATTGAGCAGTTAGCTGCTTGGAACTGATTGGCCAATCAGAAGAAGAATAGACTCCCCATCCATCAAACACATGGTGATATTTCCTCTTCCAATCATCTTGGAAGACAACTATTAGGCTACACTTTGTACAATCACTATGCATCACTGCACTATCTGCATATATTTGAGTTTAATTTGTACATATTTCACTTCAAATATTTTGAAAAAAAGGCACAATCAGAATTTTTACAGATAAAATAGGGTGTTCCACAGGGTTCCACCCTGGGCCCAGTCCTCTTCACCTTTATACAAATTATATTGCCCATTTATATGTGGATGGTACAATACTGTATGACACTGTGTTATTTGAGTGTTTCCAAATTAATGAGCTACAGAAATCCAAAGTGTTTCTGTTTTGCAAAACAAAATGGAGTAATGACTGACAAAGATCCATCTATATTGTCTGACTTTTCAATTATTTCAGTCCTGGGTCTGACACATTATTATTTGCAACTGTGTACAATATCAGAGAGTTACATGTGCTTTGAATTGCCTAAAAGTCTATTTCAGTCAAATTACCCTTTAAATACACTTTTTGATATTGCAGTTGCTGTCATTTTCACTAGAGGGCAGCACATAATAATGAACGGACACCACCACTTAGCACTATGGATAAAAGCGCTACATGCAGTCCATTTACCATGAGTACTTAATACAGTAAAACAGCCCTGCGCTATATAAATGCAGAGTACTTCAGTCTGGAATAAAGCCTTTTTCTCATACAATAGAGCCAATAGTTGAGCAGTTAGCTGCTTTGAACTGATCAATCTGGGCAATCAGAAGAACAATAGACTCTCCATCCATCAGACAAGGTGATATCTCCGCTTCCAATCACCTTGGAAGACAACTATTATGCTACACTTTGTACACTCACTATTCATCACTGCACTATCTGCATATATATTTGAGTTTAATTCGTACATATATATAAAATATATAAATACAATAAACCAGTGGTGTCGCATGGGTAAAATAACAGGGGATGGCAAAAAAAAAAAAAAACAAGCAGTCACCATGTACAGTATGGCTCGGCGGCCACTGCAAGTCAAACCAAGCAGTCACCATGTACAGTATGGCTCGGCGGCCACTGCCAGTCAAACCAAGCAGTCACCATGTACAGTATGGCTCGGCGGCGTTACTACTATGAACAAAACAAAGCCAAGAGAACAGTTTTGACTCTTCAAATAAAGTGACTATTTATTTTTCCAAATAAATATAATTTGAGTCAATCACAAAATTCACAATCCGTCAATGTCATTAACAATGTGTTTCCCTGAACAATGAGTGAACTAAAAACCAACAGGTATTGTGCTTTGTCAGCCGATAAAACATTTGACGCTATAGGAGAGGAGACTGTTGTGGTCTTGGTCCATGAAACAACTATTACTTGGCATTTATAAGACAGCACGCATCAAAAATAATTAAATAAACCAAACAAACATCACAGGTACATATGTCCAAATTAACCTGGCTACTATGGAGGAATAAGTGACTGTGTATTCGAACCCCTGGCCCCAAATGTACAGTCTCCTCACCACCGGATGTATATTTCTCTCCCACCCACCCACCCCCTCCTAATGTACAGTCCCCTCCCAATCATATCATATGTATATACTCTGTCAGGATCTATGAGTAACAGTACTGTATATTTGGATACCGCATATGTCACAAATGTATCAGTACTAAATACCTATATGTCCCTATGCCATAAATGTCATGTATATTGTGTATGTCATAAATGTCAATATGAATTGAAAATGGGGGACGCTGATGTAAACAAGACAAATGTCTTTCTCTGGTCTGCATCCCCTTAACAATTGTGTGTATTGAGCTGTACTGTATTGTACCCATTCTGCAATCTGTTAATAAAGTTTTCAATCAATCAATCAATCAATCACATTAGTTAGCATCCAAGCTAGCCTGATAACGTTAGTAACTTAGCATCCAACCCATGATGGGTTGCCGTAATAAACCATGACCATTCTCCTGATGAATTGAAAATGGGGGACCCTGACGTAAACAAGACGAAAGTCTTTCTCAGCAGGGCAAGGCAGGGCAAGGCAGACGACAGCAGTGAACAAACAGGAACGGGAACACGGAGGTATGACACCACCCAGGAAGTGAGAACAGGACACACTAATATACACAGACTAATTACAATTGAAAACACCTGGCAGGCCAATCTAAAACACAGAAACAATTAACACCAACTAAACCCAAAAGCAATAACACAACAACAACCAAAGCAATCTCACAAACAGCAACCAGACAGGAGGACGACATCTAATAAAAAACACATGTTAATTGGTATTGGAACTACAGTTACTGCCATGGTAAAAGTCATGTATAGCCTTGGTACCACCTTTGTAGTTAAATAATACCACTGTAAAATCCAATTTAAACGATGATACCGATGGTAATATGGTGTTTACATAATTTTTGATTGACATAAATACCATGATACTTGTCTGTAAGATATTTCTCACTGGCACATTCTAAAATGGGATAATCCTGACCTTAGCCTTGAGCTAAAAATACTTGTTCTAAAACAGGATTAGACCCAATGCAGGATTAACAATAACATTCACAAATGTAGCCCTGGGCTAAGAAATAGAGGGCTTTGCACAGAATCTTGTGTCTTTTTCGTTCTTACAATATGGCTACAAGTTTGGTACAACCTAAACTATGGGTTTGGCCCTGTCTGCTTTGGTATCTAGAGGCTGATCAGGCACATCAGGCTAACGATACAATTATCTATCGAGATCCAAAAATATCTAGTTAATGTTATTGATAGTTACATTGAATTTGTACCATGAACCAACTACAATAAAAAGTAGCCATCTTGTTTCATTGTGCTTTGAGTCACTTAGCTTGCTGAGAGTAGGTACATTTGACTGTTGTATAACAATTTTGATTTGGTTTGTGTGTAGTGGTGGTTTATTAATAATGTGCCTGTTTATTTTCTCTTTTCTCTTTTTACACATAACTCTACACTAACTTCCCTGGTAATGCAGTCTAGCCCCACGTGGTTTATTTTCTTCGCTTGTTGATTAGGGTTAGGGTTAGGGTAATACCTCTGATGGGCAATAGCTTAACATTTAACTTCAATTTGCCTCTGATTAGCTCAACCAGTATATTGTAAGAGAGAGAATATTTATATATTTGAAGTGAAATATGTACAAATTAAACTCAAATATATGCAGATAGTGCAGTGATGCATAGTGATTGTACAAAGTGTAGCCTAATAGTTGCATTCCAAGGTGATTGGAGGAGGAAATATCACCATGTGTTTGATGGATGGGGAGTCTATTATTCTTCTGATTGGCCAATCAGTTCCAAGCAGCTAACTGCTCAACTATTTGCTCTATTGTATGAGAACAGGGCTGTTTTACTGAAGTACTCATGGTAAAGGATAAATGGACTGCATTTAGCGCTTTTATCCAAAGTGCTAAGTGAAGTATCTTATGGGGGTGTCCGTTCATTCTTATGTGCTGTCCTATAGTAAAAATGTTAGCAACTGCAATATCAAAAGCGTTCATGAATCTATATACTCAACAGCGCATTCATACTGAACAGAAATCCACTTACTTCTGCCTATTGTATAAGCCTATGCATTAAAAAATAAAATCTGCAAACTTAATTACATAAATATTGTCAGAACAGTATTATGTTCATAGATTAAGTATGTAATGTTCTCTTGGCCATATATACTTGTTCATACTTTGCTGTTCATACTCTTTGCACATAACTGCCCAGTTGCACAGCCCTGCTAAATGATCCCATCCCACTGTATTGTTATTTCATTCTAATTAGTGTATATACTTGACCACATCTTGCCCAGTTGTACCAGTCACAGGCTTTTCTATCCATACCAATGGTATATAATTTCTGTAAGAGCAAAGGATGATCCACTGTATAAAATGCTTTAGATATATCTACAAAAAGAGCAGAGCTTCTTGTTATCTAATGCAGATATAATGTCATTTGTAATGAATGTGACCTGCTGAAATAGTGCTGTGATTTGTTCTAAATCCAAAATTCTGATCATCCAGTATCTTGTAAGAGAGAAGATTGAAATAATGAAAGTATAAAAATATATGCAGTTGTAAATACTGTATACATACATAGTGATTGTACAAAGCATAATAGTTGTCTTCCTAGATGATTATAAGAGGACCTATCACCTTGTGTTTGATGGATGGGGTGTCTATTCTGATTGGCCAATCAGTTCAAAGCAGCTAACTGCTCAACTATTGGCTCAGTTGTATAAGAACAGGCTGTTTTCCAGACTGAACTACTCATTCAACCAAAAACACTGGATAGTCTGCTGGTTGACTTGAACCCCTCTCTGTGGCAGAACACATTCTCTACTGGAGCAGTCTTATACTAAAACCATCTGGATCCAAACTTGCTTCTGATAACATATATCAGTCTTTTGACACCACAACATCAGTAAGTACAATTATTGATATGATTGTTTCCATGGCATTGCAGAGTCTCAACGTATTTTCTGTCTAAATATGCTGTCTAATAGTTTGAATCTGTTGTTTATTTCTCTTCAATATATGTATATGTAAAGGTATATTTGTACAGTAACAACCACAATGACAAATTGCAGATAACTGTCCATTGGGTTGTGCACCGTATTTTAGCTAATGCTGACCAGTTTTCAATACCCATCCATGGAGCAGATTCAGATTCACAAGTAGAATCTGTAATGCCACCAAACAGTGACATCTAGGTAAAAGAGCCCTGCTTGATACTGCACTGCCCATACTGCACATGTTTCTCTGATGTGTGGGTTGTAATTGAGTGGGGATAAGGAAGGTGTTGCTATTGCTGGACACACCTCAGGCTCTGCCAAGAGAGGTCTGGAGAAACTATAATATGTTACTAAACTCCAACCCACACATCAGACCAAAACTAAATATATAAACAATACGGAATTACAGATTCTACCAATCTGAAATATTTATTTCAATGTTTGTCTCTATTCCAGATACAATTGTTCCACAACAACAAATACAATAATGGCTGATTCAAGGCCTCACTGCTGTGACCAATGTGGGAAGAGCTTCAGTACATCTGGAACCTTAAAGAGACACCAGCGTATTCATACAGGAGAGAAGCCCTACCGCTGTGACCAATGTGGGGAAGGCTTCAGTCGGTCTGGATACTTAAAGAGACACCAGCTTATTCATACAGGAGAGAAGCCATATGCCTGTGACCAATGTGGCGAAGGCTTCAGTCGCTCTGGAACCTTAAAAATACACCAGCGTATTCATACAGGAGAGAAGCCCTACCACTGCGACCAATGTGGGAAGAGCTTCAGAAACTTTAGTAACTTAAAGACACACCAGAACATTCATACAGGAGAGAAGTTCTATCCCTGTGACCAGTGTGGGAAGAGCTTCAGTCGCTCTGAAACCTTAAAGTGTCACCAGCGTATTCATACAGGAGAGAAGCCCTACCACTGTGACCAATGTGGGAAGAGCTTCAGAAACTTTAGTAACTTAAAGAGACACCAGCGTATTCATACAGGAGAGAAGCCAATGTGACCAATTTGGGAAGAGCTTCAGTACATCTGGACACTTAAAGAGACACCAGAATATTCATTCTTGAGAGAAGCGCTATCCCTGTGACCAGTGTGGGAAGAGATTTGTTCACTCTGGAAACTTAAAGAATCACCAGCGTATTCATACAGGTGTCAAACACTAAAAATAAGTAGAAATCTCCTTAACATTTACATACTCAACAGCGCATTCATATTGGACATAAATCAAACATTCTTCTGTCTATTGTATAAACCTATGCATTTAAACGTTTTTATCTGTAAATAATCTCCCAATTACATCACTATTGTGATGTCAGAACAGTGTTATGTTTGTAGATTAAATATTTAATGTTCTCTTGGCCATTTTCATGTTTAACAACTAGGAAATGCCTAAAAGAACATTGTATATACGTTATTTGTAATCTAGTAATCCATCCATGAAACTGGCATTTTCACTGGTTTTGTTCTCTAGTTACAACACTATTGGTAGGGTTATGTTTATACATGATACAATGATCACTTTAGTGAGACAAAGCAAGGCTTTTGTTTTGGGAAAAAGAGAGGCAATGCTTTGTAATAAGCATTTGTTTTTCACCTTGTTTAACTAACCAGAAAATGCCTAAAAGATGGTTTTATGTACTTTATTTGATCCATGCATGAATATGATTTTTTCATTTTTTTTCTCTAGCGGAGAAACCGGAACCTCCGCACAAGAACCAGTAGGTTCAGGGGCAGTTTTTCCCCACAAGCCACAAGACTCCTGAACAAGGACAAGAACAGGAGATATCCCTATTAAAGACTCTTGAACACACACCTGATAAAAACTCTTGAACACACACGCACAAACACACACACCCTGCACTTCACCTTAATATGTTATATAAACATTGACTATTTTATTTGATCTTACCTCATTTCATATTTTATTTGATCTTACTACTATTACTTATTGTTACCATTCTTGTATGCATTGTTTCTTAATTGTGCACTGTTGCAATGTGCCTGTATTGTTGTATATTTGACAAATAAAGAACTTTTATAAAGAACTTGAACTTCTCTTCCTCTAACTCAACGCTGCCCAAACTTAATTTACCTGGCTATATGTCTACCCACAGATCCATTTACAAATAAAACACAACAACACTGATGACATACCAGAGCCAATGGCCCGGGCATAACGTAATAAACATTTGTATAGCAGTGGGATACACTCCTACTTCAACTTGCAATTGAAAAGTCAATGGGAGCAGACTGTAGCACCTTATGAACATATTCATGGTCTGAACACTGTACACACAGGTGTGGAGAGGCTGAAATGGTGGTAGCATTGTTCTCACTGAATAGCTACCCAAATACCTCTGATGGGCAATAGCTTAAGATTGAACTTCAATTTGTCTCTGGTTAGCTTACCCTACAGCACCCTACAGATGGTTTAATAGCACTGAATACTGTACACACAGGTGTGCACTGGCTGAACTGGTGGTAGCATTGTTCTCACTGAAAAGCTATCCAAATACCTCTGATGGGCAACAGCTTAATGTTAGGTTTCGATTGTCATGACAGTCTGCCATCCTTTCCTTCCAATGCTCGGTGCCGCGCCCCTACTCTGCCTCTGACCCTCATCCCCGGGTGGGATGACAATAGGGAACATATCACATCATGTATTGATTCTAAACAGAACTCAAGATTTAATAATCTAATACAATTATGTATTTTATGAGATGGGTGGAAACCCTAAACATCTTTGGCCTATATCACCACATTCATTAGAGTATTTGGAGCAGAGTGTCCACATAGTTTGCAATAGCAGCAGCATCAAGACTTTTCAGGTGATGACATTTTGATCAAATAAACTGGTTATATTTCATAAATCTTGAAATAAAATCTTCAACCAGATTACTGTAACGGTCCCAGACAGGAGGACGACATTTAAACAAAGGAAGGAAAAGCCCAGGATAACAAACAAGTGGAAATTAACTCAATAACATGTAACCAAACCAAAATGGTCGCCTGCACCATCTGGCAGTACCCGCCAGATGGCGCCATGGAAGGAGGTAGGATACTGCAATGGTCACCATTGTTCATATTGTGGCCACTGTTCACATTGTCCTGTCTGGGACCGTTACAGTAATCTGGTTGAAGATTTTTATCTCAAGATTTATGAAATATAACCAGTTTATTTGATCAAAATGTCATCACCTGAAAAGTCTTGATGCTGCTGCTATTGCAAACTATGTGGACACTCTGCTCCAAATACTCTAATGAATGTGGTAATATAGGCCAAAGATGTTTAGGGTTTCCACCTGTCTCATAATATAAATAATGTAAAAAGAGGAAATTGTCAAAAAATAAACAGGCAAATTATTAATAAACCACCACTACACACAAACCAAATCAAAATGGTTATACAACAGTCAAATGTACCTACTCTCAGCAAGCTTAGTGACTTAAAGCACAATGAAACAAGATGGCTACTTTTTATTGTAGTTGGTTCATGGTACAAATTCAATGTAACAATCAAATTCAATGTAACTATCAATAACATTAACTAGATATTTTTGGATCTCGATAGCTAATTGTATCGTTGGCGCCCTGATGTGCCCGATCAGCCTCTAGATACCAAAGCAGACAGGGCCAAACCCACGCTTTTTATATTGCAGTTGCTGACATTTTCACTAGAGGACAGCACATAAGAATGAACGGACACCCCCATAAGAGACTTCACTTAGCACTTTTGATAAAAGCGCTAAATGAAGTCCATTTAACCTTTACCATGAGTACTTCAGTAAAACAGCCCTGTTCTCATACAATAGAGCCAATAATTGAGCAGTTAGCTGCTTGGAACTGATTGGCCAATCAGAAGAAGAATAGACTCCCCATCCATCAAACATGGTGATATTTCCTCCTCCAATCATCTTGGAAGACAACTATTAGGCTACACTTTGTACAATCACTATGCATCACTGCACTATCTGCATATATTTGAGTTTAATTTGTACATATTTCACTTCAAATATTTTGAAAAAAAGGCACAATCAGAATTTTTACAGATAAAATAGGGTGTTCCACAGGGTTCCACCCTGGGCCCAGTCCTCTTCACCTTTATACAAATTATATTGCCCATTTATATGTGGATGGTACAATACTGTATGACACTGTGTTATTTGAGTGTTTCCAAATTAATGAGCTACAGAAATCCAAAGTGTTTCTGTTTTGCAAAACAAAATGGAGTAATGACTGACAAAGATCCATCTATATTGTCTGACTTTTCAATTATTTCAGTCCTGGGTCTGACACATTATTATTTGCAACTGTGTACAATATCAGAGAGTTACATGTGATTTGAATTGCCTAAAAGTCTATTTCAGTCAAATTACCCTTTAAATACACTTTTTGATATTGCAGTTGCTGTCATTTTCACTAGAGGGCAGCACATAATAATGAACGGACACCACCACTTAGCACTATGGATAAAAGCGCTACATGCAGTCCATTTACCATGAGTACTTAATACAGTAAAACAGCCCTGCGCTATATAAATGCAGAGTACTTCAGTCTGGAATAAAGCCTTGTTCTCATACAATAGAGCCAATAGTTGAGCAGTTAGCTGCTTTGAACTGATCAATCTGGGCAATCAGAAGAACAATAGACTCTCCATCCATCAGACAAGGTGATATCTCTGCTTCCAATCACCTTGGAAGACAACTATTATGCTACACTTTGTACACTCACTATTCATCAATGCACTATCTGCATATATATTTGAGTTTAATTCGTACATATATATAAAATATATAAATACAATAAACCAGTGGTGTCGCATGGGTAAAATAACAGGGGATGGCAAAAAAAAAAAAAAAAAGCCAAGCAGTCACAATGTACAGTATGGCTCGGCGGCCACTGCGAGTCAAACCAAGCAGTCACCATGTACAGTATGGCTCGGCGGCCACTGCCAGTCAAACCAAGCAGTCACCATGTACAGTATGGCTCGGCGGCGTTACTACTATGAACAAAACAGTTTTGACTCTTCAAATAAAGTGACTATATTTATTTTTCCAAATAAATATAATTTGAGTCAATCACAAAATTCACAATCCGTCAATGTCATTAACAATGTGTTTCCCTGAACAATGAGTGAACTAAAAACCAACAGGTATTGGTCGCCTGCACCATCTGGCAGAACCCGCCAGATGGCGCCATGGAAGGAGGTAGGATACTGCAATGGTCACCATTGTTCATATTGTGGCCACTGTTCACATTGTCCTGTCTGGGACCATTACAGTAATCTGGTTGAAGATTTTATCTCAAGATTTATGAAATATAACCGGTTTATTTGATCAAAATGTCATCACCTGAAAAGTCTTGATGCTGCTGCTATTGCAAACTATGTGGACACTCTGCTCCAAATACTCTAATGAATGTGGTAATATAGGCCAAAGATGTTTAGTGTTTCCACCTGTCTCATAATATAAATAATGTAAAAAGAGGAAATTGTCAAAAAATAAACAGGCAAATTATTAATAAACCACCACTACACACAAACCAAATCAAAATTGTTATACAACAGTCAAATGTACCTACTCTCAGCAAGCTTAGTGACTTAAAGCACAATGAAACAAGATGGCTACTTTTTATTGTAGTTGGTTCATGGTACAAATTCAATGTAACAAATTCTTTGTCAGCCGATAAAACATTTGACGCTATAGGAGAGGAGACTGTTGTGGTCTTGGTCCATGAAACAACTATTACTTGGCATTTATAAGACAGCACGCATCAAAAATAATTAAATAAACCAAACAAACATCACAGGTACATATGTCCAAATTAACCTGGCTACTATGGAGGAATAAGTGACTGTGTATTCGAACCCCTGGCCCCAAATGTACAGTCTCCTCACCACCGGATGTATATTTCTCTCCCACCCACCCACCCCCTCCTAATGTACAGTCCCCTCCCAATCATATCATATGTATATACTCTGTCAGGATCTATGAGTAACAGTACTGTATATTTGGATACCGCATATGTCACAAATGTATCAGTACTAAATACCTATATGTCCCTATGCCATAAATGTCATGTATATTGTGTATGTCATAAATGTCAATATGAATTGAAAATGGGGGACCCTGATGTAAACAAGACAAATGTCTTTCTCTGGTCTGCATCCCCTTAACAATTGTGTGTATTGAGCTGTACTGTATTGTACCCATTCTGCAATCTGTTAATAAAGTTTTCAATCAATCAATCAATCACGTTAGTTAGCATCCAAGCTAGCCTGATAACGTTAGTAACTTAGCATCCAACCCATGATGGGTTGCCGTAATAAACCATGACCATTCTCCTGATTAATTGAAAATGGGGGACCCTGACGTAAACAAGACGAAAGTCTTTCTCAGCAGGGCAAGGCAGGGCAAGGCAGACGACAGCAGTGAACAAACAGGAACGGGAACACGGAGGTATGACACCACCCAGGAAGTGAGAACAGGACACACTAATATACACAGACCCAAAAGCAATAACACAACAACAACCAAAGCAATCTCACAAACAACAACCAGACAGGAGGACGACATCTAATGGTTAATTGGTATTGGAACTACAGTTACTGCCATGGTAAAAGTCATGTATAGCCTTGGTACCACCTTTGTAGTTAAATAATACCACTGTAAAATCCAATTTAAACGATGATACCGATGGTAATATGGTGTTTACATCATTTTTTATTGACATAAATACCATGATACTTTTCTGTAAGATATTTCTCACTGGCACATTCTAAAATGGGATAATCCTGACCTTAGCCTTGAGCTAAAAATACTTGTTCTAAAACAGGATTAGACCCAATGCAGGATTAACAATAACATTCACAAATGTAGCCCCATGGGCTAAGAAATAGAGGGCTTTGCACAGAATCTTGTGTCTTTTTCGTTCTTACAATATGGCTACAAGTTTGGTACAACCTAAACTATGGGTTTGGCCCTGTCTGCTTTGGTATCTAGAGGCTGATCAGGCACATCAGGCTAACGATACAATTAGCTATCGAGATCCAAAAATATCTAGTTAATGTTATTGATAGTTACATTGAATTTGATTGTTACATTGAATTTGTACCATGAACCAACTACAATAAAAAGTAGCCATCTTGTTTCATTGTGCTTTGAGTCACTTAGCTTGCTGAGAGTAGGTACATTTGACTGTTGTATAACAATTTTGATTTGGTTTGTGTGTAGTGGTGGTTTATTAATAATGTGCCTGTTTATTTTTTGACAATTTTCTCTTTTTACACATAACTCTACACTAACTTCCCTGGTAATGCAGTCTAGCCCCACGTGGTTTATTTTCTTCGCTTGTTGATTAGGGTTAGGGTTAGGCTAATACCTCTGATGGGCAATAGCTTAACATTTAACTTCAATTTGCCTCTGATTAGCTCAACCAGTATATTGTAAGAGAGAGAATATTTATATATTTGAAGTGAAATATGCACAAATTAAACTCAAATATATGCAGATAGTGCAGTGATGCATAGTGATTGTACAAAGTGTAGCCTAATAGTTGCATTCCAAGGTGATTGGAGGAGGAAATATCACCATGTGTTTGATGGATGGGAGTCTATTATTCTTCTGATTGGCCAATCAGTTCCAAGCAGCTAACTGCTCAACTATTTGCTCTATTGTATGAGAACAGGGCTGTTTTACTTAAGTACTCATGTTAAAGGGTAAATTGACTGCATGTAGCGCTTTTATCCAAAGTGCTAAGTGAAGTATCTCATGGGGGTGTCGCGCTTTTATCCAAAGTGCTAAGTGAAGTCTCTCATGGGGGTGTCCGTTCATTCTTATGTGCTGTCCTCTAGTAAAAATTTTAGCAACTGCAATATCAAAAGCGTTCATGAATCTATATACTCAACAGCGCATTCATACTGAACAGAAATCCACTTACTTCTGCCTATTGTATAAGCCTATGCATTACAAAATAAAATCTGCAAACTTAATTACATAAATATTGTCAGAACAGTATTATGTTCATAGATTAAGTATGTAATGTTCTCTTGACCATATATACTTGTTCATACTTTGCTGTTCATACTCTTTGCACATAACTGCCCAATTGCACAGCCCTGCTAAATGATCCCATCCCACTGTATTGTTATTTCATTCTAATTAGTGTATATACTTGACCACATCTTGCCCAGTTGTACCAGTCACAGGCTTTTCTATCCATACCAATGGTATATAATTTCTGTAAGAGCAAAGGATGATCCACTGTATAAAATGCTTTAGATATATCTACAAAAAGAGCAGAGCTTCTTGTTATCTAATGCAGATATAATGTCATTTGTAATGAATGTGACCTGCTGAAATAGTGCTGTGATTTGTTCTAAATCCAAAATTCTGATCATCCAGTATCTTGTAAGAGAGAAGATTGAAATAATGAAAGTATAAAAATATATGCAGTTGTAAATACTGTATACATACATAGTGATTGTACAAAGCATAATAGTTGTCTTCCTAGATGATTATAAGAGGACCTATCACCTTGTGTTTGATAGATGGGGTGTCTATTCTGATTGGCCAATCAGTTCAAAGCAGCTAACTGCTCAACTATTGGCTCAGTTGTATAAGAACAGGCTGTTTTCCAGACTGAAGTACTCATTCAACCAAAAACACTGGATAGTCTGCTGGTTGACTTGAACCCCTCTCTGTGGCAGAACACATTCTCTACTGGAGCAGTCTTATACTAAAACCATCTGGATCCAAACTTGCTTCTGATAACATATATCAGTCTTTTGACACCACAACATCAGTAAGTACAATTATTGATATGATTGTTTCCATGGCATTGCAGAGTCTCAACGTATTTTCTGTCTAAATATGCTGTCTAATAGTTTGAATCTGTTGTTTATTTCTCTTCAATATATGTATATGTAAAGGTATATTTGTACAGTAACAACCACAATGACAAATTGCAGATAACTGTCCATTGGGTTGTGCACCGTATTTTAGCTAATGCTGACCAGTTTTCAATACCCATCCATGGAGCAGATTCAGATTCACAAGTAGAATCTGTAATGCCACCAAACAGTGACATCTAGGTAAAAGAGCCCTGCTTGATACTGCACTGCCCATACTGCACATGTTTCTCTGATGTGTGGGTTGTAATTGAGTGGGGATAAGGAAGGTGTTGCTATTGCTGGACACACCTCAGGCTCTGCAAAGAGAGGTCTGGAGAAACTATAATATGTTACTAAACTCCAACCCACACATCAGACCAAAACTAAATATATAAACAATACGGAATTACAGATTCTACCAATCTGAAATATTTATTTCAATGTTTGTCTCTATTCCAGATACAATTGTTCCACAACAACAAATACAATAATGGCTGATTCAAGGCCTCACTGCTGTGACCAATGTGGGAAGAGCTTCAGTACATCTGGAACCTTAAAGAGACACCAGCGTATTCATACAGGAGAGAAGCCCTACCGCTGTGACCAATGTGGGGAAGGCTTCAGTCGGTCTGGATACTTAAAGAGACACCAGCTTATTCATACAGGAGAGAAGCCGTACCACTGTGACCAGTGTGGAGAAGGCTTCAGTCAGTATGGAGACTTAAAGAGACACCAGCGTATTCATACAGGAGAGAAGCCATATGCCTGTGACCAATGTGGCGAAGGCTTCAGTCGCTCTGGAACCTTAAAAATACACCAGCGTATTCATACAGGAGAGAAGCCCTACCACTGCGACCAATGTGGGAAGAGCTTCAGAAACTTTAGTAACTTAAAGACACACCAGAACATTCATACAGGAGAGAAGTTCTATCCCTGTGACCAGTGTGGGAAGAGCTTCAGTCGCTCTGAAACCTTAAAGTGTCACCAGCGTATTCATACAGGAGAGAAGCCCTACCACTGTGACCAATGTGGGAAGAGCTTCAGAAACTTTAGTAACTTAAAGACACACCAGAACATTCATACAGGAGAGAAGTTCTATCCATGTGGCCAGTGTGGGAAGAGCTTCAGTCGGTCTGGCAACTTAAAGAGACACCAGCGTATTCATACAGGAGAGAAGCCAATGTGACCAATTTGGGAAGGGCTTCAGTACATCTGGACACTTAAAGAGACACCAGAATATTCATTCTTGAGAGAAGCGCTATCCCTGTGACCAGTGTGGGAAGAGATTTGTTCACTCTGGAAACTTAAAGAATCACCAGCGTATTCATACAGGTGTCAAACACTAAAAATAAGTAGAAATCTCCTTAACATTTACATACTCAACAGCGCATTCATATTGGACATAAATCAAACATTCTTCTGTCTATTGTATAAACCTATGCATTTAAACGTTTTTATCTGTAAATAATCTCCCAATTACATCACTATTGTGATGTCAGAACAGTGTTATGTTTGTAGATTAAATATTTAATGTTCTCTTGGCCATTTTCATGTTTAACAACTAGGAAATGCCTAAAAGAACATTGTATATACGTTATTTGTAATCTAGTAATCCATCCATGAAACTGGCATTTTCACTGGTTTTGTTCTCTAGTTACAACACTATTGGTAGGGTTATGTTTATACATGATACAATGATCACTTTAGTGAGACAAAGCAAGGCTTTTGTTTTGGGAAAAAGAGAGGCAATGCTTTGTAATAAGCATTTGTTTTTCACCTTGTTTAACTAACCAGAAAATGCCTAAAAGATGGTTTTATGTACTTTATTTGATCCATGCATGAATATGATTTTTTCATTTTTTTTCTCTAGCGGAGAAACCGGAACCTCCGCACAAGAACCAGTAGGTTCAGGGGCAGTTTTTCCCCACAAGCCACAAGACTCCTGAACAAGGACAAGAACAGGAGATATCCCTATTAAAGACTCTTGAACACACACCTGATAAAAACTCTTGAACACACACGCACAAACACACACACCCTGCACTTCACCTTAATATGTTATATAAACATTGACTATTTTATTTGATCTTACCTCATTTCATATTTTATTTGATCTTACTACTATTACTTATTGTTACCATTCTTGTATGCATTGTTTCTTAATTGTGCACTGTTGCAATGTGCCTGTATTGTTGTATATTTGACAAATAAAGAACTTTTATAAAGAACTTCAACTTCTCTTCCTCTAACTCAACGCTGCCCAAACTTAATTTACCTGGCTATATGTCTACCCACAGATCAATTTACAAATAAAACACAACAACACTGATGACATACCAGAGCCAATGGCCCGGGCATAACGTAATAAACATTTGTATAGCAGTGGGATACACTCCTACTAATTGATTTGCAATTGAAAAGTCAATGGGAGCAGACTGTAGCACCTTATGAACATATTCATGGTCTGAACACTGTACACACAGGTGTGGAGAGGCTGAAATGGTGGTAGCATTGTTCTCACTGAATAGCTACCCAAATACCTCTGATGGGCAATAGCTTAAGATTGAACTTCAATTTGTCTCTGGTTAGCTAAAAGTCTATTTCAGTCAAATTACCCTTTAAATACACTTTTTGATATTGCAGTTGCTGTCATTTTCACTAGAGGGCAGCACATAATAATGAACGGACACCACCACTTAGCACTATGGATAAAAGCGCTACATGCAGTCCATTTACCATGAGTACTTAATACAGTAAAACAGCCCTGCGCTATATAAATGCAGAGTACTTCAGTCTGGAATAAAGCCTTGTTCTCATACAATAGAGCCAATAGTTGAGCAGTTAGCTGCTTTGAACTGATCAATCTGGGCAATCAGAAGAACAATAGACTCTCCATCCATCAGACAAGGTGATATCTCTGCTTCCAATCACCTTGGAAGACAACTATTATGCTACACTTTGTACACTCACTATTCATCAATGCACTATCTGCATATATATTTGAGTTTAATTCGTACATATATATAAAATATATAAATACAATAAACCAGTGGTGTCGCATGGGTAAAATAACAGGGGATGGCAAAAAAAAAAAAAAAAAGCCAAGCAGTCACAATGTACAGTATGGCTCGGCGGCCACTGCGAGTCAAACCAAGCAGTCACCATGTACAGTATGGCTCGGCGGCCACTGCCAGTCAAACCAAGCAGTCACCATGTACAGTATGGCTCGGCGGCGTTACTACTATGAACAAAACAGTTTTGACTCTTCAAATAAAGTGACTATATTTATTTTTCCAAATAAATATAATTTGAGTCAATCACAAAATTCACAATCCGTCAATGTCATTAACAATGTGTTTCCCTGAACAATGAGTGAACTAAAAACCAACAGGTATTGGTCGCCTGCACCATCTGGCAGAACCCGCCAGATGGCGCCATGGAAGGAGGTAGGATACTGCAATGGTCACCATTGTTCATATTGTGGCCACTGTTCACATTGTCCTGTCTGGGACCATTACAGTAATCTGGTTGAAGATTTTATCTCAAGATTTATGAAATATAACCGGTTTATTTGATCAAAATGTCATCACCTGAAAAGTCTTGATGCTGCTGCTATTGCAAACTATGTGGACACTCTGCTCCAAATACTCTAATGAATGTGGTAATATAGGCCAAAGATGTTTAGTGTTTCCACCTGTCTCATAATATAAATAATGTAAAAAGAGGAAATTGTCAAAAAATAAACAGGCAAATTATTAATAAACCACCACTACACACAAACCAAATCAAAATTGTTATACAACAGTCAAATGTACCTACTCTCAGCAAGCTTAGTGACTTAAAGCACAATGAAACAAGATGGCTACTTTTATTGTAGTTGGTTCATGGTACAAATTCAATGTAACAAATTCTTTGTCAGCCGATAAAACATTTGACGCTATAGGAGAGGAGACTGTTGTGGTCTTGGTCCATGAAACAACTATTACTTGGCATTTATAAGACAGCACGCATCAAAAATAATTAAATAAACCAAACAAACATCACAGGTACATATGTCCAAATTAACCTGGCTACTATGGAGGAATAAGTGACTGTGTATTCGAACCCCTGGCCCCAAATGTACAGTCTCCTCACCACCGGATGTATATTTCTCTCCCACCCACCCACCCCCTCCTAATGTACAGTCCCCTCCCAATCATATCATATGTATATACTCTGTCAGGATCTATGAGTAACAGTACTGTATATTTGGATACCGCATATGTCACAAATGTATCAGTACTAAATACCTATATGTCCCTATGCCATAAATGTCATGTATATTGTGTATGTCATAAATGTCAATATGAATTGAAAATGGGGGACCCTGATGTAAACAAGACAAATGTCTTTCTCTGGTCTGCATCCCCTTAACAATTGTGTGTATTGAGCTGTACTGTATTGTACCCATTCTGCAATCTGTTAATAAAGTTTTCAATCAATCAATCAATCACGTTAGTTAGCATCCAAGCTAGCCTGATAACGTTAGTAACTTAGCATCCAACCCATGATGGGTTGCCGTAATAAACCATGACCATTCTCCTGATTAATTGAAAATGGGGGACCCTGACGTAAACAAGACGAAAGTCTTTCTCAGCAGGGCAAGGCAGGGCAAGGCAGACGACAGCAGTGAACAAACAGGAACGGGAACACGGAGGTATGACACCACCCAGGAAGTGAGAACAGGACACACTAATATACACAGACCCAAAAGCAATAACACAACAACAACCAAAGCAATCTCACAAACAACAACCAGACAGGAGGACGACATCTAATGGTTAATTGGTATTGGAACTACAGTTACTGCCATGGTAAAAGTCATGTATAGCCTTGGTACCACCTTTGTAGTTAAATAATACCACTGTAAAATCCAATTTAAACGATGATACCGATGGTAATATGGTGTTTACATCATTTTTTATTGACATAAATACCATGATACTTTTCTGTAAGATATTTCTCACTGGCACATTCTAAAATGGGATAATCCTGACCTTAGCCTTGAGCTAAAAATACTTGTTCTAAAACAGGATTAGACCCAATGCAGGATTAACAATAACATTCACAAATGTAGCCCCATGGGCTAAGAAATAGAGGGCTTTGCACAGAATCTTGTGTCTTTTTCGTTCTTACAATATGGCTACAAGTTTGGTACAACCTAAACTATGGGTTTGGCCCTGTCTGCTTTGGTATCTAGAGGCTGATCAGGCACATCAGGCTAACGATACAATTAGCTATCGAGATCCAAAAATATCTAGTTAATGTTATTGATAGTTACATTGAATTTGATTGTTACATTGAATTTGTACCATGAACCAACTACAATAAAAAGTAGCCATCTTGTTTCATTGTGCTTTGAGTCACTTAGCTTGCTGAGAGTAGGTACATTTGACTGTTGTATAACAATTTTGATTTGGTTTGTGTGTAGTGGTGGTTTATTAATAATGTGCCTGTTTATTTTTTGACAATTTTCTCTTTTTACACATAACTCTACACTAACTTCCCTGGTAATGCAGTCTAGCCCCACGTGGTTTATTTTCTTCGCTTGTTGATTAGGGTTAGGGTTAGGCTAATACCTCTGATGGGCAATAGCTTAACATTTAACTTCAATTTGCCTCTGATTAGCTCAACCAGTATATTGTAAGAGAGAGAATATTTATATATTTGAAGTGAAATATGCACAAATTAAACTCAAATATATGCAGATAGTGCAGTGATGCATAGTGATTGTACAAAGTGTAGCCTAATAGTTGCATTCCAAGGTGATTGGAGGAGGAAATATCACCATGTGTTTGATGGATGGGAGTCTATTATTCTTCTGATTGGCCAATCAGTTCCAAGCAGCTAACTGCTCAACTATTTGCTCTATTGTATGAGAACAGGGCTGTTTTACTTAAGTACTCATGTTAAAGGGTAAATTGACTGCATGTAGCGCTTTTATCCAAAGTGCTAAGTGAAGTATCTCATGGGGGTGTCGCGCTTTTATCCAAAGTGCTAAGTGAAGTCTCTCATGGGGGTGTCCGTTCATTCTTATGTGCTGTCCTCTAGTAAAAATTTTAGCAACTGCAATATCAAAAGCGTTCATGAATCTATATACTCAACAGCGCATTCATACTGAACAGAAATCCACTTACTTCTGCCTATTGTATAAGCCTATGCATTACAAAATAAAATCTGCAAACTTAATTACATAAATATTGTCAGAACAGTATTATGTTCATAGATTAAGTATGTAATGTTCTCTTGACCATATATACTTGTTCATACTTTGCTGTTCATACTCTTTGCACATAACTGCCCAATTGCACAGCCCTGCTAAATGATCCCATCCCACTGTATTGTTATTTCATTCTAATTAGTGTATATACTTGACCACATCTTGCCCAGTTGTACCAGTCACAGGCTTTTCTATCCATACCAATGGTATATAATTTCTGTAAGAGCAAAGGATGATCCACTGTATAAAATGCTTTAGATATATCTACAAAAAGAGCAGAGCTTCTTGTTATCTAATGCAGATATAATGTCATTTGTAATGAATGTGACCTGCTGAAATAGTGCTGTGATTTGTTCTAAATCCAAAATTCTGATCATCCAGTATCTTGTAAGAGAGAAGATTGAAATAATGAAAGTATAAAAATATATGCAGTTGTAAATACTGTATACATACATAGTGATTGTACAAAGCATAATAGTTGTCTTCCTAGATGATTATAAGAGGACCTATCACCTTGTGTTTGATAGATGGGGTGTCTATTCTGATTGGCCAATCAGTTCAAAGCAGCTAACTGCTCAACTATTGGCTCAGTTGTATAAGAACAGGCTGTTTTCCAGACTGAAGTACTCATTCAACCAAAAACACTGGATAGTCTGCTGGTTGACTTGAACCCCTCTCTGTGGCAGAACACATTCTCTACTGGAGCAGTCTTATACTAAAACCATCTGGATCCAAACTTGCTTCTGATAACATATATCAGTCTTTTGACACCACAACATCAGTAAGTACAATTATTGATATGATTGTTTCCATGGCATTGCAGAGTCTCAACGTATTTTCTGTCTAAATATGCTGTCTAATAGTTTGAATCTGTTGTTTATTTCTCTTCAATATATGTATATGTAAAGGTATATTTGTACAGTAACAACCACAATGACAAATTGCAGATAACTGTCCATTGGGTTGTGCACCGTATTTTAGCTAATGCTGACCAGTTTTCAATACCCATCCATGGAGCAGATTCAGATTCACAAGTAGAATCTGTAATGCCACCAAACAGTGACATCTAGGTAAAAGAGCCCTGCTTGATACTGCACTGCCCATACTGCACATGTTTCTCTGATGTGTGGGTTGTAATTGAGTGGGGATAAGGAAGGTGTTGCTATTGCTGGACACACCTCAGGCTCTGCAAAGAGAGGTCTGGAGAAACTATAATATGTTACTAAACTCCAACCCACACATCAGACCAAAACTAAATATATAAACAATACGGAATTACAGATTCTACCAATCTGAAATATTTATTTCAATGTTTGTCTCTATTCCAGATACAATTGTTCCACAACAACAAATACAATAATGGCTGATTCAAGGCCTCACTGCTGTGACCAATGTGGGAAGAGCTTCAGTACATCTGGAACCTTAAAGAGACACCAGCGTATTCATACAGGAGAGAAGCCCTACCGCTGTGACCAATGTGGGGAAGGCTTCAGTCGGTCTGGATACTTAAAGAGACACCAGCTTATTCATACAGGAGAGAAGCCGTACCACTGTGACCAGTGTGGAGAAGGCTTCAGTCAGTATGGAGACTTAAAGAGACACCAGCGTATTCATACAGGAGAGAAGCCATATGCCTGTGACCAATGTGGCGAAGGCTTCAGTCGCTCTGGAACCTTAAAAATACACCAGCGTATTCATACAGGAGAGAAGCCCTACCACTGCGACCAATGTGGGAAGAGCTTCAGAAACTTTAGTAACTTAAAGACACACCAGAACATTCATACAGGAGAGAAGTTCTATCCCTGTGACCAGTGTGGGAAGAGCTTCAGTCGCTCTGAAACCTTAAAGTGTCACCAGCGTATTCATACAGGAGAGAAGCCCTACCACTGTGACCAATGTGGGAAGAGCTTCAGAAACTTTAGTAACTTAAAGACACACCAGAACATTCATACAGGAGAGAAGTTCTATCCATGTGGCCAGTGTGGGAAGAGCTTCAGTCGGTCTGGCAACTTAAAGAGACACCAGCGTATTCATACAGGAGAGAAGCCAATGTGACCAATTTGGGAAGGGCTTCAGTACATCTGGACACTTAAAGAGACACCAGAATATTCATTCTTGAGAGAAGCGCTATCCCTGTGACCAGTGTGGGAAGAGATTTGTTCACTCTGGAAACTTAAAGAATCACTCAATCACTCAATCAATCATTCATACAGGTGTCAAACACTAAAAATAAGTAGAAATCTCCTTAACATTTACATACTCAACAGCGCATTCATATTGGACATAAATCAAACATTCTTCTGTCTATTGTATAAACCTATGCATTTAAACGTTTTTATCTGTAAATAATCTCCCAATTACATCACTATTGTGATGTCAGAACAGTGTTATGTTTGTAGATTAAATATTTAATGTTCTCTTGGCCATTTTCATGTTTAACAACTAGGAAATGCCTAAAAGAACATTGTATATACGTTATTTGTAATCTAGTAATCCATCCATGAAACTGGCATTTTCACTGGTTTTGTTCTCTAGTTACAACACTATTGGTAGGGTTATGTTTATACATGATACAATGATCACTTTAGTAAGACAAAGCAAGGCTTTTGTTTTGGGAAAAAGAGAGGCAATGCTTTGTAATAAGCATTTGTTTTTCACCTTGTTTAACTAACCAGAAAATGCCTAAAAGATGGTTTTATGTACTTTATTTGATCCATGCATGAATATGATTTTTTCATTTTTTTTCTCTAGCGGAGAAACCGGAACCTCCGCACAAGAACCAGTAGGTTCAGGGGCAGTTTTTCCCCACAAGCCACAAGACTCCTGAACAAGGACAAGAACAGGAGATATCCCTATTAAAGACTCTTGAACACACACCTGATAAAAACTCTTGAACACACACGCACAAACACACACACCCTGCACTTCACCTTAATATGTTATATAAACATTGACTATTTTATTTGATCTTACCTCATTTCATATTTTATTTGATCTTACTACTATTACTTATTGTTACCATTCTTGTATGCATTGTTTCTTAATTGTGCACTGTTGCAATGTGCCTGTATTGTTGTATATTTGACAAATAAAGAACTTTTATAAAGAACTTCAACTTCTCTTCCTCTAACTCAACGCTGCCCAAACTTAATTTACCTGGCTATATGTCTACCCACAGATCAATTTACAAATAAAACACAACAACACTGATGACATACCAGAGCCAATGGCCCGGGCATAACGTAATAAACATTTGTATAGCAGTGGGATACACTCCTACTAATTGATTTGCAATTGAAAAGTCAATGGGAGCAGACTGTAGCACCTTATGAACATATTCATGGTCTGAACACTGTACACACAGGTGTGGAGAGGCTGAAATGGTGGTAGCATTGTTCTCACTGAATAGCTACCCAAATACCTCTGATGGGCAATAGCTTAAGATTGAACTTCAATTTGTCTCTGGTTAGCTAAAAGTCTATTTCAGTCAAATTACCCTTTAAATACACTTTTTGATATTGCAGTTGCTGTCATTTTCACTAGAGGGCAGCACATAATAATGAACGGACACCACCACTTAGCACTATGGATAAAAGCGCTACATGCAGTCCATTTACCATGAGTACTTAATACAGTAAAACAGCCCTGCGCTATATAAATGCAGAGTACTTCAGTCTGGAATAAAGCCTTGTTCTCATACAATAGAGCCAATAGTTGAGCAGTTAGCTGCTTTGAACTGATCAATCTGGGCAATCAGAAGAACAATAGACTCTCCATCCATCAGACAAGGTGATATCTCTGCTTCCAATCACCTTGGAAGACAACTATTATGCTACACTTTGTACACTCACTATTCATCAATGCACTATCTGCATATATATTTGAGTTTAATTCGTACATATATATAAAATATATAAATACAATAAACCAGTGGTGTCGCATGGGTAAAATAACAGGGGATGGCAAAAAAAAAAAAAAAAAGCCAAGCAGTCACAATGTACAGTATGGCTCGGCGGCCACTGCGAGTCAAACCAAGCAGTCACCATGTACAGTATGGCTCGGCGGCCACTGCCAGTCAAACCAAGCAGTCACCATGTACAGTATGGCTCGGCGGCGTTACTACTATGAACAAAACAGTTTTGACTCTTCAAATAAAGTGACTATATTTATTTTTCCAAATAAATATAATTTGAGTCAATCACAAAATTCACAATCCGTCAATGTCATTAACAATGTGTTTCCCTGAACAATGAGTGAACTAAAAACCAACAGGTATTGGTCGCCTGCACCATCTGGCAGAACCCGCCAGATGGCGCCATGGAAGGAGGTAGGATACTGCAATGGTCACCATTGTTCATATTGTGGCCACTGTTCACATTGTCCTGTCTGGGACCATTACAGTAATCTGGTTGAAGATTTTATCTCAAGATTTATGAAATATAACCGGTTTATTTGATCAAAATGTCATCACCTGAAAAGTCTTGATGCTGCTGCTATTGCAAACTATGTGGACACTCTGCTCCAAATACTCTAATGAATGTGGTAATATAGGCCAAAGATGTTTAGTGTTTCCACCTGTCTCATAATATAAATAATGTAAAAAGAGGAAATTGTCAAAAAATAAACAGGCAAATTATTAATAAACCACCACTACACACAAACCAAATCAAAATTGTTATACAACAGTCAAATGTACCTACTCTCAGCAAGCTTAGTGACTTAAAGCACAATGAAACAAGATGGCTACTTTTATTGTAGTTGGTTCATGGTACAAATTCAATGTAACAAATTCTTTGTCAGCCGATAAAACATTTGACGCTATAGGAGAGGAGACTGTTGTGGTCTTGGTCCATGAAACAACTATTACTTGGCATTTATAAGACAGCACGCATCAAAAATAATTAAATAAACCAAACAAACATCACAGGTACATATGTCCAAATTAACCTGGCTACTATGGAGGAATAAGTGACTGTGTATTCGAACCCCTGGCCCCAAATGTACAGTCTCCTCACCACCGGATGTATATTTCTCTCCCACCCACCCACCCCCTCCTAATGTACAGTCCCCTCCCAATCATATCATATGTATATACTCTGTCAGGATCTATGAGTAACAGTACTGTATATTTGGATACCGCATATGTCACAAATGTATCAGTACTAAATACCTATATGTCCCTATGCCATAAATGTCATGTATATTGTGTATGTCATAAATGTCAATATGAATTGAAAATGGGGGACCCTGATGTAAACAAGACAAATGTCTTTCTCTGGTCTGCATCCCCTTAACAATTGTGTGTATTGAGCTGTACTGTATTGTACCCATTCTGCAATCTGTTAATAAAGTTTTCAATCAATCAATCAATCACGTTAGTTAGCATCCAAGCTAGCCTGATAACGTTAGTAACTTAGCATCCAACCCATGATGGGTTGCCGTAATAAACCATGACCATTCTCCTGATTAATTGAAAATGGGGGACCCTGACGTAAACAAGACGAAAGTCTTTCTCAGCAGGGCAAGGCAGGGCAAGGCAGACGACAGCAGTGAACAAACAGGAACGGGAACACGGAGGTATGACACCACCCAGGAAGTGAGAACAGGACACACTAATATACACAGACCCAAAAGCAATAACACAACAACAACCAAAGCAATCTCACAAACAACAACCAGACAGGAGGACGACATCTAATGGTTAATTGGTATTGGAACTACAGTTACTGCCATGGTAAAAGTCATGTATAGCCTTGGTACCACCTTTGTAGTTAAATAATACCACTGTAAAATCCAATTTAAACGATGATACCGATGGTAATATGGTGTTTACATCATTTTTTATTGACATAAATACCATGATACTTTTCTGTAAGATATTTCTCACTGGCACATTCTAAAATGGGATAATCCTGACCTTAGCCTTGAGCTAAAAATACTTGTTCTAAAACAGGATTAGACCCAATGCAGGATTAACAATAACATTCACAAATGTAGCCCCATGGGCTAAGAAATAGAGGGCTTTGCACAGAATCTTGTGTCTTTTTCGTTCTTACAATATGGCTACAAGTTTGGTACAACCTAAACTATGGGTTTGGCCCTGTCTGCTTTGGTATCTAGAGGCTGATCAGGCACATCAGGCTAACGATACAATTAGCTATCGAGATCCAAAAATATCTAGTTAATGTTATTGATAGTTACATTGAATTTGATTGTTACATTGAATTTGTACCATGAACCAACTACAATAAAAAGTAGCCATCTTGTTTCATTGTGCTTTGAGTCACTTAGCTTGCTGAGAGTAGGTACATTTGACTGTTGTATAACAATTTTGATTTGGTTTGTGTGTAGTGGTGGTTTATTAATAATGTGCCTGTTTATTTTTTGACAATTTTCTCTTTTTACACATAACTCTACACTAACTTCCCTGGTAATGCAGTCTAGCCCCACGTGGTTTATTTTCTTCGCTTGTTGATTAGGGTTAGGGTTAGGCTAATACCTCTGATGGGCAATAGCTTAACATTTAACTTCAATTTGCCTCTGATTAGCTCAACCAGTATATTGTAAGAGAGAGAATATTTATATATTTGAAGTGAAATATGCACAAATTAAACTCAAATATATGCAGATAGTGCAGTGATGCATAGTGATTGTACAAAGTGTAGCCTAATAGTTGCATTCCAAGGTGATTGGAGGAGGAAATATCACCATGTGTTTGATGGATGGGAGTCTATTATTCTTCTGATTGGCCAATCAGTTCCAAGCAGCTAACTGCTCAACTATTTGCTCTATTGTATGAGAACAGGGCTGTTTTACTTAAGTACTCATGTTAAAGGGTAAATTGACTGCATGTAGCGCTTTTATCCAAAGTGCTAAGTGAAGTATCTCATGGGGGTGTCGCGCTTTTATCCAAAGTGCTAAGTGAAGTCTCTCATGGGGGTGTCCGTTCATTCTTATGTGCTGTCCTCTAGTAAAAATTTTAGCAACTGCAATATCAAAAGCGTTCATGAATCTATATACTCAACAGCGCATTCATACTGAACAGAAATCCACTTACTTCTGCCTATTGTATAAGCCTATGCATTACAAAATAAAATCTGCAAACTTAATTACATAAATATTGTCAGAACAGTATTATGTTCATAGATTAAGTATGTAATGTTCTCTTGACCATATATACTTGTTCATACTTTGCTGTTCATACTCTTTGCACATAACTGCCCAATTGCACAGCCCTGCTAAATGATCCCATCCCACTGTATTGTTATTTCATTCTAATTAGTGTATATACTTGACCACATCTTGCCCAGTTGTACCAGTCACAGGCTTTTCTATCCATACCAATGGTATATAATTTCTGTAAGAGCAAAGGATGATCCACTGTATAAAATGCTTTAGATATATCTACAAAAAGAGCAGAGCTTCTTGTTATCTAATGCAGATATAATGTCATTTGTAATGAATGTGACCTGCTGAAATAGTGCTGTGATTTGTTCTAAATCCAAAATTCTGATCATCCAGTATCTTGTAAGAGAGAAGATTGAAATAATGAAAGTATAAAAATATATGCAGTTGTAAATACTGTATACATACATAGTGATTGTACAAAGCATAATAGTTGTCTTCCTAGATGATTATAAGAGGACCTATCACCTTGTGTTTGATAGATGGGGTGTCTATTCTGATTGGCCAATCAGTTCAAAGCAGCTAACTGCTCAACTATTGGCTCAGTTGTATAAGAACAGGCTGTTTTCCAGACTGAAGTACTCATTCAACCAAAAACACTGGATAGTCTGCTGGTTGACTTGAACCCCTCTCTGTGGCAGAACACATTCTCTACTGGAGCAGTCTTATACTAAAACCATCTGGATCCAAACTTGCTTCTGATAACATATATCAGTCTTTTGACACCACAACATCAGTAAGTACAATTATTGATATGATTGTTTCCATGGCATTGCAGAGTCTCAACGTATTTTCTGTCTAAATATGCTGTCTAATAGTTTGAATCTGTTGTTTATTTCTCTTCAATATATGTATATGTAAAGGTATATTTGTACAGTAACAACCACAATGACAAATTGCAGATAACTGTCCATTGGGTTGTGCACCGTATTTTAGCTAATGCTGACCAGTTTTCAATACCCATCCATGGAGCAGATTCAGATTCACAAGTAGAATCTGTAATGCCACCAAACAGTGACATCTAGGTAAAAGAGCCCTGCTTGATACTGCACTGCCCATACTGCACATGTTTCTCTGATGTGTGGGTTGTAATTGAGTGGGGATAAGGAAGGTGTTGCTATTGCTGGACACACCTCAGGCTCTGCAAAGAGAGGTCTGGAGAAACTATAATATGTTACTAAACTCCAACCCACACATCAGACCAAAACTAAATATATAAACAATACGGAATTACAGATTCTACCAATCTGAAATATTTATTTCAATGTTTGTCTCTATTCCAGATACAATTGTTCCACAACAACAAATACAATAATGGCTGATTCAAGGCCTCACTGCTGTGACCAATGTGGGAAGAGCTTCAGTACATCTGGAACCTTAAAGAGACACCAGCGTATTCATACAGGAGAGAAGCCCTACCGCTGTGACCAATGTGGGGAAGGCTTCAGTCGGTCTGGATACTTAAAGAGACACCAGCTTATTCATACAGGAGAGAAGCCGTACCACTGTGACCAGTGTGGAGAAGGCTTCAGTCAGTATGGAGACTTAAAGAGACACCAGCGTATTCATACAGGAGAGAAGCCATATGCCTGTGACCAATGTGGCGAAGGCTTCAGTCGCTCTGGAACCTTAAAAATACACCAGCGTATTCATACAGGAGAGAAGCCCTACCACTGCGACCAATGTGGGAAGAGCTTCAGAAACTTTAGTAACTTAAAGACACACCAGAACATTCATACAGGAGAGAAGTTCTATCCCTGTGACCAGTGTGGGAAGAGCTTCAGTCGCTCTGAAACCTTAAAGTGTCACCAGCGTATTCATACAGGAGAGAAGCCCTACCACTGTGACCAATGTGGGAAGAGCTTCAGAAACTTTAGTAACTTAAAGACACACCAGAACATTCATACAGGAGAGAAGTTCTATCCATGTGGCCAGTGTGGGAAGAGCTTCAGTCGGTCTGGCAACTTAAAGAGACACCAGCGTATTCATACAGGAGAGAAGCCAATGTGACCAATTTGGGAAGGGCTTCAGTACATCTGGACACTTAAAGAGACACCAGAATATTCATTCTTGAGAGAAGCGCTATCCCTGTGACCAGTGTGGGAAGAGATTTGTTCACTCTGGAAACTTAAAGAATCACTCAATCACTCAATCAATCATTCATACAGGTGTCAAACACTAAAAATAAGTAGAAATCTCCTTAACATTTACATACTCAACAGCGCATTCATATTGGACATAAATCAAACATTCTTCTGTCTATTGTATAAACCTATGCATTTAAACGTTTTTATCTGTAAATAATCTCCCAATTACATCACTATTGTGATGTCAGAACAGTGTTATGTTTGTAGATTAAATATTTAATGTTCTCTTGGCCATTTTCATGTTTAACAACTAGGAAATGCCTAAAAGAACATTGTATATACGTTATTTGTAATCTAGTAATCCATCCATGAAACTGGCATTTTCACTGGTTTTGTTCTCTAGTTACAACACTATTGGTAGGGTTATGTTTATACATGATACAATGATCACTTTAGTAAGACAAAGCAAGGCTTTTGTTTTGGGAAAAAGAGAGGCAATGCTTTGTAATAAGCATTTGTTTTTCACCTTGTTTAACTAACCAGAAAATGCCTAAAAGATGGTTTTATGTACTTTATTTGATCCATGCATGAATATGATTTTTTCATTTTTTTTCTCTAGCGGAGAAACCGGAACCTCCGCACAAGAACCAGTAGGTTCAGGGGCAGTTTTTCCCCACAAGCCACAAGACTCCTGAACAAGGACAAGAACAGGAGATATCCCTATTAAAGACTCTTGAACACACACCTGATAAAAACTCTTGAACACACACGCACAAACACACACACCCTGCACTTCACCTTAATATGTTATATAAACATTGACTATTTTATTTGATCTTACCTCATTTCATATTTTATTTGATCTTACTACTATTACTTATTGTTACCATTCTTGTATGCATTGTTTCTTAATTGTGCACTGTTGCAATGTGCCTGTATTGTTGTATATTTGACAAATAAAGAACTTTTATAAAGAACTTCAACTTCTCTTCCTCTAACTCAACGCTGCCCAAACTTAATTTACCTGGCTATATGTCTACCCACAGATCAATTTACAAATAAAACACAACAACACTGATGACATACCAGAGCCAATGGCCCGGGCATAACGTAATAAACATTTGTATAGCAGTGGGATACACTCCTACTAATTGATTTGCAATTGAAAAGTCAATGGGAGCAGACTGTAGCACCTTATGAACATATTCATGGTCTGAACACTGTACACACAGGTGTGGAGAGGCTGAAATGGTGGTAGCATTGTTCTCACTGAATAGCTACCCAAATACCTCTGATGGGCAATAGCTTAAGATTGAACTTCAATTTGTCTCTGGTTAGCTAAAAGTCTATTTCAGTCAAATTACCCTTTAAATACACTTTTTGATATTGCAGTTGCTGTCATTTTCACTAGAGGGCAGCACATAATAATGAACGGACACCACCACTTAGCACTATGGATAAAAGCGCTACATGCAGTCCATTTACCATGAGTACTTAATACAGTAAAACAGCCCTGCGCTATATAAATGCAGAGTACTTCAGTCTGGAATAAAGCCTTGTTCTCATACAATAGAGCCAATAGTTGAGCAGTTAGCTGCTTTGAACTGATCAATCTGGGCAATCAGAAGAACAATAGACTCTCCATCCATCAGACAAGGTGATATCTCTGCTTCCAATCACCTTGGAAGACAACTATTATGCTACACTTTGTACACTCACTATTCATCAATGCACTATCTGCATATATATTTGAGTTTAATTCGTACATATATATAAAATATATAAATACAATAAACCAGTGGTGTCGCATGGGTAAAATAACAGGGGATGGCAAAAAAAAAAAAAAAAAGCCAAGCAGTCACAATGTACAGTATGGCTCGGCGGCCACTGCGAGTCAAACCAAGCAGTCACCATGTACAGTATGGCTCGGCGGCCACTGCCAGTCAAACCAAGCAGTCACCATGTACAGTATGGCTCGGCGGCGTTACTACTATGAACAAAACAGTTTTGACTCTTCAAATAAAGTGACTATATTTATTTTTCCAAATAAATATAATTTGAGTCAATCACAAAATTCACAATCCGTCAATGTCATTAACAATGTGTTTCCCTGAACAATGAGTGAACTAAAAACCAACAGGTATTGGTCGCCTGCACCATCTGGCAGAACCCGCCAGATGGCGCCATGGAAGGAGGTAGGATACTGCAATGGTCACCATTGTTCATATTGTGGCCACTGTTCACATTGTCCTGTCTGGGACCATTACAGTAATCTGGTTGAAGATTTTATCTCAAGATTTATGAAATATAACCGGTTTATTTGATCAAAATGTCATCACCTGAAAAGTCTTGATGCTGCTGCTATTGCAAACTATGTGGACACTCTGCTCCAAATACTCTAATGAATGTGGTAATATAGGCCAAAGATGTTTAGTGTTTCCACCTGTCTCATAATATAAATAATGTAAAAAGAGGAAATTGTCAAAAAATAAACAGGCAAATTATTAATAAACCACCACTACACACAAACCAAATCAAAATTGTTATACAACAGTCAAATGTACCTACTCTCAGCAAGCTTAGTGACTTAAAGCACAATGAAACAAGATGGCTACTTTTATTGTAGTTGGTTCATGGTACAAATTCAATGTAACAAATTCTTTGTCAGCCGATAAAACATTTGACGCTATAGGAGAGGAGACTGTTGTGGTCTTGGTCCATGAAACAACTATTACTTGGCATTTATAAGACAGCACGCATCAAAAATAATTAAATAAACCAAACAAACATCACAGGTACATATGTCCAAATTAACCTGGCTACTATGGAGGAATAAGTGACTGTGTATTCGAACCCCTGGCCCCAAATGTACAGTCTCCTCACCACCGGATGTATATTTCTCTCCCACCCACCCACCCCCTCCTAATGTACAGTCCCCTCCCAATCATATCATATGTATATACTCTGTCAGGATCTATGAGTAACAGTACTGTATATTTGGATACCGCATATGTCACAAATGTATCAGTACTAAATACCTATATGTCCCTATGCCATAAATGTCATGTATATTGTGTATGTCATAAATGTCAATATGAATTGAAAATGGGGGACCCTGATGTAAACAAGACAAATGTCTTTCTCTGGTCTGCATCCCCTTAACAATTGTGTGTATTGAGCTGTACTGTATTGTACCCATTCTGCAATCTGTTAATAAAGTTTTCAATCAATCAATCAATCACGTTAGTTAGCATCCAAGCTAGCCTGATAACGTTAGTAACTTAGCATCCAACCCATGATGGGTTGCCGTAATAAACCATGACCATTCTCCTGATTAATTGAAAATGGGGGACCCTGACGTAAACAAGACGAAAGTCTTTCTCAGCAGGGCAAGGCAGGGCAAGGCAGACGACAGCAGTGAACAAACAGGAACGGGAACACGGAGGTATGACACCACCCAGGAAGTGAGAACAGGACACACTAATATACACAGACCCAAAAGCAATAACACAACAACAACCAAAGCAATCTCACAAACAACAACCAGACAGGAGGACGACATCTAATGGTTAATTGGTATTGGAACTACAGTTACTGCCATGGTAAAAGTCATGTATAGCCTTGGTACCACCTTTGTAGTTAAATAATACCACTGTAAAATCCAATTTAAACGATGATACCGATGGTAATATGGTGTTTACATCATTTTTTATTGACATAAATACCATGATACTTTTCTGTAAGATATTTCTCACTGGCACATTCTAAAATGGGATAATCCTGACCTTAGCCTTGAGCTAAAAATACTTGTTCTAAAACAGGATTAGACCCAATGCAGGATTAACAATAACATTCACAAATGTAGCCCCATGGGCTAAGAAATAGAGGGCTTTGCACAGAATCTTGTGTCTTTTTCGTTCTTACAATATGGCTACAAGTTTGGTACAACCTAAACTATGGGTTTGGCCCTGTCTGCTTTGGTATCTAGAGGCTGATCAGGCACATCAGGCTAACGATACAATTAGCTATCGAGATCCAAAAATATCTAGTTAATGTTATTGATAGTTACATTGAATTTGATTGTTACATTGAATTTGTACCATGAACCAACTACAATAAAAAGTAGCCATCTTGTTTCATTGTGCTTTGAGTCACTTAGCTTGCTGAGAGTAGGTACATTTGACTGTTGTATAACAATTTTGATTTGGTTTGTGTGTAGTGGTGGTTTATTAATAATGTGCCTGTTTATTTTTTGACAATTTTCTCTTTTTACACATAACTCTACACTAACTTCCCTGGTAATGCAGTCTAGCCCCACGTGGTTTATTTTCTTCGCTTGTTGATTAGGGTTAGGGTTAGGCTAATACCTCTGATGGGCAATAGCTTAACATTTAACTTCAATTTGCCTCTGATTAGCTCAACCAGTATATTGTAAGAGAGAGAATATTTATATATTTGAAGTGAAATATGCACAAATTAAACTCAAATATATGCAGATAGTGCAGTGATGCATAGTGATTGTACAAAGTGTAGCCTAATAGTTGCATTCCAAGGTGATTGGAGGAGGAAATATCACCATGTGTTTGATGGATGGGAGTCTATTATTCTTCTGATTGGCCAATCAGTTCCAAGCAGCTAACTGCTCAACTATTTGCTCTATTGTATGAGAACAGGGCTGTTTTACTTAAGTACTCATGTTAAAGGGTAAATTGACTGCATGTAGCGCTTTTATCCAAAGTGCTAAGTGAAGTATCTCATGGGGGTGTCGCGCTTTTATCCAAAGTGCTAAGTGAAGTCTCTCATGGGGGTGTCCGTTCATTCTTATGTGCTGTCCTCTAGTAAAAATTTTAGCAACTGCAATATCAAAAGCGTTCATGAATCTATATACTCAACAGCGCATTCATACTGAACAGAAATCCACTTACTTCTGCCTATTGTATAAGCCTATGCATTACAAAATAAAATCTGCAAACTTAATTACATAAATATTGTCAGAACAGTATTATGTTCATAGATTAAGTATGTAATGTTCTCTTGACCATATATACTTGTTCATACTTTGCTGTTCATACTCTTTGCACATAACTGCCCAATTGCACAGCCCTGCTAAATGATCCCATCCCACTGTATTGTTATTTCATTCTAATTAGTGTATATACTTGACCACATCTTGCCCAGTTGTACCAGTCACAGGCTTTTCTATCCATACCAATGGTATATAATTTCTGTAAGAGCAAAGGATGATCCACTGTATAAAATGCTTTAGATATATCTACAAAAAGAGCAGAGCTTCTTGTTATCTAATGCAGATATAATGTCATTTGTAATGAATGTGACCTGCTGAAATAGTGCTGTGATTTGTTCTAAATCCAAAATTCTGATCATCCAGTATCTTGTAAGAGAGAAGATTGAAATAATGAAAGTATAAAAATATATGCAGTTGTAAATACTGTATACATACATAGTGATTGTACAAAGCATAATAGTTGTCTTCCTAGATGATTATAAGAGGACCTATCACCTTGTGTTTGATAGATGGGGTGTCTATTCTGATTGGCCAATCAGTTCAAAGCAGCTAACTGCTCAACTATTGGCTCAGTTGTATAAGAACAGGCTGTTTTCCAGACTGAAGTACTCATTCAACCAAAAACACTGGATAGTCTGCTGGTTGACTTGAACCCCTCTCTGTGGCAGAACACATTCTCTACTGGAGCAGTCTTATACTAAAACCATCTGGATCCAAACTTGCTTCTGATAACATATATCAGTCTTTTGACACCACAACATCAGTAAGTACAATTATTGATATGATTGTTTCCATGGCATTGCAGAGTCTCAACGTATTTTCTGTCTAAATATGCTGTCTAATAGTTTGAATCTGTTGTTTATTTCTCTTCAATATATGTATATGTAAAGGTATATTTGTACAGTAACAACCACAATGACAAATTGCAGATAACTGTCCATTGGGTTGTGCACCGTATTTTAGCTAATGCTGACCAGTTTTCAATACCCATCCATGGAGCAGATTCAGATTCACAAGTAGAATCTGTAATGCCACCAAACAGTGACATCTAGGTAAAAGAGCCCTGCTTGATACTGCACTGCCCATACTGCACATGTTTCTCTGATGTGTGGGTTGTAATTGAGTGGGGATAAGGAAGGTGTTGCTATTGCTGGACACACCTCAGGCTCTGCAAAGAGAGGTCTGGAGAAACTATAATATGTTACTAAACTCCAACCCACACATCAGACCAAAACTAAATATATAAACAATACGGAATTACAGATTCTACCAATCTGAAATATTTATTTCAATGTTTGTCTCTATTCCAGATACAATTGTTCCACAACAACAAATACAATAATGGCTGATTCAAGGCCTCACTGCTGTGACCAATGTGGGAAGAGCTTCAGTACATCTGGAACCTTAAAGAGACACCAGCGTATTCATACAGGAGAGAAGCCCTACCGCTGTGACCAATGTGGGGAAGGCTTCAGTCGGTCTGGATACTTAAAGAGACACCAGCTTATTCATACAGGAGAGAAGCCGTACCACTGTGACCAGTGTGGAGAAGGCTTCAGTCAGTATGGAGACTTAAAGAGACACCAGCGTATTCATACAGGAGAGAAGCCATATGCCTGTGACCAATGTGGCGAAGGCTTCAGTCGCTCTGGAACCTTAAAAATACACCAGCGTATTCATACAGGAGAGAAGCCCTACCACTGCGACCAATGTGGGAAGAGCTTCAGAAACTTTAGTAACTTAAAGACACACCAGAACATTCATACAGGAGAGAAGTTCTATCCCTGTGACCAGTGTGGGAAGAGCTTCAGTCGCTCTGAAACCTTAAAGTGTCACCAGCGTATTCATACAGGAGAGAAGCCCTACCACTGTGACCAATGTGGGAAGAGCTTCAGAAACTTTAGTAACTTAAAGACACACCAGAACATTCATACAGGAGAGAAGTTCTATCCATGTGGCCAGTGTGGGAAGAGCTTCAGTCGGTCTGGCAACTTAAAGAGACACCAGCGTATTCATACAGGAGAGAAGCCAATGTGACCAATTTGGGAAGAGCTTCAGTACATCTGGACACTTAAAGAGACACCAGAATATTCATTCTTGAGAGAAGCGCTATCCCTGTGACCAGTGTGGGAAGAGATTTGTTCACTCTGGAAACTTAAAGAATCACCAGCGTATTCATACAGGTGTCAAACACTAAAAATAAGTAGAAATCTCCTTAACATTTACATACTCAACAGCGCATTCATATTGGACATAAATCAAACATTCTTCTGTCTATTGTATAAACCTATGCATTTAAACGTTTTTATCTGTAAATAATCTCCCAATTACATCACTATTGTGATGTCAGAACAGTGTTATGTTTGTAGATTAAATATTTAATGTTCTCTTGGCCATTTTCATGTTTAACAACTAGGAAATGCCTAAAAGAACATTGTATATACGTTATTTGTAATCTAGTAATCCATCCATGAAACTGGCATTTTCACTGGTTTTGTTCTCTAGTTACAACACTATTGGTAGGGTTATGTTTATACATGATACAATGATCACTTTAGTGAGACAAAGCAAGGCTTTTGTTTTGGGAAAAAGAGAGGCAATGCTTTGTAATAAGCATTTGTTTTTCACCTTGTTTAACTAACCAGAAAATGCCTAAAAGATGGTTTTATGTACTTTATTTGATCCATGCATGAATATGATTTTTTCATTTTTTTTCTCTAGCGGAGAAACCGGAACCTCCGCACAAGAACCAGTAGGTTCAGGGGCAGTTTTTCCCCACAAGCCACAAGACTCCTGAACAAGGACAAGAACAGGAGATATCCCTATTAAAGACTCTTGAACACACACCTGATAAAAACTCTTGAACACACACGCACAAACACACACACCCTGCACTTCACCTTAATATGTTATATAAACATTGACTATTTTATTTGATCTTACCTCATTTCATATTTTATTTGATCTTACTACTATTACTTATTGTTACCATTCTTGTATGCATTGTTTCTTAATTGTGCACTGTTGCAATGTGCCTGTATTGTTGTATATTTGACAAATAAAGAACTTTTATAAAGAACTTCAACTTCTCTTCCTCTAACTCAACGCTGCCCAAACTTAATTTACCTGGCTATATGTCTACCCACAGATCAATTTACAAATAAAACACAACAACACTGATGACATACCAGAGCCAATGGCCCGGGCATAACGTAATAAACATTTGTATAGCAGTGGGATACACTCCTACTAATTGATTTGCAATTGAAAAGTCAATGGGAGCAGACTGTAGCACCTTATGAACATATTCATGGTCTGAACACTGTACACACAGGTGTGGAGAGGCTGAAATGGTGGTAGCATTGTTCTCACTGAATAGCTACCCAAATACCTCTGATGGGCAATAGCTTAAGATTGAACTTCAATTTGTCTCTGGTTAGCTTACCCTACAGCACCCTACAGATGGTTTAATAGCACTGAATACTGTACACACAGGTGTGCACTGGCTGAACTGGTGGTAGCATTGTTCTCACTGAAAAGCTATCCAAATACCTCTGATGGGCAACAGCTTAATGTTAGGTTTCGATTGTCATGACAGTCTGCCATCCTTTCCTTCCAATGCTCGGTGCCGCGCCCCTACTCTGCCTCTGACCCTCATCCCCGGGTGGGATGACAATAGGGAACATATCACATCATGTATTGATTCTAAACGGAACTCAAGATTTAATAATCTAATACAATTATGTATTTTATGAGATGGGTGGAAACCCTAAACATCTTTGGCCTATATCACCACATTCATTAGAGTATTTGGAGCAGAGTGTCCACATAGTTTGCAATAGCAGCAGCATCAAGACTTTTCAGGTGATGACATTTTGATCAAATAAACTGGTTATATTTCATAAATCTTGAAATAAAATCTTCAACCAACTGTAACGGTCCCAGACAGGAGAACGACATTTAAACAAAGGAAGGAAAAGCCCAGGATAACAAACAAGTGGAAATTAACTCAATAACATGTAACCAAACCAAAATGGTCACCTGCACCATCTGGCAGTACCCGCCAGATGGCGCCATGGAAGGAGGTAGGATACTGCAATGGTCACCATTGTTCATATTGTGGCCACTGTTCACATTGTCCTGTCTGACAAAGATCCATCTATATCTCAAGATTTATGAAATATAACCGGTTTATTTGATCAAAATGTCATCACCTGAAAAGTCTTGATGCTGCTGCTATTGCAAACTATGTGGACACTCTGCTCCAAATACTCTAATGAATGTGGTAATATAGGCCAAAGATGTTTAGGGTTTCCACCTGTCTCATAATATAAATAATGTAAAAAGAGGAAATTGTCAAAAAATAAACGGGCAAATTATTAATAAACCACCACTACACACAAACCAAAATTGTTATACAACAGTCAAATGTACCTACTCTCAGCAAGCTTAGTGACTTAAAGCACAATGAAACAAGATGGCTACTTTTTATTGTAGTTGGTTCATGGTACAAATTCAATGTAACAATCAAATTCAATGTAACTATCAATAACATTAACTAGATATTTTTGGATCTCGATAGCTAATTGTATCGTTGGCGCCCTGATGTGCCCGATCAGCCTCTAGATACCAAAGCAGACAGGGCCAAACCCATAGTTTAGGTTGTACCAAACTTGTAGCCATATTGTAAGAAAGAAAACTACACAAGATTCTGTGCAAAGCCCTCTATTTCTTAGCCCATGGGGCTACATTTGTGAATGTTATTGTTAATCCTGCATTGGGTCTAATCCTGTTTTAGAACAAGTATTTTTAGCTCAAGGCTAAGGTCAGGATTATCCCATTTTAGAATGTGCCAGTGAGAAAAGTACCATGGTATTTATGTCAATCAAAAATTATGTAAACACCATATTACCATCAGTATCATCGTTTAAATTGGATTTTACATTGGTATTATTTAACTACAAAGGTGGTACCAAGGCTATACATGACTTTTACCATGGCAGTAACTGTAGTTCCAATACCAATTAACATGTGTTTTTTATTAGATGTTAACACTTTGACTGCCGGAAAACGCTTTAGAGCGTCATTCCCGGCCATGCTCAAGTTGCCGGAGGACGCTGTACATCGTCCTTATATCAATATTTCAAAAATCTGTGATCGGATTCATATTTCCCCTCCGCTGGCCTGAGATCCACCAGGAGGACCCACTGAGCTCTCTGGCGGTTCAGGAGCGCCATCTGGTGGCCGATCGGCGCAATCACTAAACAGGAAGTGCTATGGAGGTTGTGCTGGTCGACCATATTACTTCTGGGCACTCTGTTTGGCTCACGGGACTCGATCTCGACACAATACATAGCGATCGATTGCCAATAACTCGATAAACAACATGATTTGGACATATATACTATTATACAAGCTGGAAATGGACCCGATATTTCTACATACCATAATAGGTAAATGACTGTTCCACGCTCATCGCCCAACGGCGCGAGGAGGATACGGTAAGATTCAGCGTTATTTTTGATCGTATTCCATATAAACTGTTATGATGAACATATCACCCACACTAGATGAATGATATAACGCTGCCCACGGAATTATAAATGATCCCCCGCCCATCCGGTCATCATCAGATCATACGTAGATCATTCTAGAAGTACGTCCAATTGAAATTTTTTATATCGCCCCGATTGCCATCAAACTGTATTTCATCATCAATATAATGCATTTGGGGCTATATATCACGTTCTGGAGAAAGCTGCAGAAAGAGATGAAAACATACTTATACATTAGACCATACTTTACTATGAATATGTGAATGAAAAAGTTTAACGTTGCTACACAATGAACAATACATATAGGACTTTGAATGGGCCCTAATAATGGCAATGTAGCAATAGAATTTAAAAAGTTATAGCCATGCAAAGAAGGGGTACTTCTCCATAGACAAATAGAGCCGGCAACCTATGGTATATAATGAATTTAACCCATGGCACCCAAAGTGTTAAGACAATTTCCTCTTTTTACACATAACTCTACACTAACTTCCCTATTAGTGCAGTTTAGCCCCACATGGATTATTTTCTTTGATTGTTCATTTTTTATTTGAGTTATGTATATTAAATACAGTTTACTTCATCCCTCCTTCATTATGGTCTGCATTTAAGCCTTGTATGAACACAGGTGGAGAAGAAAGGGTTCCACCCTGGGCCCAGTCCTCTTCACCTTTATACAAATTATATTGCCCATTTATATGTGGATGGTACAATACTGTATGACACTGTGTTATTTGAGTGTTTCCAAATGAATGAGCTACAGAAATCCAAAGTGTTTCTGTTTTGCAAAACAAAATGGAGTAATGACTGACAAAGATCCATCTATATTGTCTGACTTTTCAATTATTTCAGTCCTGGGTCTGACACATTATTATTTGCAACTGTGTACAATATCAGAGAGTTACATGTGCTTTGAATTGCCTAAAAGTCTATTTCAGTCAAATTACCCTTTAAATACACTTTTTGATATTGCAGTTGCTGTCATTTTCACTAGAGGGCAGCACATAATAATGAACGGACACCACCACTTAGCACTATGGATAAAAGCGCTACATGCAGTCCATTTACCATGAGTACTTAATACAGTAAAACAGCCCTGCGCTATATAAATGCAGAGTACTTCAGTCTGGAATAAAGCCTTGTTCTCATACAATAGAGCCAATAGTTGAGCAGTTAGCTGCTTTGAACTGACCAATCTGGGCAATCAGAAGAACAATAGACTCTCCATCCATCAGACAAGGTGATATCTCCGCTTCCAATCACCTTGGAAGACAACTATTATGCTACACTTTGTACACTCACTATTCATCACTGCACTATCTGCATATATATTTGAGTTTAATTCGTACATATATATAAAATATATAAATACAATAAACCAGTGGTGTCGCATGGGTAAAATAACAGGGGATGGCAAAAAAAAAAAAAAAAGACAAGCAGTCACCATGTACAGTATGGCTCGGCGGCCACTGCGAGTCAAACCAAGCAGTCACCATGTACAGTATGGCTCGGCGGCCACTGCGAGTCAAACCAAGCAGTCACCATGTACAGTATGGCTCGGCGGCCACTGCCAGTCAAACCAAGCAGTCACCATGTACAGTATGGCTCGGCGGCGTTACTACTATGAACAAAACAAAGCCAAGAGAACAGTTTTGACTCTTCAAATAAAGTGACTATATTTATTTTTCCAAATAAATATAATTTGAATCAATCACAAAATTCACAATCCGTCAATGTCATTAACAATGTGTTTCCCTGAACAATGAGTGAACTAAAAACCAACAGGTATTGTGCTTTGTCAGCCGATAAAACATTTGACGCTATAGGAGAGGAGACTGTTGTGGTCTTGGTCCATGAAACAACTATTACTTGGCATTTATAAGACAGCACGCATCAAAAAGAATTAAATAAACCAAACAAACATCACAGGTACATATGTCCAAATTAACCTGGCTACTATGGAGGAATAAGTGACTGTGTATTCGAACCCCTGGCCCCAAATGTACAGTCTCCTCACCACCGGATGTATATTTCTCTCCCACCCACCCACCCCCTCCTAATGTACAGTCCCCTCCCAATCATATCATATGTATATACTCTGTCAGGATCTATGAGTAACAGTACTGTATATTTGGATACCGCATATGTCACAAATGTATCAGTACTAAATACCTATATGTCCCTATGCCATAAATGTCATGTATATTGTGTATGTCATAAATGTCAATATGAATTGAAAATGGGGGACCCTGATGTAAACAAGACAAATGTCTTTCTCTGGTCTGCATCCCCTTAACAATTGTGTGTATTGAGCTGTACTGTATTGTACCCATTCTGTAATCTGTTAATAAAGTTTTCAATCAATCAATCAATCACATTAGTTAGCATCCAAGCTAGCCTGATAACGTTAGTAACTTAGCATCCAACCCATGATGGGTTGCCGTAATAAACCATGACCATTCTCCTGATTAATTGAAAATGGGGGACCCTGACGTAAACAAGACGAAAGTCTTTCTCAGCAGGGCAAGGCAGACGACAGCAGTGAACAAACAGGAACGGGAACACGGAGGTATGACACCACCCAGGAAGTGAGAACAGGACACACTAATATACACAGACTAATTACAATTGAAAACACCTGGCAGGCCAGTCTAAAACACAGAAACAATTAACACCAACTAAACCCAAAAGCAATAACACAACAACAACCAAAGCAATCTCACAAACAACAACCAGACAGGAAGACGACATCTAATAAAAAACACATGTTAATTGGTATTGGAACTACAGTTACTGCCATGGTAAAAGTCATGTATAGCCTTGGTACCACCTTTGTAGTTAAATAATACCACTGTAAAATCCCATTTAAACGATGATACCGATGGTAATATGGTGTTTACATGATTTTTGATTGACATAAATACCATGATACTTTTCTGTAAGATATTTCTCACTGGCACATTCTAAAATTGGATAATCCTGACCTTAGCCTTGAGCTAAAAATACTTGTTCTAAAACAGGATTAGACCCAATGCAGGATTAACAATACCATTCACAAATGTAGCCCTGGGCTAAGAAATAGAGGGCTTTGCACAGAATCTTGTGTCTTTTTCGTTCTTACAATATGGCTACAAGTTTGGTACAACCTAAACTATGGGTTTGGCCCTGTCTGCTTTGGTATCTAGAGGCTGATCAGGCACATCAGGCTAACGATACAATTAGCTATCGAGATCCAAAAATATCTAGTTAATGTTATTGATAGTTACATTGAATTTGATTGTTACATTGAATTTGTACCATGAACCAACTACAATAAAAAGTAGCCATCTTGTTTCATTGTGCTTTGAGTCACTTAGCTTGCTGAGAGTAGGTACATTTGACTGTTGTATAACAATTTTGATTTGGTTTGTGTGTAGTGGTGGTTTATTAATAATGTGCCCGTTTATTTTTTGACAATTTTCTCTTTTTACACATAACTCTACACTAACTTCCCTGGTAATGCAGTCTAGCCCCACGTGGTTTATTTTCTTCGCTTGTTGATTAGGGTTAGGGTTAGGGTAATACCTCTGATGGGCAATAGCTTAACATTTAACTTCAATTTGCCTCTGATTAGCTCAACCAGTATATTGTAAGAGAGAGAATATTTATATATTTGAAGTGAAATATGCACAAATTAAACTCAAATATATGCAGATAGTGCAGTGATGCATAGTGATTGTACAAAGTGTAGCCTAATAGTTGCATTCCAAGGTGATTGGAGGAGGAAATATCACCATGTGTTTGATGGATGGGAGTCTATTATTCTTCTGATTGGCCAATCAGTTCCAAGCAGCTAACTGCTCAACTATTTGCTCTATTGTATGAGAACAGGGCTGTTTTACTTAAGTACTCATGTTAAAGGGTAAATTGACTGCATGTAGCGCTTTTATCCAAAGTGCTAAGTGAAGTATCTCATGGGGGTGTCGCGCTTTTATCCAAAGTGCTAAGTGAAGTCTCTCATGGGGGTGTCCGTTCATTCTTATGTGCTGTCCTCTAGTAAAAATGTTAGCAACTGCAATATCAAAAGCGTTCATGAATCTATATACTCAACAGCGCATTCATACTGAACAGAAATCCACTTACTTCTGCCTATTGTATAAGCCTATGCATTACAAAATAAAATCTGCAAACTTAATTACATAAATATTGTCAGAACAGTATTATGTTCATAGATTAAGTATGTAATGTTCTCCTGGCCATATATACTTGTTCATACTTTGCTGTTCATACTCTTTGCACATAATTGCCCAATTGCACAGCCCTGCTAAATGATCCCATCCCACTGTATTGTTATTTCATTCTAATTAGTGTATATACTTGACCACATCTTGCCCAGTTGTACCAGTCACAGGCTTTTCTATCTATAACAATGGTATATAATTTATGTAAGAGCAAAGGATGATCCACTGTATAAAATGCTTTAGATATATCTACAAAAAGAGCAGAGCTTCTTGTTATCTAATGCAGATATAATGTCATTTGTAATGAATGTGACCTGCTGAAATAGTGCTGTGATTTGTTCTAAATCCAAAATTCTGATCATCCAGTATCTTGTAAGAGAGAAGATTGAAATAATGAAAGTATAAAAATATATGCAGTTGTAAATACTGTATACATACATAGTGATTGTACAAAGCATAATAGTTGTCTTCCTAGATGATTATAAGAGGACCTATCACCTTGTGTTTGATGGATGGGGTGTCTATTCTGATTGGCCAATCAGTTCAAAGCAGCTAACTGCTCAACTATTGGCTCAGTTGTATAAGAACAGGCTGTTTTCCAGACTGAAGTACTCATTCAACCAAAAACACTGGATAGTCTGCTGGTTGACTTGAACCCCTCTCTGTGGCAGAACACATTCTCTACTGGAACAAGACTTTATACTAAAACCATCTGGATCCAAACTTGCTTCTGATAACATATATCAGTCTTTTGACACCACAACATCAGTAAGTACAATTATTGATATGATTGTTTCCATGGCATTGCAGAGTCTCACTTATTTTCTGTCTAAATATGCTGTCTAATAGTTTGAATCTGTTGTTTATTTCTCTTCAATATATGTATATGTAAAGGTATATTTGTACAGTAACAACCACAATGACAAATTGCAGATAACTGTCCATTGGGTTGTGCACCGTATTTTAGCTAATGCTGACCAGTTTTCAATACCCATCAATGGAGCAGATTCACTTTAAAAAGTAGAATCTGTAATGACATACTGCACATGTTTCTCTGATGTGTGGCTTGTAATTGAGTGGGGATAAGGAAGGTGTTGCTATTGCTGGACACACCTCAGGCTCTGCCAAGAGAGGTCTGGAGAAACTATAATATGTTACTAAACTCCAACCCACACATCAGACTTAATATATAAACAATACGGAATTACAGATTCTATCAATCTGTGAAATCTTCATTGCAATGTTTCTCTCTATTTCAGATACAATTGTTCCCCAACAACAAATACAATGATGGCTGAGTCAAGGCCTCACTGCTGTGACCAGTGTGGGATGAGCTTCACACAGTCTGGAACCTTAAAGACACACCAGCGTATTCATACAGGAGAGAAGCCCAACCACTGTGACCAGTGTGGGAAGAGCTTCAGTACATCTGGAAACTTAAAAATACACCAGCGTATTCATACAGGAGAGAAGCCTTACCACTGTGACCAATGTGGGGAAGGCTTCAGTCAGTCTGGAACCTTAAAAATACACCAGCGTATTCATACAGGAGAGAAGCCGTACCACTGTGACCAATGTGGGGAAGGCTTCAGTCACTCTGGAACCTTACAAATACACCAGCGTATTCATACAGGAGAGAAGCCGTACCACTGTGACCAGTGTGGGGAAGGCTTCAGTCACTCTGGAACCTTAAAAATACACAAGCGTATTCATACAGGAGAGAAGCCCTACCACTGTGACCAGTGTGGGAAGAGCTTCCGAGAGTCTGGAACCTTAAAGACACACCAGCATATTCATACAGGAGAGAAGCCCTACCACTGTGACCAATGTGGGAAGAGCTTCAGACATTTGAGTAACTTAAAGACACACCAGAACATTCATACAGGAGAGAAGTTCTATCCCTGTGACCAGTGTGGGAAGAGCTTCAGAGACTTTAGTAACTTAAAGAGACACCAGCGTATTCATACAGGAGAGAAGTTCTATCCATGTGGCCAGTGTGGGAAGAGCTTCAGTCGGTCTGGCAACTTAAAGAGACACCAGCGTATTCATACAGGAGAGAAGCCAATGTGACCAATGTGGGAAGAGCTTCAGTACATCTGGACACTTAAAGAGACACCAGAATATTCATTCTTGAGAGAAGCACTATCCCTGTTATCACACCTGATAAAAACTCTTGAACACACACACCCTGCACTTCACCTTAATATGTTATATAAACATTGACTATTTTATTTGATCTCACCTCATTTCATATTTTATTTGATCTTACTACTATTACTTATTGTTACCATTCTTGTATGCATTGTTTCTTAATTGTGCACTGTTGCAATGTGCCTGTATTGTTGTATATTTGACAAATAAAGAACTTTTATAAAGAACTTGAACTTCTCTTCCTCTAACTCAATGCTGCCCAAACTTAATTTACCTGGCTATATGTCTACCCACAGATCAATTTACAAATAAAACACAACAACACTGATGACATACCAGAGCCAATGGCCCGGGCATAACGTAATAAACATTTGTATAGCAGTGGGATACACTCCTACTAATTGATTTGCAATTGAAAAGTCAATGGGAGCAGACTAGCACCTTATGAACATATTCATGGTCTGAACACTGTACACACAGGTGTGGAGAGGCTGAAATGGTGGTAGCATTGTTCTCACTGAATAGCTACCCAAATACCTCTGATGGGCAATAGCTTAAGATTGAACTTCAATTTGTCTCTGGTTAGCTTACCCTACAGCACCCTACAGATGGTTTAATAGCACTGAATACTGTACACACAGGTGTGCACTGGCTGAACTTGTGGTAGCATTGTTCTCACTGAAAAGCTATCCAAATACCTCTGATGGGCAACAGCTTAATGTTAGGTTTCGATTGTCATGACAGTCTGCCATCCTTTCCTGCCAATGCTCGGTGCCGCGCCCCTACTCTGCCTCTGACCCTCATCCCCGGGTGGGATGACAATAGGGAACATATCACATCATGTATTGATTCTAAACGGAACTCAAGATTTAATAATCTAATACAATTATGTATTTTATGAGATGGGTGGAAACCCTAAACATCTTTGGCCTATATCACCACATTCATTAGAGTATTTGGAGCAGAGTGTCCACATAGTTTGCAATAGCAGCAGCATCAAGACTTTTCAGGTGATGACATTTTGATCAAATAAACTGGTTATATTTCATAAATCTTGAAATAAAATCTTCAACCAACTGTAACGGTCCCAGACAAGAGGACGACATTTAAACAAAGGAAGGAAAAGCCCAGGATAACAAACAAGTGGAAATTAACTCAATAACATGTAACCAAACCAAAATGGTCACCTGCACCATCTGGCAGTACCCGCCAGATGGCGCTATGGAAGGAGGTAGGATACTGCAATGGTCACCATTGTTCATATTGTGGCCACTGTTCACATTGTCCTGTCTGGGACCGTTACAGTAATCTGGTTGAAGATTTTATCTCAAGATTTATGAAATATAACCGGTTTATTTGATCAAAATGTCATCACCTGAAAAGTCTTGATGCTGCTGCTATTGCAAACTATGTGGACACTCTGCTCCAAATACTCTAATGAATGTGGTAATATAGGCCAAAGATGTTTAGGGTTTCCACCTGTCTCATAATATAAATAATGTAAAAAGAGGAAATTGTCAAAAAATAAACAGGCAAATTATTAATAAACCACCACTACACACAAACCAAATCAAAATTGTTATACAACAGTCAAATGTACCTACTCTCAGCAAGCTTAGTGACTTAAAGCACAATGAAACAAGATGGCTACTTTTTATTGTAGTTGGTTCATGGTACAAATTCAATGTAACAATCAAATTCAATGTAACTATCAATAACATTAACTAGATATTTTTGGATCTCGATAGCTAATTGTATCGTTGGCGCCCTGATGTGCCCGATCAGCCTCTAGATACCAAAGCAGACAGGGCCAAACCCATAGTTTAGGTTGTACCAAACTTGTAGCCATATTGTAAGAAAGAAAACTACACAAGATTCTGTGCAAAGCCCTCTATTTCTTAGCCCATGGGGCTACATTTGTGAATGTTATTGTTAATCCTGCATTGGGTCTAATCCTGTTTTAGAACAAGTATTTTTAGCTCAAGGCTAAGGTCAGGATTATCCCATTTTAGAATGTGCCAGTGAGAAAAGTACCATGGTATTTATGTCAATCAAAAATTATGTAAACACCATATTACCATCAGTATCATTGTTTAAATTGGATTTTACATTGGTATTATTTAACTACAAAGGTGGTACCAAGGCTATACATGACTTTTACCATGGCAGTAACTGTAGTTCCAATACCAATTAACATGTGTTTTTTATTAGATGTTAAGACAATTTCCTCTTTTTACACATAACTCTACACTAACTTCCCTATTAGTGCAGTTTAGCCCCACATGGATTATTTTCTTTGATTGTTCATTCATTTTTTATTTGAGTTATGTATATTAAATACAGTTTACTTCATCCCTCCTTCATTATGGTCTGCATTTAAGCCTTGTATGAACACAGGTGGAGAAGAAAGGTCAGTCCAGAGCAGAGTCATGTACCTGCTGTCTACAACACCCGTTCTACATCCCATCCTGCTGAAAATCCCCAAAACACTTCCACTGTAGGACGGTGGGCTAGCTCGTTTTAAGGCTGCTAGCCAGCTTTTGAGGGCTAGTTTACTGAGAGGCAATGAGGTGTAAATTAAATCAAATGTATTTGTAAAGCCCAAGATCACAAGGTAACGTGGGCTGGGCTAGTCTTCTTCAATTAAAAAAGTCAAGAAGAAACATCACAATAAATCAAGAACAAAAACCACCATAAAAGTCATTGTGACCCCCATTCATAAGCGTGGAGATAGAAGTGACTTAACCCCTTAAACAATTAGCGCCCAATGTTCTACCATGCTTGTCTAAAATCATGGAATCCTTGATTGAGAACTAACTCAAATCATTCCTTTCAACTCATTCAGTTTTAAATCTGCATCAATCTGGATTCGGAAATGATCACAGCACCATTTCAGCTTTTACATTAATTAGAAATGACATTTCTGCATTAGATAACAAGAAGCATTGTCCTGCTCTTTGTGTAGATACAGTATATATAAAGCATTTGATACAGTGGATCATCCTTTGCTCTTACATAAATTATATAACATTGGTATGGGTAGAAAAGCCTGTGACTTGTTTCAGAATTTTGAAAAAAAAGCACAATCAGAAATAGGGTGTTCCACAGGGTTCCACCCTGGGCCCAGTCCTCTTCACCTTTATACAAATTATATTGCCCATTTATATGTGGATGGTACAATACTGTATGACACTGTGTTATTTGAGTGTTTCCAAATTAATGAGCTATAGAAATCCAAAGTGTTTCTGTTTTGCAAAACAAAATGGAGTAATGACTGACAAAGATCCATCTATATTGTCTGACTTTTCAATTATTTCAGTCCTGGGTCTGACACATTATTATTTGCAACTGTGTACAATATCAGAGCTACATGTGCTTTGAATTGCCTAAAAGTCTATTTCAGTCAAATTACCCTTTAAATACACTTTTTGATATTGCAGTTGCTGTCATTTTCACTAGAGGGCAGCACATAATAATGAACGGACACCACCACTTAGCACTATGGATAAAAGCGCTACATGCAGTCCATTTACCATGAGTACTTAATACAGTAAAACAGCCCTGCGCTATATAAATGCAGAGTACTTCAGTCTGGAATAAAGCCTTGTTCTCATACAATAGAGCCAATAGTTGAGCAGTTAGCTGCTTTGAACTGACCAATCTGGGCAATCAGAAGAACAATAGACTCTCCATCCATCAGACAAGGTGATATCTCCGCTTCCAATCACCTTGGAAGACAACTATTATGCTACACTTTGTACACTCACTATTCATCACTGCACTATCTGCATATATATGAGTTTAATTCGTACATATATATAAAATATATAAATACAATAAACCAGTGGTGTCGCATGGGTAAAATAACAGGGGATGGCAAAAAAAAAAAAAAATTATACTTAAGCCAAGCAGTCACCATGTACAGTATGGCTCGGCGGCCACTGCGAGTCAAACCAAGCAGTCACCATGTACAGTATGGCTCGGCGGCCACCAGGCCCGGACTGGCCATCGGGAGCACCGGGAGTTTTCCCGGTGGCCTGGCCTGCAGATTAAAAAAAAAAATTATATAAAAAAAAAAAAAAAAAAAAAAAAAAATTATTTTTTTTTGCCAGGCCATTGTTTCTAGTTGTGGCGGCGGCGCGGCGCGATAGTTAGATAACCTAGATGGGTGGGGAACAACCAGGATTTCACTGTCTGCGTCAGAGTTGGAGAACTATCTGACTCTCTCTCACGCAGATCACACAATGGAGCCGTGCTGCCGCTTGTGATTGGTGGAGGCGGGACCAGGCGATACAACTGATTGACAGCGGAGGCGGCGTATGGAATGGCAGATGGCACTCAGATGCAGAATAACAGCCAGGCAGTGAGCCAGGTAGTGAGGGACTCGGGAGAGATACAGTAGAGCGAAAGTCAATTAACGTTGATGTCAAGATGGACAGTGGAAGAAAGAGAAAGGGTGGAGGAGAGAGGGATAAAACAAAGAAAAAGAAAGGCCCTTACAGGAGAGAGTGGTTAACTGTATTATAATAGTAAATAGAAAAATATGTTGTGCTCTTGCTTTTTTCTTTTTGAAGGTGGAGAGAGTAGCATTGCTAGTGCCACAACAGTTTTATTTGAGGTCCATAACAGTACATTGTACTAAGCAATTGTTGGCTCATTAGTTTGTGATTCACATGCACTAAAATTCACCAGAATGCAGGAAATTAAGTCTTTGTAACAAAAAAATTCCTAGTGGGGGACCCCCAGACCCCCCGCTTAAAAAGTGGCCTGACTGGGGCTATATTTCGCGCTATATCTCCCAGTATGAATTATTTCCCCAGTCCGGCCCTGGCGGCCACTGCCAGTCAAACCAAGCAGTCACCATGTACAGTATGGCTCTGCGGCGTTACTACTATGAACAAAACAAAGCCAAGAGAACAGTTTTGACTCTTCAAATAAAGTGACTATATTTATTTTTCCAAATAAATATAATTTGAGTCAATCACAAAATTCACAATCCGTCAATGTCATTAACAATGTGTTTCCCTGAACAATGAGTGAACTAAAAACCAACAGGTATTGTGCTTTGTCAGCCGATAAAACATTTGACGCTATAGGAGAGGAGACTGTTGTGGTCTTGGTCCATGAAACAACTATTACTTGGCATTTATAAGACAGCACGCATCAAAAATAATTAAATAAACCAAACAAACATCACAGGTACATATGTCCAAATTAACCTGGCTACTATGGAGGAATAAGTGACTGTGTATTCGAACCCCTGGCCCCAAATGTACAGTCTCCTCACCACCGGATGTATATTTCTCTCCCACCCACCCACCCCCTCCTAATGTACAGTCCCCTCCCAATCATATCATATGTATATACTCTGTCAGGATCTATGAGTAACAGTACTGTATATTTGGATACCGCATATGTCACAAATGTATCAGTACTAAATACCTATATGTCCCTATGCCATAAATGTCATGTATATTGTGTATGTCATAAATGTCAATATGAATTGAAAATGGGGGACCCTGATGTAAACAAGACAAATGTCTTTCTCTGGTCTGCATCCCCTTAACAATTGTGTGTATTGAGCTGTACTGTATTGTACCCATTCTGCAATCTGTTAATAAAGTTTTCAATCAATCACGTTAGTTAGCATCCAAGCTAGCCTGATAACGTTAGTAACTTAGCATCCAACCCATGATGGGTTGCCGTAATAAACCATGACCATTCTCCTGATGAATTGAAAATGGGGGACCCTGACGTAAACAAGACGAAAGTCTTTCTCAGCAGGGCAAGGCAGGGCAAGGCAGACGACAGCAGTGAACAAACAGGACCGGGAACACGGAGGTATGACACCACCCAGGAAGTGAGAACAGGACACACTAATATACACAGACTAATTACAATTGAAAACACCTGGCAGGCCAGTCTAAAACACAGAAACAATTAACACCAACTAAACCCAAAAGCAATAACACAACAACAACCAAAGTAATCTCACAAACAACAACCAGACAGGAGGACGACATCTAATAAAAACTACAGGAACTACAGTTACTGCCATGGTAAAAGTCATGTATAGCCTTGGTACCACCTTTGTAGTTAAATAATACCACTGTAAAATCCAATTTAAACGATGATACCGATGGTAATATGGTGTTTACATCATTTTTGATTGACATAAATACCATGATACTTTTCTGTAAGATATTTCTCACTGGCACATTCTAAAATGGGATAATCCTGACCTTAGCCTTGAGCTAAAAATACTTGTTCTAAAACAGGATTAGACCCAATGCAGGATTAACAATAACATTCACAAATGTAGCCCTGGGCTAAGAAATAGAGGGCTTTGCACAGAATCTTGTGTCTTTTTCGTTCTTACAATATGGCTACAAGTTTGGTACAACCTAAACTATGGGTTTGGCCCTGTCTGCTTTGGTATCTAGAGGCTGATCAGGCACATCAGGCTAACGATACAATTAGCTATCGAGATCCAAAAATATCTAGTTAATGTTATTGATAGTTACATTGAATTTGATTGTTACATTGAATTTGTACCATGAACCAACTACAATAAAAAGTAGCCATCTTGTTTCATTGTGCTTTGAGTCACTTAGCTTGCTGAGAGTAGGTACATTTGACTGTTGTATAACAATTTTGATTTGGTTTGTGTGTAGTGGTGGTTTATTAATAATGTGCCTGTTTATTTTTTGACAATTTTCTCTTTTTACACAACTCTACACTAACTTCCCTGGTAATGCAGTCTAGCCCCACGTGGTTTATTTTCTTCGCTTGTTGATTAGGGTTAGGGTTAGGCTAATACCTCTGATGGGCAATAGCTTAACATTTAACTTCAATTTGCCTCTGATTAGCTCAACCAGTATATTGTAAGAGAGAGAATATTTATATATTTGAAGTGAAATATGCACAAATTAAACTCAAATATATGCAGATAGTGCAGTGATGCATAGTGATTGTACAAAGTGTAGCCTAATAGTTGCATTCCAAGGTGATTGGAGGAGGAAATATCACCATGTGTTTGATGGATGGGAGTCTATTATTCTTCTGATTGGCCAATCAGTTCCAAGCAGCTAACTGCTCAACTATTTGCTCTATTGTATGAGAACAGGGCTGTTTTACTTAAGTACTCATGTTAAAGGGTAAATTGACTGCATGTAGCGCTTTTATCCAAAGTGCTAAGTGAAGTATCTCATGGGGGTGTCGCGCTTTTATCCAAAGTGCTAAGTGAAGTCTCTCATGGGGGTGTCCGTTCATTCTTATGTGCTGTCCTCTAGTAAAAATGTTAGCAACTGCAATATCAAAAGCGTTCATGAATCTATATACTCAACAGCGCATTCATACTGAACAGAAATCCACTTACTTCTGCCTATTGTATAAGCCTATGCATTACAAAATAAAATCTGCAAACTTAATTACATAAATATTGTCAGAACAGTATTATGTTCATAGATTAAGTATGTAATGTTCTCCTGGCCATATATACTTGTTCATACTTTGCTGTTCATACTCTTTGCACATAACTGCCCAATTGCACAGCCCTGCTAAATGATCCCATCCCACTGTATTGTTATTTCATTCTAATTAGTGTATATACTTGACCACATCTTGCCCAGTTGTACCAGTCACAGGCTTTTCTATCCATAACAATGGTATATAATTTATGTAAGAGCAAAGGATGATCCACTGTATAAAATGCTTTAGATATATCTACAAAAAGAGCAGAGCTTCTTGTTATCTAATGCAGATATAATGTAATTTGTAATGAATGTGACCTGCTGAAATAGTGCTGTGATTTGTTCTAAATCCAAAATTCTGATCATCCAGTATCTTGTAAGAGAGAAGATTGAAATAATGAAAGTATAAAAATATATGCAGTTGTAAATACTGTATACATACATAGTGATTGTACAAAGCATAATAGTTGTCTTCCTAGATGATTATAAGAGGACCTATCACCTTGTGTTTGATGGATGGGGTGTCTATTCTGATTGGCCAATCAGTTCAAAGCAGCTAACTGCTCAACTATTGGCTCAGTTGTATAAGAACAGGCTGTAGTACTCATTCAACCAAAAACACTGGATAGTCTGCTGGTTGACTTGAACCCCTCTCTGTGGCAGAACACATTCTCTACTGGAACAAGACTTTATACTAAAACCATCTGGATCCAAACTTGCTTCTGATAACATATATCAGTCTTTTGACACCACAACATCAGTAAGTACAATTATTGATATGATTGTTTCCATGGCATTGCAGAGTCTCACTTATTTTCTGTCTAAATATGCTGTCTAATAGTTTGAATCTGTTGTTTATTTCTCTTCAATATATGTATATGTAAAGGTATATTTGTACAGTAACAACCACAATGACAAATTGCAGATAACTGTCCATTGGGTTGTGCACCGTATTTTAGCTAATGCTGACCAGTTTTCAATACCCATCAATGGAGCAGATTCACTTTCAAAAGTAGAATCTGTAATGCCATACTGCACATGTTTCTCTGATGTGTGGCTTGTAATTGAGTCGGGATAAGGAAGGTGTTGCTATTGCTGGACACACCTCAGGCTCTCTCAGACCAGTGTGGTAAGAGCTTCAGTACATCTGTAACCTTAAAGACACACCAGCGTATTCATACAGGAGAGAAGCCCAACCACTGTGACCAGTGTGGGAAGAGCTTCAGTACATCTGGAAACTTAAAAATACACCAGCGTATTCATACAGGAGAGAAGCCTTACCACTGTGACCAATGTGGGGAAGGCTTCAGTCAGTCTGGAACCTTACAAATACACCAGCGTATTCATACAGGAGAGAAGCCCTACCACTGTGACCAATGTGGGGAAGGCTTGAACTATGACCTCTGCCAGTGGGTCTTGGACTTCCTGACGGGCAGACCCCAGGTGGTGAGAGCAGGCAACTGCACCTCCTCATCCATCACCCTCAACATAGGGGCCCCACAGGGCTGTGTTCTGAGTCCCCTCCTCTACTCCCTGTACACACATGACTGTGTGGCTCAGCGGAGCAACAACACAATCATCAAATTTGCTGACGACACAGTAGTGGTGGGCCTGATCTCTGCAAACGACGAGAGGGCCTACCTGGAAGATGTCAAGGTCCTGGCGGGATGGTGCCAGGAGAACAGACTGTCCCTGAACGTCAGCAAAACAAAGGAGATGATTGTGGACTTTAGGAGGTCGGGGGTCAAGGACTACAGCCCCCTCAGCATCGACTGGGCACAGGTTGAGAGAGTGAACAGTTTCAAGTACCTCGGAGCCCACATATCCGAGGACTTGACATGGACCACACACATTGACAGTGTTGTGAAGAAGGCACGACAACGCATCTACTTCCTCAGGCGCCTAAGGAAGTTCCAAGTCAGTCAGAAGATCCTTAAGAACTTCTACTCATGTACAATAGAGATCATCCTGACTGGCAACATCACCTCCTGGTTTGGGAATAGCACTGGACAAGACCGAAGCAGACTACAAAGAGTGACACGTTCAGCGGAACGCACAATTGGAGGGGGGCTTCCCACCCTCCAGAACATTTACAACAAGCGGTGCAGGGGCAAGGCTAAGAGAATCATCAAGGACTCCAGCCACCCGAACAACTGCCTCTTTGAACTGCTGCGGTCAGGCAAGCGATACCGGAGTCTCAAGGAGAGCACAGAAAGACTCCCCAGGCCATCAGGCTGCTCAACGAACAATAAACACTATGCAACAACCATCAAATGCATACAGCACACACATCCACACGCACACACTCACTTTAAACAAACAACACACTGCAGCACCCACTCTCCACACTTTAGATCACCTAAACACACTTTATATTTATTGGTAAAGGATTTGCACTACAACTCGTACACCTTACTGTAAATTGTACCTAAATTGTACCTCATCCCATTTCTGCTTTGCACTATATAGTATTGTATATTAGTATATTGCATAGTATATTGTATATTGTATGGTAACTCAGTTACTTCTAGTCTGCATCGAACATTGTACATATGTCTATACTGAACACTGTGACCTCTATTTTTACTTCTTTTTACATGCTACTTTATTTTATTTCATACTTATCTTGTCTAGCACATTCTCTGGAGCGTAACAGTAAGAAGCATTTTGTATAAAAGTATTCTGTACTTCTGTATGACAACTATTAAAGAAACTTGAAACTTGTATGTGCTGACTGGCTTAGCTGGGTCGGCCATTTTGAATCACAGAGATTTTCAGGTCATGTTGCTGTGTTTTGTTCCAATGCAGGGTTTCCTCATCCTTGTCATTAAATACTTAAGTTGACATTGAGGTGTGTTTCTTCAGTCTCGCCACTCACATCAAGCCTCATAAAAAAAGCTAACGTTAGTGCTAGCTGGTTAGACTTATGTAAGCTATGTGTTATATTGTGGTGGATCAACATAATGTAGTGATCCGTCATGCAGGGAAGAGGAGTTTCCTTTTCTGTATGGTGCTTAATTTCCAGCTCAATATCGGGTTTTACAGGTTGATATTTCCTTCTCATAAACAAGAAAGCTACCTGCGTGCTTCACATATGCTTCACAACAACAAGTAACGTTCGGTCCGTCCTCCCATATCTCCCGGAAGGAAACAACCCCCAGCATAACAGTGGTGCGCCCCTACCCACGGAACGATGTGTTGGGGATAAGGGTTCCACACGGACAATTATGTTTGTTACTTTCCTGTCGGCAAACACGCTCCTGTTAGCTAGCAAGTAAACAGTCTTGACGTGGAAATAAAGCAAGGTTTTATTTTGCAAACTACATTTTGTGTCTTCGTTATTAGTCAACGATATTGCATGAATAATTTTGTCACGATAGTGTCACATGATCTCCATTAACATGACGTTTCGTCTCGTTGTCGTTAGGTAAAAAGCTTCGTTGACGACCATATTTAGTAATAATTTTTGTTGACTAAATTAACACTGGTTACCAGGACCCACCATTGAGAACCAATGTCTTTATTTCTGTCAATTTGTTACTGTTCCCCCCCTCAGCTAACTGTCCAGCCCTCCCGTCACAGAAGCTAGTTAACGAGTTCTAGCTAACTCAGCTAACTCCATTTCTCCAGCCTTCCGTCACAGAAGCTAGTTAACAGGTTCTAGCTAACTCCATTTCTCCAGCCCTCCCCGTCACAGAAGCTAGTTAACAAGTTCTAGCTAACTCTCCAGCCCTCCCTGTCACAGAAGCTAGTTAACTCAGCTACCGTTACCTTGTTTGCTAGCTACAGCTCTGACTACCAGCGTACTGCCGCTTCCCGGTGCTTCACACATGACGCTACACTAGCTTCATATCACGGCTGGGCAAACTAACGTGGAGTGAGATGAACTTAAGATCCACCAGGCGGGCGGTATGTCATTTGATTTAATTTTACTCAGAAGCATTCTATATTACCTAAACACAAAATCCAAGCCATTTATTTGTCAAACACCTCAGTCATTGAAATGGATGAATGGGCAACTCCTAACGGAGACAACCGTGTCTATGCAGCCATGTCTGCTGTGGGGAAGGAACGCACATCAAATGTCCTCAGAGGTGTTTCCTGTGTTCCTTCCTTGCAGCAACGTCACTCGAAGGGTGTCATGAAGTTGTCAGAATCAGAATCAGAACGGTCTTTATTTGCAAAGTAGTTTTCACATACAAGGAATTTGCTTTGGTCGTTTTCGGTGCGACATTAGCGGACAGACAGATAATACAATAAAGAAGTGGAGTAAGATAAAATGAAATATGAACTAAGTTGAGCACAATAGAATATAGTATAATTATGAAATAAAATAATATAGGCCAGGGCTGTACAACTAAGTAAAGAGGTAGAATAATATTAAATGGGATATAACAATCAGCCTAAATATAAAGAATCGAAAGAATTACACAATCTAACTAAATGGTTTCTCTCATGTATGAGTTGGCATGTGTCTATGAGTTCCCATGTGTTTTTTCTTTAATAGTTGTCATACAGAAGTACAGAATACTTTTATACAAAATGCTTCTTACTGTTACGCTCCAGTGTGGTACTTCAAAGATGCGTTCCGACTGAACTCTTTCCCACAAACTGAACAACTAAATGGTTCCTCTCCTGTATGAGTTTTCATGTGTCTTCTCAGAGCAGCTTCATTACTGAATCCTTTTACACAAACTGAACAACTAAATGGTTCCTCTCCTGTATGAGTTCTCATGTGGATCTTCAGATGTCCTCTCTCACTGAACCCTTTCCCACAAACTGAGCAACTAAATGGTTTCTCTCCTGTATGAGTTTTCACATGTCTTTTCAGAGCAGCTTTTTTAATGAACCCTTTCCCACAAACTGAACAACTAAATGGTTTCTCTCCTGTATGAGACAACCTTAATGTTTTTGGTTTCTTGTTTAATATTAGCATATTTAAACCTGACTGAGGTTCCCCACTCTCCTACCAATCACAACTGTCATCAGTCTCAGAACATTCTGAAGAGAGAAGCTGGTCATCTCTAGTTGGTTCTAAATCACCAGCTGGATCTAGGTTACTGGCTGGTTCTGATAGTCCACAGTCCTCTCCATCAGGTTCTGTTTTCATCTGTTCAGTTGAGGTGCTGGGTAAAGAGTAAGCCTCTCTGTTTTTCTCCCTCTGGGTTTGAAGAGGCTGGAAGGACTGAGTGTTCTCTTGACCATCTTCACATTTGACTGGGTCTACTGTGATCTTGGAGAGATCAGCTTGTTCCATCCCTTGATGTAGTTCCTCTTTAATCTGTAGGAGCTCTGGGTACTGGGCTTGGCTGAGCAGTAAGGACAGAGTATTCTCTCCATCATGTTCATATTTCACAGGGTGTAAGGTCATCTTGGAGCCATCAGCCTCCTCTAGATCTTGAAATAGTTCCTCCTGTTCCTCTTTAATCTGTAGGGACTCTGGGTCATGGGTTTGGTTAAACCATGAGGACTGAGGTTTCTCTTCATCATGTTCACTCTTCACAGGGACAGGATTATATGTCAACTTTAAGATATCAGCCTCCTCCAGACCTTGAAGCTGCTCTCCCTCCTGACTGCTCCAGAGTTCCTCCTGTTCCTCTTTAATCTGTAGGAGCTCTGGCTCCTCCTGGCTCAGACTGGGGCTCCTCTCCTGCTGCTCAGGGGGAACCTCCTCTTTACACACAGGGAGCTGTGGGGGGTCTGCAGGGAGGAATAATAATAATATGAATAACAAACATAAAGATGCAGTAGATAACTTTTCACCATTAACCGTTTCTGCGCCAAGAACGAGTTTACTCGTTATTGGCCGCCAATGGAATAACGCCAATAACGAGTTTACTCGTTTTTATGATCGTTATTTCCTTTATTCGCTATTGCCATTCATAATTCATCCAGCAAGGCTCCGGGAGATTCTGGACTCTGTCTGATATTGCAACGGCTCAATACCGCCACCTGGTGGATTTCGGGCGATGTTGCACTCACTCTAAACCGGATGGTGCATCGGTGAAAATGTTCCGGGCAGAGCTCTCTTGTTATGTGGATCCAGACAAACACTCTAGTGCATTGGATCGCTTTCGAGACGCAAGAATCCATATGCTTTCGGCATTTATTGCGTTGTACAAACGGAAAACAGATCTAGCAGATGGAAATCAAATAATTGGAATATTTTTTCTCCAGACTCAACGGCCACAGGTAAGAGGAATCTAACGTTAATTCCAGCTTGATTGGAATTAACGAGGAAGGTGAATGAATGAATGAATGAAAACTTTATTTAACAGATTGCAGAATGGGTACAATACAGTACGGCTCAATACATACAATTGTTAAGGGGATGCAGACCTGAGAAAGACGTTTGTCTTGTTTCCATCAGGGTCCCCCATTTTCAATTCATATAGACATTTATGACATACATAACATACATGACATTTATGGCATAGGGACATATAGGTATTTAGTACTGATACATTTGTGACATAGGCGGTATTCAAATATACAGTACTGTTACCCCTAGATCCTGACAGAGTATATACATATGATGGGGAGGGGACTGTACATTAGGAGGGGGTGGGTGGGTGGGAGGGGAATATACATACGGCGGGGAGGGAATATATACATGCGGTGGGGAGGAGACTGTCTATTAGGAGGTGGTGGGGGTTTTGGGCATTTACGGTGGCCAGTTTCGAATTGCAGCCTCCCGTAGGTGCTCTTTAAGGGCGGTTCCTTTACAGCTTTGGGTAGGGCGTTCCACATTGATGTGGCATAATTGCGAAACGTGTTTAGTCCCTTGTTTGAGCCGAATCTGGGTTTAACATGATTTGTTGAGCTTCCTCTGGTGTAGTGGTTGTGGTATTCACTGACCTTTGGGAAGTATTTTGACATGTACATGGGCACCCCGGTCGTATAGTGTATCTTGTAGACCAGGCCCATTGCAAGTTGCTGTACTCTGTCGTCTACTCTAAGCCATCCTAGGTTGGCAAAGTGGGCAGGGGTGAGGTGGGTTCTGGGGTTCAGGTCAAGTAGTAGTCTGACCAGTTTGTTTTGTGATGTTTGTAATTTTGTTTTAAGCGCCTTTGAGGTGCTTTGGTACCATGAGGTGCACGCATAGTCATAGTACCCTTGAATGAGTGCTCCTGCCAGAGTCCTCAGGGTATTCTTGTTTACCAGAGAGGAGATCCGGTACAAGAATCTAGTTCGTTGGTTGACTTTTTTTATTACATTGGTATGGTATGATTGATTGATTGATTGATTGATTGAAAAGTTTATTAACAGATTGCAGAATGGGTACAGTACAGTACAGCTCAATACATAACATTTTTAAGGGGATGCAGACCAGAGAAAGACTTTCGTCTTGTTTACATCAGGGTCCCCCATTTTCAATTCATCATATGACACACACAACATACAGATAGACAGTACTGCTACATCTATACATTTATTATGACATACCAGATTTGCAAATACAGTACTGTTTGTGATACAAAAAGTGTCCAGAAAAAGAGTGTATATACATTTGACATAGAAACTGTACATTGGAGGAGGTTGGGTAGGTGGGGTGGGGTTGGGTGGGTGGGTGGGTGGGGCTGTACATTGGAGGTGGGGGGGGGGGGTTGGGTAGGGGGGACGACGACACTGTACACTGTACATTGGAATACTGACAAAGCCATACTTGGTCTTTATTGTACAACTGGGTTAGGACATTTGTAGGGGCCAGTTTCGAATTGCAGTCTCCCGTAGGTGTTCTTTGAGAGTGTTTTTGAAAGTGGGTAGTGATTCACATTCCTTTAGGGTGTTCCACATTGATGTGGCATAATTGCAAAACGTGTTTAGTCCCTTGTTTGAGCCGAATCTGGGTTTAACATGATTTGTGGAGCTCCCTCTGGTGTTGTGATCGTGGTATTCACTGACCTTTGGGAAGTATTTTGACGGGTACCTTGGTCGTGTAGTGTATCTTGTAGATCAGGCCCATTGCAAGTTGCTGTACTCTGTCGTCTACTCTAAGCCATCCTAGGTTGGCAAAGTGGTCAGGGGTGAGGTGGGTTCTAGTTGTCAGGTCAAGCAGTAGTCTGACTAGTTTGTTTTGAGATGTTCGTAATTTGGTTTTTAGTGCCTTTGAGGTGCTCTGGTACCATGAGGTGCAAGCATAGTCGTAGTACCCTTGAATGAGTGCTCCTGCCAGAGTCTTCAGGGTATTCTTGTTTACCAGAGAGGAGATCCGGTACCAGAATCGAGTTCGTTGGTTGACTTTTTTTTATTACATTGGATGCCATTTTGTCACAGGAAAGATTAGCCTCTAGGATGGAACCCAGGTAGGTAATTTCATCTTTCCTTGTGACAATATTGTCACCCACTGTAACTGAGAAGCCGTTGGTCTTGCTGAGTTTGTTATTTGAACCGAAGAGAATGGACTCTGTTTTGCCCATGTGTAATGATATGCAGATTTTGCCTAGTTCCGAGCTGAGGGTTTTTTCAACCTGTTACTTGTTCTTGTCAGAGACCAGCAGGGCTGAGTCGTCCGCAAACAAGAACAAGTTGCAGTCACAAGCTGACGACATGTCATATGCATAAATTAGGAACAGTAACGGTCCTAGTATGCTTCCTTGTGGAACACCACAGTTCACTGTGAGGGGGGGGATAGGGTACCGTTTACCTCCACCATCTGTTCTCTCCCCTCCAGGTAGGATTGTATCCAGCTCACTGATAAACTATCAAAACCAATTGCTTTTAGCCAATAATATACTGGCTGGTACCACCTATAGACCACTTCCTTGTTACATTGAAATCGGGGAGGAGATAGCGGGGGGAGCAAATGAATGAATGTGGATGAGAGCCGTGATGTAAGTGGTTGCAGATACGGCTGTGGGGGTGCTGGAGACATGATCGAATAGACTTGTATGCGCCTGAATCTCCTGAACACGGCGCAACCCATTCCTAATCGATCAGAACTAAATCGGCCGGTGCAGAACATTGATAACTTCAACATATATTCAGTATTTTCCTTTTTATCCAACCTTTTCAACAAGCTAAAGCGCAGTATAATTTTTGATGGCCACAATTAACATGATTAGTTGGAATGTAAACAGGGTTTCAAATAAAACAAAGAGATATAAAGTCATTAGTCATTTGAAATCCCTGGACTGTGATGTTGCAGGAGACACATTTGAAGGATGAGGACTCTATTAAGTTGAGACAGAGATGGGTAGGCCAGGCCTACTCAGCACCAGGTACCGGGGCATCTAGGGGCGTCAGTATTTTAATAGCAAAACGACTGACGTTTAGACTATCTCAAAAAATTATTGACAAGGATGGCAGGTTTATCATTCTATCAGGTTTTTTACAAAATACTAAATGCACGTTAGTAAATGTCTATGCACCCAATATTGGTCAGGCCAAATTTCTATCCAAATTGAGTGTGGCATTATCTCATTTTGCGGCAGACCAGATTTATTTAGGAGGTGATCTCAACCTAGTTAGTGACCCGGCAGTGGATAGATCGGGCCACCCATTCATATCAGATGGTGCATTGTCAGCAGCGCTCAATGAGTTGCACTCTGGCTTTGACAGACATATGGCGGGTAGTAAACTCTCTTGCCCGAGAATATACTTTCTATTCACACGCTCATAATTCGTACTCAAGGATTGATTACTTTCTTTTTTTACAATGTACAGTTGATAATGTGATAGAGTGCAACATCCATAATATTATAATCTCAGATCATGCCCCCATGTCAGTGCGCTTAGCTCTCTCTGTAAACAATCACAAAAATAAACAATGGAGATTTAACAACTCTTTGCTAAAAGATCAAGAGTTTGTATCTTTGATAAATGAGAGAATAACTGAATTTATAAATATGAATTTAAAATCTGTCCCTTCAATACAAATGGTGTGGGAAGCATTCAAAGCAACCTGCAGAGGGTGGATTATTAGCTATTCTACAGCCAGAAAGAAGAAAATGATAATGAAGAAAAACAACTTAATATTAGAACTTAAGGCCGTAGAAACACAACACATGCTTAACCCTGGAAATACACAACTGAAAAATACTATGTTGATTCTTAAGACAGAGTTGCAATCAATTATACATGAGGAGACAGCGTTTGCTCTTTTCAGACTCCGTAGGAAATATTTTGAATCAGGAGATAAAGCCGGTAAGATGCTAGCACTAAGATTAAAACAATTAGAAAATCGCCAATCAATACCATTTATATGTGATAGTACAGGTGCAGTTATTTATGAACAAACAGAACTTAATAAAGCTTTCAGTGATTTTTATAGTAAACTCTATCAGTCAGAAGGATCTAAAAAACAGGAAGACATGGATATATTTTTTAAGGACATATCCTTACCCACATTACAAGAGGTAGAAAGGGAGCATTTAGAGGGTCCTATCAGAGAATCAGAAATCATATCTGCCATGAACCTCCTTTCAACAGGGAAAGCACCAGGGAATGATGGATACACCTTAGAGTTTTACAAACAGTTTCAACACAGGCTAACCCCACTGCTTACACTAGTATTCAATGACATAATAGTTCATCAATCCATGCCTCAGAGTATGTGCCAGGCTACTATCTCTTTGTTACCTAAACCTGATAAAGATCACTCACAAATGGGTAATTATCGTCCCTTAAGTTGATTGAACAGCGATTATAAGCTATTTGCTAAGATCCTGGCCATGCGCATAGAGACAGTCATGCCTTCACTGATCCACCTTGATCAAGTAGGGTTTATTAAAGGCCGCCACGTTTCTAATAATATGAGGAGACTATTTCATGTCATGTCAAAAGCGGGCAACCTACAACAACCAGCGGTAGCTTTATCCTTGGATGCTGAGAAAGCTTTCAACATAAGGCGGTTAGGTGGCCGAGCGGAGATTGCGTTCGTCACCAACCCCGGAGCTGTGAGCTGGATTCGCCTGTTCGAATCCAGCTCACAGCTCCGGGGTTGTCACCAGCTTGGCTGGCCGTCTGCACTAATACAATTGGCTGTATTAGAGGGTGGGAGAAGCTGGCGGGGTGGGTCCGGGTCGTTGTAAACAGCGACTCCTACAGTTCGGTCGGGGCGCCTGCTAAGCGCGGATAGGACTTGAGGGGGATAGTGTGGTCCTCCCACACGCTACGCCCTCTCGATGAGAATCCGCGCTGCCAGGTGAAAAGAAGCGGTGATTGGCTGGACGTGTGTCGGAGGAAGCACGTGGTAGCCTCCACTCTCCCAGATGATCTGACTGTGGGGGGTAAGTGCGCAGCGACCAGGAAGGGACAGGGAATTGGCATACGACTAACATTGGGATGGGAGAAAATCGGAGGAAAATGGAGGGGGAAAAAAGATTAAAAAAAAAAAAAAAAAAAAAGCTTTCGACAGAATAGAATGGCACTATCTGTTTTATGTTCTTACCAGATTCGGTTTTGGACCCACGGTCATACATTGGGTGATGGCGCTCTACAACAAACCACTAGCTTCAATTAAAACAAATGGCATTATATCTCAACCGTTTCAGCTATTCAGGTCCACCCGACAGGGTTGTCCGGTTTCTCCATCACTCTTCATCCTCGCCCTCGAACCGCTGGCATGTGCCATACGAGCAGAGGAGAAAATCACGGGCATCAATATTGGGGGGCATGACTTTAAAGCTAATCTGTACGCAGATGATGTACTATTAACACTAACACAACCCTGTCAATCAATCCCACAGGTGATGAAGCTGATTAAAGCATTTGGGGAGTTTTCAGGATATAAGGTGAACTTTAATAAGAGTAAAGCTATTCCTCTGAATAACCTGACCCATCCTTCACATATTGGTTCTGCCCCCTTACAGTGGAGATCACAAGGTATGAGATACCTCGGAATAAACATCCGGACACCTATAGACACGATTTTTGATTCTAATGGTCCACACCTCTTGAAGACAATTAGGGAGGATATTAAGAGATGGACAGTGTTACCCATTTCATTATGGGGTAGAGCAGAGATAATAAAAATGAATATTTTACCTAGAATATCATTTCTAATATCAGCTGTTCCACTCAAATTCCCCTCGTATTGGTTTAAAGAGATAAATAAGCTATTTACAGGTTTCTATGGAGGGAGAAGACACCTAGAATCAGCTACAAGAAATTGATGAGACCAAGAAATAGCGGTGGACTTAGTATTCCGGATGTTTACTCATACTATCTCTCTTATAATGCCAGATTCCCCTTGATTGATTGATTGATTGATTGAAAAGTTTATTAACAGATTGCAGAATGGGTACAGTACAGTACAGCTCAATACATACAATTGTTAAGAGGATGCAGACCTGAGAGACTTTCGTCTTGTTTCCATCAGGGTCCCCCATTTTCAATTCATCATATGACACACATGACATACAGATACAGTACTGCTACATCTATACATTTATGACATACCAGATTTTCAAATACAGTACTGTTTGTGATACTAAAGAAATCCAGAAGAAGAGTGTATATATATACACACAGTCTGCCTATTTTATTATTGTATTTTGCACAATCAATGCGGGCATGACCACTCTAGGTATTACTGTGTTCATAATTGCTAATTGAAGCACCATATAATAAATGTTCTTTCACCATAAACCTTTCAAATTTGTTTATTATTTGTCACAACAAAATACAGAATACTTTGAAAGGTCTGCATCCCCTTAACAATTGTGTGTATTGAGCCGTACTGTATTGTACCCATTCTGCAATCTGTTAAATAAAGTTTTCATTCATTCATTCATTGTTTCTGTATGAGCTCAGTGTGTCGTTTACATGGAGAAATGGCGCCACCGCCTGGGAAAATGCGGTATTGCACACCTGGTATTTAAAAAAAAATCTAGGTAGAGGGGGGGCACGGCACGGGCTTCATTTCAAGGCCCTTGCAGACCACTAGTCTGCATCCCCTTAACAATTGTGTGTATTGAGCCGTACTGTATTGTACCCATTCTGCAATCTGTTAATAACATTTTCATTCAATCAATCACACAATTGATTGATTGAATGAACATTTTATTAACAGATTGCAGAATGGGTAAAATACAGTACGGCTTAATACCAGTGATGGGAATAACGGCGTTATAAGTAACAGCGTTACTAACAGCGTTAGTTTTTTCAGTAACGAGTAATCTAATGGATTCCAATCTTAATAACGCCGTTACCGTTACTGCCAAAAAATGCGGAGCGTTACATGATTGAACCTGTTTCTTTCATCAGACAGATCTCTGCGCTGAGAGGCATACTGTTCTTCCTTGTTTAGTGGGCAGTGCGCGAGCCAAGCGCATACATGCTGATGATTGGCTGAGGTTGAGTAAAATGTCATGGTAAGCCAATCAGAGGTAGAGGTGGGCGGGTGCCTCCAGAGTCTGACACACAGCCACAACACGAGCGACTCAGTCAGCGTGAGACCGCGGGTCCGTGTAGTGTACGTTTTGACTCAGTGGCGGACTCAGGCTGTTTGAAGGGCAGGGGTGAAAAGAAAAAAAGGGCACCTACTGCGCGACATGGGACCCCATCAGTGAGCAAAAAGATATGATGCGTCTTGTATGGTGAAATAGTCTTCATCCTTGATTACGATTAACATTAGAATAACAGACAATCCAGATTAATAGTATAATCACACCTCTATGATAAAAACACACAGGGAACAATACACCTTTAACATTTTTTTTTCATAAAACAGTTTAACAGTTAAAGTTAATTCGAGTGCCGTTGAGCTTCTTCCTTTCTCTCTCCTCCCCTTCTCTCCTCATGTCCTCTCCTCCTGTACTCCCCCTCTCCTCATTCTCTCCTCCCCTTCTCTCCTCTTATACTCCCTATACTCTCCTCCTGTACTCCCCTTCTCTCCTCCTGTACTCCCCTTCTCTCCTCCTGTCCACTCCTTCTCTCCTCCTGTCCTCTCCTTCTCTCCTCCTGTCCTTTACACTCCTTCTCTCATCCTGTCCTCTCCTTCTCTCCCTCTCTTTCTCTCCCTTCCCCGCCCTATCTTCCCCATGATCTCCATTAAACTTACTATATTGTACCACCGACTCCTCTCTCCTGCCATCCTCTGTCCTCTCCTCTATCACCTCTAATGAAAATATGTTGGTTCTTTTCATGGACAGATTTGTATGTGCTGGCTCTCCATTGCTGCAATGGAAGGGAGATGGTGGGTGGGGGAGTCATAGCAGAATTCGTCTTTTGGTCCTCTGTTTATATATGTCAATGACCTCATTATGATCAATTGGGATATCCCTCTCAATTGAAAGCAGCATAAGATCAGAGAGCCTTTTTTCCCCACATCGGTTTCTGAGCTGGGTTTTGATCAGCTTCAGTTTAGAGAATGATCGCTCTACTGAAGCAGTTGTCACTGGTATTGTAGCATATGTTTTGAGGAGCATGGTTATATTTGGGAAAACAGATTCCACATCATTGTCTTTAAGGCACTTAAGCGCAGCTTTGACATTGTTGGAGGGGAGAGCATATGAAGAGTGGAATACCTTGAGTTCGGTGACAACATTCTCTTCCTCTACATCATAAAACTGGCACACATCTCTGACAGATACAGCAGCTGTGTCGTTTGTCATGCCCTTCCAGTGACTTGAGATGGTAAGGCAGTGAAGACCTGATAGGATTGACCCAGTAGGCGTGTCATCCTTCCCTTTGAATCTAAGGAGTAGCTCATGGGAGAGTATGTCAAGAAAGGTAAAGAACACCTTTCCCCGGTAGTGCTCCTCCAAGTCTTGGACTTGGTAGTCTTCTGTAGCAGATTGAGAGCTATACCTGTACCTTTGAGGTACCTTCCTGCGTCTTGTTTGTCCAGGTATTTCTTCTGGCACCTCAATGCCTGCTGCCTCTGCTTGCCCTTTTGCTTTTGAGAAAAGGACCTTGAACTCCTCATCCTTCCTCATTGCTTTCACTCTTTGTATGACTCCCTCCACAATGGTGTATGATGCTGACAAGTCAAGGTCTTTTCTCTTAAGTGAAGCAGATGCAATGGCAGTCTCATTGAAGACAGGTGTGGCAATCTCCATGCATAGCATACATTCAAAATCTATGCTACGCAAGAGCATCCGGGCATCACCTGCTGCAGAGTCTGGTGGATCACTATCAGCCATGTTCTGAAGCAGCTTCACCACAGCAGAAAGGACCTTCTTCAGGGATCTCAGAGCATCTTCTCTACACGCCCACCGTGTGTCAGACAGCCTTTTCAGTTCACAGAGTCTTTGGCCAGGGTACATGGTCTGTTGCATTTTCACAAACGCAGCGTGGCGTTTTGGAGATCTGGATATGAAAGTGTACAGATTTTCAACTAAATTGAAAAACCGAACAAAATGCTGGCTTGATTTGGCACTCTCCACCAAGACCAGGTTGAGACAGTGGGCATGGCAGTGCACGTATAAAGCTTTCTCATTGTGGCTCTGAATTCACGACTGCAGACCGATGTAGCTTCCGCTCATATTTGCAGCTCCATCGTAGCCTTGGCCCCTGATGTCTTCCACTTTTAATCCATTCTCCTCAAGGAATGTCATCACAACATTCTCCAATTCTTTTGCTGTTGTTCCACTCACATCACAAACTTGTAAAAATCTCTCCTTGATTTCCATCTGATGGACAAAGCGAACAACAAAGGACACTTGTTCGAGATGAGAAACATCAGTTGTCTCATCCAAGAGAATGGAGAATATTTTGGAATCTTCCATTTCTTTGAGAATTACTCTTCTGACATAGGTGGCAAGGGCACTGATTATGTCATTCTGTGTCTTGTAGGACAACAGTGATGTCTGTGGTTTTTTCTGTTGAGACTGGATGTGATTGATTTTATCAAGGTGCATTTTGATGGTGGAGTCATATTTTGCAAGTAGATGTACAAGTTCAAGGAAATTCCCTTTGTTCAAAGATGTACCACTTTCATCATGACCCCGGAACACCCCATCTTGCCGTGCAAGATACAATGTGATGTCTACCAGTCTTGTCATTAGCTCCCTGTTTCTTTGTCGTTCCTGTTCTCTTTTGGCTTGGCCTTCTATGTCTGCCCTCCTGAAAGCCTCTTCCAGTGGTCTCTGTTTGAAGTTGCTCGATCTTACCATGCTTACCATAATGTGCTTCTGTTTGTTTATGCTCCTTAATTTTCTCTGAGCCTTTTCTCCAATTGTTAACTCCCCCTGTTCTCCAAGCTACTTTATTATCATATTTTCTCTCTTTCAAGAAAAGTCGGCAACCAAAACAAAACATAGAATCACTTTCCATAGAATATTCTAGCCAGTGATTATCTTGATACCACTCCCTGTGGAATGAACGCCCCTCTGTCTTTGGATAAGTTAGAACTGGTTGACAAGGTCCAATAGAGCAACAAAACTCAACAAATCTATCAGAGTGGTGGTCTATGCTGTGCTTAATCTGAACATGGGCTGGATCAGTGGGATACTTTAATGGCAACAGGAGAGCATTCAAGTTATTTGTTGTGTTGTCACCATCATTTCTCTCCATAGCATTATCCGCATTCTCTCTTTCCTCCACTTCATCATTTTTCTCCATACAATCATCTGCATTTTCTCCTTCCTCCACTTCTTCACCATCTCTCTCCATAGCATTATATGCATTCTCTCTTTCCTCCACTTCATCGTTTTTCTCCATACAATCATCTGCATTTTCTCCTTTCTCCACTTCTTCACCATCTCTCTCCATAGCATTATCTACATTCTCTCTTTCCTCCACTTCTTCATCGTTTCTCTCCATACAATCATCTGCATTTTCTCCTTCCTCCACTTCTTCACCATCTCTCTCCATAGCATTATCTGCATTCTCTCTTTCCTCCACTTCTTCATCGTTTCTCTCCATACAATCATCTGCATTTTCTCCTTCCTCCACTTCTTCACAATTTCCCTTGTGAATATCTCCATCTTCATTGTCTGTACTGTCTTTATCTAAGGTGGAGCAAATAATATTAGTTTTATAATAGTAATATAATTGTACTGTATATAATATTTGTACTGTAGCCTACAATGTTATAATTGTATTATAAAATAATATGTCATATAGCACTACCACTAGCCTTCTTGCCTTGATTGGAATAAAAGCGGTCTATGGTTGGTCAATTTAAATATTTAAGACACATTTTTCTGTCCAAAATAAGCATTATTGACCATGTTAGCACCAGATTCTCAGTTATAATCCAAGCTATGGCTCTGTGAGACAAGCAGCTTGTACATGTAGCTAGTAGTGAGGACTTACAAATACATACCTGTATCCTTATCTCCTCCCTCACTATTATTGCTTTGGACCCAATTCTTCAAAGAGAAGCTGCCTCTCGCAGCATTTCTCAGATGCTTTTTAACATTCTTCCGATTTCTCTCTCTCCTTGGCATTCTGTAATCATAGAATATAGGCCAATGCTAAACCCACTTTTAAGTTTACTACCACTCTTAAATTAACTTTAAAAAGCAATCCACACTGAACTTTAAAGTGCTATGGGTATATTTTGTGCAAACTATCCTAAAGTAATGTGCACACTTTATTTCTAAATTGAGAACACAGGTTAGGATTATAGCATATAATCAGCTAAGCAAGGTACCTAGTTTGTTATCTAACATATTTTCTATTTGATTAAGTCTATTCCAAGACGGCGACCATTTTGGAAAATTTTAATCATGGGAATTGTCGTTTTTTTTGTCATTTTGTCGAGGGGATGCATAGCTGTGGATCAGAGTTGGAATTTTGCCGAACTACACTTCCTGGCAGATACTATGGGGGTTCAAAGTTCAGCGTTCTGAATGAATAATATCAATATCTGTTATTATTCGGGATAATAAGCCAGAAAAGGTAACGTTTTTGACAAATAGTGAAACACAGTTAGTTTCTCCTCCCTATTGTTAGCATGTAGCAACAATTAGATCTGAAATTAGTTTAAAAATGGTTGCACTGTGGTGAAAATAAAAAGGTACAGTAAATTACAGTAGATATCATTATCTGTTCTAACAACATCAGTGGCAGTTTTTTTTAAGTTTGGTCATTATTATCATGGTGGTATTCACTGTCAAAGATGCAAAGAAAAATCATAATTCATATTCTCCTTTGTTTCATCACAATTTAAGCAAGCCTAGTAATAGACACAATATTTCTGGCCTGGTGATAATAAATCCAAATTGAACTCGAGCATTTGAAAGATAATATATGTATATATATATAAATGTGCGAATTGGCTATAATAAGGTAATTTATAAGCATCTATTCTATATTCTATAATAATATTTCAAATTGCATTGGTCCGGATGGGAGAATTCAGTACTGTATATACAGAACCTTCGGTTTTATCATCTTCCCTTTATTAATTTCCTTCGTTTTTTTTACACACGATCTCAAGAGGGTACTGAACAACATCAGTGGCAGTTTTTTAAGTTTGGTCATTATTATCATGGTGGTATTCACTGTCAAAGATGAAAAGAAAAATCATAATTCATATTCTCCTTTGTTTCATCACAATTTAAGCAAGCCTAGTAATAGACACAATATTTCTGACACTGAATACATTCCCTGAGGTCCATAGATGTACCTAGATACCAAGAATATGCAAATAGCCCTTGTAGAAGTGGAGCAATATTCCATTTACCTAGTTATATATTTTATGTGGATTTTCACATCGTGTGGAACAGTCATCCTTGTCGCAATTCTCTGCAAATGGCCTTTTTTCATATGTGTTTGTGGATAGCGTTGGCTATATTCAGGGCCGGATTAACGACCGGGCCGACCGGGCCGCGGCCCGTGGGCCTCGAGTGATGAGGGGCCTCCAAAAAAAAAAAAAAATAAAAAAAAAATATTTTTAATTTTTTATTTTTTATTTTTTTGGAGGCCCCTCGTCACTAGAGGCCCCACATTTTTTTTTATTTCTTTTTAACTTAAATCTTTTATTTTTTGAGGCCACTCGTCACTAGAGGCCTTTTGGAGGCCCCTCGTCACTAGAGGCCCCAAATTATTATTATTATTTTTTTTACTTTTATTTTCTTTTCTTTTGGAGACCCCTCGTCACTAGAGGCCCCAAATTATTATTATTATTTTTTTTACTTTTATTTTATTTTCTTTTGGAGGCCCCTCGTCACTAGAGGCCCCAAATATATATATATATTTTTTTTTTACTTTTATTTTAAACATTTTTGGAGGCCCCTCGTCACTAGAGGCCCCACATTTTTTTTTTATTATTATTTTGGAGATCGATGTCATACTGTGACACTGAATGATTGGCACTGACTGACGCTCTCTGATTGGCCACTGACATGTTTGCCCAATCGCGTGACGAGCTGTGTCTTTGCCCATTTCCTCGTCAAACAGCCTGCAAACTACCTGGCGTTCTATCGCCATGCTCTAAGACAAACTCTAACCTTAACCAACTTCGAAAGAGTGCCTAAGCTTAACCAGTGTAGAAACAGGCATCGTCCAATCAGAGAGCGTCTTGCCAGAAATGCGGCTAGGTTTAGAAATAACGCGACTAGGGGCCTCCACACTACACACTAGTACTAGTACTAAATACCTATATGTCCCTATGCCATAAATGTCATGTATGTTGTGTATGTCATAAATGTCTATATGAATTGAAAATGGGGGACCCTGATGTAAACAAGACAAACGTCTTTCTCAGGTCTGCATCCCCTGCCTTAACAATTGTGTGTATTGAGCCGTACTGTATTGTACCCATTCTGCAATCTGTTAAATAAAGTTTTCATTCATTCATTCATTCATTCATTCATTCATTCATTCAGTAAAAAAAATAAAAGAGATACGAAAATTAGAAATATAGGCCTCTCTCTTATACATGCCTCCTCCTAATACAAGCCTGGTATCCACTACAGTTGAAACAAATACAAGCCGGGGTTACTATTAGAGGAATTACGGTATTCTATATATTTTTTAAAGTGACATATAAAAACGCCACGCCGTGCATGTGTGTGTGGGGGGGCCTCCACAAGATTCTGGCCCAGGGGCCTCTGAAGTCTTAATCTGGCCTTGGCTATATTTTATGTATATTCCAGGAAAGTATCTCAGTATCACATCTTTGACTCACGTTACAATAATCAATTTTTTTCTTCTTTCAAAAATCACTATTAAGCGTGTTGCATAAAAGTGTCACGCCATCCACTAGGGCTGGGCAATTAATCGAAATAAAATCACGATCTCGATTCATAGACCAATTTTGTTACAATAGACTTTTAAGTTTAAGTCAAGCACTTTCATATATGTTATGTTTAAGTTTAAGTCAAGCACTTTGATATGTTATGTTGTCTGTTTAAGAAAGAGTGCAATCAATTATTTTATTGAAAAAATAAGAATCATGTGAGAGAATCGTGATCTCAATTCTTAGAGAGAAAAATCGTGATTCACATTTGAGTAAGAATCTCCCAGCCCTACAGTACCATCCACCCTAGTTGCAGAAATAAACAGGTTAATGCATGCGTGCAAGTTTCAAGTTTGTTTATTTGTTTATGCACCTGAAGTGAAACAAAACCCCCCACACTAAGCACTCCCTGGGCCATGCTCTAGGGCAGGGGTCAGCAACCTTTACTATCAAAAGAGCCGCCCCCCCCCCCCCCCCCCCCCTCCCACAAACAAAAATGTATCTGGAGCCGCAAAACCGATTTACCCTTAAAATGAAGATAACAGTGTATAACGTTTTATATATAGTTATCCCCAAGCATACCCCATATTTAGCATAAATGTTCACGTTTAACCAGAGGGGCACCAATAGGGCATGTCCTCTAATTTTCTCCACTCAAAAGGGCACTTTTGCGTGACATTATTTAACCGTCGGGGCACATGGTCAAGTTTAGACCATTGGAAGGGCACCAATGGGCACGTCCTCTCATTTTCAACACTCAAAAAGGGCATTTTAGCGCAATGTTTTCAACTGTGGGGGCACATGGTCATGTTTAACCATTAGAGGGGCACCAATAGGGCACGTCCTCTAATTTCTTTCACTCAAAAGGGCACTTTTGCGTGATATTATTTAACCGTGGGGCACATGGTCAAGTTTAGACCATTGGAAGAGCACCAATAGGGCACACCTAATTTTTCGCCACTCAAAAGGGCACTTTAGCGCGCGTTTTTCAACCGTGGGGGCACCAATAGGGCACATCCTCTAATTTCTTTCACTCAAAAGGGCACTTTAGCGCGCGTTTTTCAACCGTGGGGGCACCAATAGGGCACATCCTCTAATTTCTTTCACTCAAAAGGGCACTTTAGCGCGCGTTTTTCAACCGTGGGGGCACCAATAGGGCACATCCTCTCATTTCTTTCACTCAAAAGGGCACTTAAGCGCGATTTCTTTCACTCAAAAGGGCACTTAAGCGCACGTTTTTCAACCGTGGGGGCACCAATAGGGCACATCCTCTAATTTCTTTCACTCAAAAGGGCACTTAAGCGTGATTTCTTTCACTCAAAAGGGCACTTAAGCGCACGTTTTTCAACCGTGGGGGCACCAATAGGGCACATCCTCTCATTTCTTTCACTCAAAAGGGCACTTAAGCGTGATTTCTTTCACTCAAAAGGGCACTTAAGCGCGCGTTTTTCGACCGTGGGGGCACCAATAGGGCACATGCTCTCATTTCCTTCACTCAAAAGGGCACTTAAGCGCGATTTCTTTCACTCAAAAGGGCACTTAAGCACGCGTTTTTCGACCGTGGGGGCACCAATACGGCACATCCTCTCATTTCTTTCACTCAAAAGGGCACTTAAGCGCGATTTCTTTCACTCAAAGGGGCACTTAAGCGCGCGTTTTTCGACCGTGGGGGTACCAATAGGGCACATCCTCTCATTTCTTTCACTCAAAAGGGCACTTAAGCGCGATTTCTTTCACTCAAAAGGGCACTTAAGCGTGCGTTTTTCGACTGTGGGGGCACCAGGGGGCGCGGTCGCCCCCCTGCCCCCCCCCCCCTGAGTCCGCCAATTTTGAGCCAAATAATCCAAAACTAATCCAACGAACAACACAAGCGAGCAGTCAGCATGAGACCGCGGGTCCATGAGCATTTTTTGTTCACTCTTGTTGTGTTGCAGCGCCTTATCAACATAGTGCTGCACTTCCTGGTTTAATAGCACAGTCTGGTGCTCAGAGATATATATATATATATCTGTATGGCATGCATGTCTCAAATGTCATGATTAGATTAGTTTAGATCAGTGGTTCCCAAACTGTGGAGCTACCTCTAGGTGGTGCGTGACATGAAAAGGCTAATGGCGTTATTTTACTAATAAATATATAACTAATATACATTATTTCAAATGGGAATTTTCACTGTGTAAATCATGAAATTCAAGAAACGTTTTAATAATAATAATAATAATAATAAACAATGTCTCGGGCGAGGTGCGCTTCGTCTGTGCTGATGCGCTCCGCTCTGCCTGGAGTCTGTCGTCAGGTCTCCTATATGCGGGCTTAACAGCGGGCCGATGACAGTAGCGAGCGCGAGCCAGTGCGCGAGCCAGTGCATTAATAACTTCCTGCCAAAAGCGCGGGACCAGCGCGGGATTGTGGCACTTACAACATGCAGAGCTGGCTAAAAACAGGTTAACTGTCAGGTGAATCTAAAGTCAATCAAAGTAATGAAAGAGGACAGGAGGAATGAGAGAAGCGGAGAGCAGCGTTAAGTGGAGATAGAGAATGATGATGACAGCTGGAGCACAGACACAACAGCCCGGCCGCCCGCCCCTCCACCAAGAAAACAGGGTAATAATGACAACGATGTGTGTTCTATAATTATGATATGTGTGTAGTGTTCTGATAACGACTATTGGTGAAGCGATGTTGAGATTCATTTGGTTTGGCAGCGAGAGCTAGATTTGCGAGAAGCATGCAGCCGCAGAGCAGACAGTTGTGCGCGCACAGTGCAATACTCCAATTCAGCCATTGGCAATTCAGCTGTTGGGATGAGAGCGCCGCTGGCTCTGCGGTCCTGCAGTTGCATACTACTGGTATGTTCTTCGTTGGGACTGGGAGGCGGAGATATAATAGTCATCACGCAACGTTTATATTTCACGATAATGTTGCCGTCTCTCTGCCAAATTTCTCAGTTATTCGCTTGATATAATTAATACAAATGTCCAATATAACGGAATTCGTTAGCTCATAAAAATGTGATTATAACACACTGCTGTTTATTAATGTCGGCCGACTGCCCACAGACACCTATTTGATTTAAAGTCGGCAGCAGCACGGAGTCTCGGGACTTATTTATTTATTATTTTTTATGTTTGCATTGGGGGGTGCGCGAGCTAGGTCGGCAGGTGACAGGAAAAAAGTTTGGGAACCGCTGGTTTAGATGATTAGATTAGATTCTTATATCTGTATGTTGTGTAGGGCTGCAACGATTAGTCGACATAATCGACGATGTCGATTATGAAAAATTGTCGACGAGAAATTGTTGCGTCGATTAGTCATTATAAAAAAAGAATTTTTTTGAATTTTTTTATTTTTTTTGCACTACCTATCTTTGTGAAAGTGGCTTCTCAGCTCTGGTCCAGCCAGCTGAGGACTTCTTAGCTTAACATAACAGACCGACAGTAAGTTTGGGGGAACTAATGGGATAACTGGGGATGTTGTTTGGTCCTGACAAGAGTCTCAAAGCAACTCTGAGGTCATGCTCAATGTCCAATCTGTTCCTCTGCTCTGTCTTCAGCTGGACCAGAGCTGAGAAGCCACTTTCACAAAGATAGGTAGTGCAAAAAAAAAATATATATATATATATATACTTTTTTTTTTTTTTTTTTTTATATAATTGTTTTTCGATTAGTCGACTAATCGAAAAAATAATCGACAGATTAGTCGACTACCAAAATAGTCATTAGTTGCAGCCCTAATGTTGTGTATGTCATAAATGTCATGAATTGAAAATGGGGGACCCTGATGTAAACAAGACGAAAGTGTTTCTCTGGTCTGCATCCCCTTAACAATTGTGTGTATTGAGCCGTACTGTACTGTACCCATTCTGCAATCTGTTAATTAAAATGTTCAATCAATCAGTATATATTTGTTATTTATTTTTGGTATAGTGCTTAACACTTTCCCGGCCACTTGGATGCGTCTAATATCACTCTAGACGGCCAGCATATCAAAACAGACTTGCATAGTTTGTGAGGCTGTTTGTAGAGCTAAATCTATACTTTATAGTATTGCTATCTGTCCATTCTCATTGTCAATTGAGACCATAAACCGTCCCTTCAAAATGGCTTAAAGAAATAATTTTTTCATCAATACGTTCTCATTTTATAGCGTCTTGAATATAAGCGTTATAAGGGATTTCGGCTAGGATATTTCCTGGAAGGCGAGACAGAGGCCGCTAAGCTAACGTTAAATCCAATGGCATTTCGGATATACAGAAGCTACAGTTAAAACTCAAACTGCATATGATCGGTATTGATGGTCCACCATGAATGCATGAAGGGGGGGGGGGGGGGGGGGGCGCGGGACGTCGTTTCTGATTATTGATTACCAGTGTTGGGCAAGTTACTTTAAAAAAGTAACTAGTTACAGTTACTAGTTACTTCTTCCAAAAAGTAACTAAATTACTTACTCAGTTACAAATTATAAAAGTAACTAGTTACTTCAGAAAGTAACTATTGCGTTACTTTCAAGATTCTTTTTACATAAACAACATACACAAATCTAAACTATTTTAATGTTGCTGTGGGACAAAGTGAGACTAGCCTCCAATCAAATGCCATGTAGGCTATGTAGATATTATAATTACTATGTTTATATAGTGGATCATACAAATACAAACAGAATAGATGTTTTGGAACTTTTGATATGTATTGCCCCTCAACAGGCCACAACTGGGCAACATTAAATTATGCTTGTTAAGCACTATACCAAAAATAAATAACAAATATATACTGATTGATTGAACATTTTAATTAACAGATTTCAGAATGGGTACAATACAGTACGGCTCAATACACACAATTGTTAAGGGGATGCAGACCAGAGAAAGAGTTTCGTCTTGTTTACATCAGGGTCCCCCATTTTCAAGTCATGACATTTATGACGAAAGTCTTTCTCTGGTCTGCATCCCCTTAACAATTGTATGTATTGAGCTGTACTGTACTGTACCCATTCTGCAATCTGTTAATAAACTTTTCAATGTTAAGAGTGAACTAAACGATCTTATCAGGAAAAGAGCCGAATCCTCCATCCATAAAGGTAGAGTAAACCAATACTTTCATGGTAGTCGACAGAGTCAAATATTGGCCAACAAACTACGCAATAGTGATCTTGTAGGAAATATTACTACTGTTACATCAGAAAATGGTGAGCTGCTTACAGATCCAAAATTAATCAATACAAGATTTGCAAAATTTTATAATGATTTATATACTACAGAAGGCGAGCGTCCCTCTGAAGAGATTGAATCCTTTTTAAGTGGCCTTAACCTCTCTGTTTTGTCACCAGTTGAATCAAGTTTAATGGGTGCTCCTATATCATTGCAAGAACTTAAAACATCTCTGGAAACTATGAATAAAGGCAAGTCTCCAGGGTGGGATGGCATTCCCCCAGAATTGTATTTGCGGTTCTGGGACGTCTTAGGCCCGCTACTACTTGAGATGATTAATATATCCATATCTAAAGGCTCCTTAGGGAGAGACGTGAATATGTCCCTAATCTCTCTTTTATTAAAAAAAGGTAAAGATCCAAACCAGTGTTCTAATTGGCGCCCTATTTCTTTAATTAATACAGATGCCAAACTATTTTCTAAAGTATTATCTTGCCGTCTTGAAAAGTTTTTACCTAAACTGATTCACCCAGATCAAAGTGGTTTTGTTAAAAAAAGGCTTTCGTCTGATAATTTGCGACGTCTCCTTCACATTGTCAACTCCGCCTCTCAAGCTAAAGTGTCGTCAGCTGTTCTCTCTGTTGACGCAGAGAAGGCATTTGACCGTCTGGAGTGGACCCATCTTTGGGCTGTACTGAAACATATGGGACTAGGTCAAAATTTTATAAATATGGTAAAAATTATATTTTCTAATCCATCAGCCAGTGTCATAACCGGAGATATTAGTTCTCCTCCTTTCAAAATCACTCGTGGAAGTAGGCAAGGGGATCCGATCTCTGCAAGCTTGTTTATTTTATCCCTTGAACCTTTAGCTATACGGCAATCAGAAAACATTAAGCCAATCTCTGTAAATTCTACTGATCATCATATTTCGCTTTATGCGGATGACATCTTGTTATATATGGAGAATGTATCTCAGTCTCTCTCAAGCCTCCTGAAAATCTTTGAAAAATTCAGTTCAATTTCAAGTTATAAAATAAACTGGACCAAATCAGCACTAATTCCAAAAAATGAAATAAAAATATATAAAAAAAAAAAAAAAAAACGTTTCAATCAATCAATCAATGACATACACAACATACAGATATAAGAATCTAATCGAATCATCTAAACTAATCTAATCATTACATTTAAGACATGCATGACATACAGAGATATATATATCTCTGAGCACCTGAAGCCTGTGCTATTAAACCAGGAAGTGCAGCACTGTTGATAAGGCTGTCAGCACTGCAGTAGAGCCACTCAGTGCCCTGCGCTGCAAAGAGTGAACACAAAACGCTCAAGGACCCGCGGTCTCATGTTGACTGAGTCGCTTGTGTTGTTCGTTGGATTCGTTTTTGAGCTCAAAACGTACACTACACGGACCGCAGTCTCATGCTGACTGATCAGTGATCGCTTGTCTTGTCGCGCTGTGTGTCAGACTCTGGATGCTTTAGACACCCGCCCACCTCCACCTCTGATTGGCTTACCATGACATTGTATTCAACCTCAGCCAATCGTCAGCATGTATGCTTGGCTCGCGCACTGTCCACTAAACAAGGAAGAACATATTATTGCCTCTCGGCGCAGAGATATGTCTGATGAAAGAAACAGGTTCATTCATAGTAACCCGCCGCATTTTTTTGTAGTAACGGTAACGACGTTATTAAGATTGGAAGAGTAATCCGTTAGATTACTCGTTACTGAAAAAACGAACGCCGTTAGTAACGAAGTTACTTATAGTGCCGTTATTCCCATCACTGTTGATTACCAATAACGTGTTAGCCTCAGTAGCCACATTCATTGATCGGCTGGTTGAGTATGATAACAAGGCCTGATCAGCGTGTAATTTACATGAAAAAGATCTTACCTGTGGCCGGTTGGATCCCCCAGAGCATTTCCCAGTTATCGATCGCCATCTGGTAGATCGATATGTCCATTGGCTGATGATAAATTCCTTTACTGCATGTGAAATCCGCATCCCAAAACGTAATCTGTGTAACAGGCTATAGGGACCGCTTCAGGTTAGTAGAAAACTACATTGGAAATCCAGAAAAAACAAGACAACTTCTGCCACAGGGAACACTGCATTATCGAGATAGCGCCCCTAAGAGGATCTGGCCGGTAATGCACTTTTTCGAATTCAAAGAGTAGGGTACATCTGCAGTGCCAGTCGGCGACCTTGAATAGGTTATTAAAATGGAATAAAAGCCAAAACAAGCTTCCCGGTCCACAACCGTTGGATACGAAACACGGATATATACGTTGTCGGGCGGGATTGTGTTAACAAGCATAAGGTAATGTTGCCCAGTTGTGGCCTGTTGAGGGGCAATACATATCAAAAGTTCCAAAACATCTATTGTGTTTGTATTTGTATGATCCACTATATAAACATAGTAATTATAATATCTACATACATGGCATTTGATTAGAGGCTAGTCTCACTTTGTCCCACAGCAACATTAAAATAGTTTAGATTTGTGTATGTTTATGTAAAAAAAAAAAAATCTTGAAAGTAACGCAATAGTTACTTTCTGAAGTAACTAGTTATTTTTATAAATCTTTTTTTTTTAATCTTTTCCCCCCTCCATTTTCCTCCGATTTCCTCCCATCCCAATGTTAGTCGTTATGCCAATTCCCAATCCCTTTCCTGGTCGCTGCGCACTTACCCCCCACAGTCGGTCTGGGAGAGTGGAGGCTACCACGTGCTTCCTCCGACACACGTCCAGCCAATCAACCGCTTCTTTTCACCTGGCAGCGCGGATTCTCACTGAGAGGGCGTAGCGTGTGGAAGGATCACACTATCCCACTCAGGTCCTATCCGCGCTTAGCAGGCGCCCCGACCAAACTGTAGGAGTAGCTGTTTACAACGACCCGGGCCCACCCCGCCAGCTTCTCCCACCCTCTAATACTGCCAATTGTATTAGTGTGAACGGCCAGCCAAGCTGGTGACAACCCCGGAGCTGTGAGCTGGATTCGAACAGGCGAATCCAGCCGCTCCGGGGTTTGGTGACGAACGCAATCTCCGTTACGCCACCTGACCGCCTACTTTTATAATTTGTAATTTAGTTACTTTTTGGAAGAAGTAACTAGTAACTGTAACTAGTTACTTTTTAAAAAGTAACTTGCCCAAAACTGCTCTATACACTAAATTGTTAAGGGGATGCAGACCAGAGAAAGACTTTTGTCTTGTTCACATCAGGGTCCCCCATTTTCAATTCATAATGAATTGTAAGTAAGGGTGCAACTTGCTCCATGCAATCCATTCTTTGTGGATTTAGCCCATAGTGTTTGATACCTAGGTTCCACCCTAGAGGCAAATCTTTCCTGTGACAAAATGGCATCCAATGTAATAAAAAAAGTCAACAAACGAACTAGATTCTTGTACCGGATCTCCTCTCTGGTAAACAAGAATACCCTGAAGACTCTGGCAGGAGCACTCATTCAAGGGTACTACGACTATGCTTGCACCTCATGGTACCAAAGCACCTCAAAGGCACTAAAAACTAAATTACAAACATCACAAAACAAACTGGTCAGACTACTGCTTGACCTTACTCCTAGAACCCACCTCACCCCTGCCCACTTTGACAACCTAGGATGGCTTAGAGTAGACAACAGAGTACAGCAACTTGCAATGGGCCTGGTCTACAAGATACACTACACGACTAAGGTACCCATGTACATGTCAAAATACTTCCCAAAGGTCAGTGAATACCACGATCACAACACCAGAGGGAGCTCCACAGATCATGTTAAACCCAGATTCGGCTCAAACAAGGGACTAAACACATTTCGTAATTATGCCACATCAATGTGGAACGCCCTACCCACAGCTGTAAAGGAATGTGAATCACTACCCACTTTCAAAATCACTCTCAAAGAGCACCTACGAGAGACTGCAATTCGAAACTGGCCCCTATAAATGTCCTAACGCAACCCCCTCCAATGTACAATAAATGTCCTATTAAACCCAATAATACACAAGACCCTCTTCTTGGGACCAAATAGGGTTTCGTCGATAATCCAATGTACAGTTACCCACCCAGCCAACAGATCAGATGTGCGGTCAGTAGATGAATACAAGCAGAGTTTACTGTAACAAAACGGAGAGGTCGACATGAACCGAATGTACCTTTGTTTACCTGAACGACGAGACTCCAGAAACTACGTGTGTTTTAGTCTTCTTCTTCTTCTTCTTCTTTGGAGTTAATGGCGGGTCGCAACTGTTTCAGTAGATTACTTTAAGTTTCAACTCCTCAGGATGAGACACTTGGGCAGAATCTGCCCAGACCTGACCATGCAGAAGGCATCACTGAGGCTGGGGAGGAGAGACTGATAGACTGTGGGGGGGGGGGGGGGGGGGGGGAGACAGGTGTGCCTCACAGCCCACAAACTCACCACTCACCTGCAGCACCGTCAAACACAGAGAGGCCCGCTGCTCCTCGTGGTGTATCCTCTACGATATGCAACATTTCTACTCTACTCATTTTGCCCCCTGCCTGGCATACCTTTGCAAAATGATTTGCAACACCACAGGACCTGCATGCTTTGCCATATGCTGGGCACTGATCTCTGCCTCTCTCATGATTAATACCACAGTATTTACAGTCAATGAGCAAATGTGTCACCTCATGTCTCGTTGTGGAGCTCTCCTGAGCTCTGTATCGCCGCTGCTTGTCCGTTGCATTTATTGTGTCCATTTGTATTCCGTCTATCGTCCTCAGACGTTTATCAGTCACCTCAGCCAGGCGACATATTTCCACAGCTACTGGCAATGTCAAGTCCTGTTCCCGGAGCAACCTGCGTCTGGTTCCTTCACTTGAAATGCCCAATACGAGCAGGTCCCGCAGCATCTCATCCCGTAGCCCACGGTACTCGCACGTAGCCGCTCTCTCTCGCAGCCGGGTGATGAAGCCATCAATCGGCTCGTCTGTCTCCTGCTTGCAGCAGCCGAAAATGTACCTCTCGTATATGACGTTTTTCGCGGGCTTAAAATAGTCCTCCAAAGCGTCCAGAATGGCAGCTGGGTCCTTTTTCTGGTCAGCAGTCAGTGTAAGATTGTGCATGTAAATATGCCGACACTCACTGCCAATTATTCTTCTCAGCGTGGCGGCTTGTATCTCCGCGGATTTCTCAGTCAGACCTGTTGCTAGCGAAAAGTCCTCAAACTCGGCTCGGAACATTTCCCAGTTTTTGCAAGAATCTCCGGACATCTGCATGCCCTCCGGAGCGGGGATATTTCCATAATTACTTTGCTTTCTAGCGTGTTAAGCTACCCCGCTTCTGACACCATGTTTCAGTAGATTACTTTATTGTTATGCTCTCAGTAATACATCCAGCTGCTAGCCTCTGGCTCGCGCTAAGCCTTCTACCAGTCAGGGCCATATACGAAGACGCACCATCCAGTCGTCTTCAAACCTAGATGACAGTTCCTACATATTACCAGCAGGAGGGGTAATAACATCACCATAACAGCAACCACAGAAAGGCGCATACCGCCACCTACTGTACAACCCAGCAACTGGAGCGGATAAGGCAAGAACCCGGCAAAGAAAAGAAAACAATAAAGAAAAACAACAAACCCAGAACAAACCAATCTAAATACCCAACCCTAACATTACCACCCTATACAAACCTAATAAAAATAAAACCTAAACACAAACAAAAGAAATTAAATAAAATTTAAATACTACCCCCCAAACCAATTGAAAACACAAACCCCAAAACCAAATCCAGCACCTCTTTACTGCCCACCACATCCCTCAACAATCCACCCAACGTAAAATATGCACCCCCCCCCCCCCCTCTCCCTCACCCGACCCCACAAGACCCCCCTCTCCCTCTCATACCGAGCACAAGGAAGCAGCACATGTTCAACTGTTTCCAGCTCTCCACAAAAGGACAACCCCCGGTCACGTCTATTCGAAGCCCAAACAACTCATACTTCCGCGTTCGAGTTTTGCGCTCTGATTGGCCACTGACCTACGCTATTACGCCCCCCTTATCTACGCCGCGGAGCTAGTCTCTGTTTCACCTAACACTATTGCTCCGTGATCATAGCCATTCATCTCTAAAGCTAACCACTATTTGTCATAGCCATTCATCTCTAAAGCTAACCACTATTTGTAAAAGCCACAACCACGTTACCATATTTGTAATAATGTAAATCATTGTGTCGTTGTACATATCGTGTATATAACGTTAGTAGCTAAGTTAGCTAACGTAGCTTAGCTTGGTAGCCAGCATTCTCGAAACTCCTAACAATGCCCGATTTAAAGTGGTTCTCTCCTCTTTGTATACCTTTGTCCTCACAAGTATTCTGCCAGGGAACTTATGGACACGACAATAGTAGTAGTTATGAGGTGTTTGAGCTTGTAACGTTAACGTTAGTTAGCTCATAGCTATCGTGGTAGCCCGTTTCATGACTGATGCACCGAGTGGGGCTGCGTCTATTCGAATCCCAACCGGTTCATGCTTATCAACATGCCGTGACGTGTAGCTTGCTAGCCGGCATGAATGGCCGATTTAAAATGGTTCTCTCCTCTTTGTATACCTTTGTCCTCACAAGTATTCTGCCAGGGAACTTATGGACACGACAATGAGAATGCTGGCTACCAAGCTAAGATAAGCTGGCTACCAAGCTAACGGACTACCACGATGATCCCCTGAGCCAATGGAACTTGACCGGTCCCGCCTTCACCCCGATGGCCGCCTCCACAGGCTCAAAACGGGGGCATGTATTTATTGCGGCCAGCTCGGTCACTTCCTCGATTCATGTCCGCTTCGCCCAAACGGCGGGGCTCGACTGTAATGCTGGGTGCATCTTCGAGCCTCAATTGTGTTCCCAGCTCCGGTCCCAATATGCAATTCAGTGCCACCCTGTGTTGGAACGGCCAGTCACTTCCCCTGTCTGCCCTGGTCGATTCGGGCACTGACGAAAACCTCATTGACGCCAGAGTCGTATCCCACTTCCACATTACTACCGACGCGCTGCCTATTCCCTGCGATGCCCACGGCCTAAATGGGAGGTTGCTCTCACGGATAACCCATCACACCAAGCCACTCCGCCTGTTGCTCTCTGGAAATCACAACGAGGTTATTCGCTTCCACGTCACTAGTTCCCCCCATAACCCTATTGTACTCGGCATGCCCTGGTTGAAATTACACAACCCAGTGATAAACTGGCCTACTGGCTTGGTCGTTAGCTGGAGCGCTCACTGCCACGCCACCTGCCTGCCGTCTGCTCGGCCACCACTGGAGGTAGCTGATTCCCGCATTCCCAATGAACCCATTGACCTTTCCTCTATCCATCATGCATGCTCTCTCCCTGCCACCCCATCGTCTGTATGACTGTGCCATTGACCTGCTTCCGGGGGCCCCGCTCCCCGCTAGTTGCCTGTTCAACCTCTCGCGCCCAGAGAGGGAGTCCATGGAGAAATATGTCCATGAGTCCCTGGCCTCAGGCATTATCACCCCCTAGGGCCTCCTCGCCTGTCGGCGCTGGTTTCTTTTTCATCTCTAAGAAGGATGGTTCCCTTCGCCCCTGTATTGACTATCGTGGCCTCAACAACATCACAGTCAAGAACAAGTACCCTCTTCCATTGATTAACTCTGCTTTTGAACCCCTGCAAGGTGCCACCATTTTTACAAAGCTGGACCTCAGGAATGCCTATCACCTCGTCCGTGTCCGGGAGGGGGACGAATGGAAGACAGCCTTTAAGACACCGCTCGGTCACTTCGAGCACAAGGTAATGCCCTTTGGGTTGACCAACGCCCCTGCTGTCTTCCAGGTCCTTGTCAATGACGTTCTCTGTGATGTCCTGAACCGCTCTGTTTTTGTGTATTTGGATGACATTCTGATTTTTTCCCGCTCTATGGAAGAGCACGTCCAGCATGTCCGCCGGGTCCTCCAACGCCTGCTGGAGAACAAATTGTTCGTTAAGGCAGAGAAGTGCGAGTTCCACGTCTCCTCACTTCGCCTTCCGTGCCCTTCGTCTGGTCCGATAAGGTGGACTCCGCCTTCTCCGAGCTGCGTAGGCGCTTCACCTCCGCGCCCATCCTCGTCCAGCCGGACACGTCCCGCCAGTTTGTGGTGGAGGTGGACGCCTCCAGTACCGGGGTAGGGGCGGTCCTCTCTCAGCGCTCCGCTCTCGACCAGAAACTACACCCCTGCGCTTTCTTCTCTCGCCGCCTGACCCGGCCGAGGTCAACTACGATATCGGGAACCTGGAGCTCCTGGCGGTCAAGCTGGCCTTGGAAGAATAGAGACACTGGCTGGAGGGTTCCGAGATCCCCTTCCTTGTCTGGACGGACCATAAGAACCTTGCCTACATCCAGACGGCCAAGCGCTTGAATTCCCGCCAGGCCCGCTGGGCACTGTTCTTCGGTCGATTCAACTTCACCTTGACCTACAGGCCCGGTTCCAAGTACGCTAAACCCGACACCCTCTCCCGGCAGTTTGTCCCGGAAGGGGTCCTCTCTCACCCAGACAACATCCTCCCCTCCTCCTGTTTGGTGTGTTCCGCCACCTGGGAGATCCAGTCCGTCGTCAGGGAGGCCCAGCTCACCCAGCCTGATCCAGGTAACGGCCCACCTAACCAGCTTTTTGTCCCCGACCTTGTCCGCTCCCAGATGCTCCAGTGGATCCACACCTCCCGATTCGCCTGTCATCCTGGGGTCAACCGTACCTTGTCCCTGCTGAAGCGGCACTTCTGGTGGCCCTCCATGAGGAAAGACACCCGCGCCTTCGTCCTTGCCTGCTCTGTCTGTGCTCGTGGGAAGGCCTCCCACCGACCACCTGCCTGGCTCCTCCGTCCACTGCCTGTTCCTGGCTGGCCATGGTCACACGTCGCCCTGGACTTTGTCACCGGTCTGCCTCCTTCACACGGTAACACTGTCATTCTAACCATTGTAGATCGGTTCTCAAAGGCTGTTCACTTGGTCGCTCTCCCCAAGCTCCCCTCTGCTTCAGAGACCGCGGACCTGATGGTGCTCCACGTCTTCCGCCTCCACGGGATTCCAGTGGACATAGTCTCCGACAGAGGGCCTCAGTTTATCTCCCAGGTTTGGAAGGCCTTCTGCCGGGCCCTGGGAGCCACGGTCAGCCTCTCCTCCGGGTACCATCCACAGACCAACGGACAGTCGGAACGGGCCAACCAAGACCTAGGGTCCGCCCTGCGTCTATTCTTTCCCCAATACATTTCCAGTTCCGCGTTCGCCTTCTGCGATCTGATTGGCCACTGACTCTACGCCCAAACAGCGCGTTACACTAATAACGTATTGTTTTCATCTCTCTATATTAACGTGATTCCATCAACACAACATAAATGTTCAAAACACAACAAGACAGTTTGCATCACTTCCCACGGTTCTCTGCACTTATTCTACCGGTAGTGCGGTAGTTGTTGCCACGGTATTGGGTCTTTGGGTGAATACTTCATTGGCGGGGAAGAAAAACACTGATAGCGGTGTGTGGACCGTCCCGCGAGCCCCATACCACTGTCTCGCGGCCCCAGGCCACCGCCCCACGAGCCCCAGACCACCGCCCGCGAGCCCCAGACCACCGTCCCGCGAGCCTAAAAACTATGATTTTGATACTTCACAGGAACATCAATCCCTCTCTGGATGTCATCAACCACCAATCGGAGCTCAGTTATACAGCTACACAGACGTGCACAGCTACTCAGACTGAAGGAGAATGTAAGGGTCTACCTTTCTTTTAGGAACTGAGAAGCATGATCTTTAAAAAATGCAGCAAGTCTGTGCAGTAATCTTTCCATAAATGGTATGTCTGGGAATATTCTTTCCACAAAGATATCTTTCTGCGTAAAAACTATGAATTCACAGAATTGGCAGCCTGTCACCATAAGTTGTCCTTGTATTTGCACATAATAGTTGTGCGTCTTCTTCAATGAAATACTGCCCCCCTCATCTTTGTGTAAACAGAAATCTGGGAAGTTGTCGCAAGCCTCCAATATCAAACAGTTTCTTGCCTTATAAGGACATTTCACTTCGACTCCAGAACATTTACAACAAGCGGTGCAAGGGGAAGGCTAAGAGAATTATTAAGGACTCGAGCCACCCGAACAACTGCCTCTTTGAACTGCTGCGGTCAGGCAAGCGATACCGGAGTCTTAAGGCGAGCACAGAAAGACTCAGAAGAAGCTTCTATCCCCAGGCCATCAGGCTGCTAAACGAACAATAATCGCTAAATGAACAATAATCACTATGCAACAACCATCAAATGCACACAGCACACACACCCACACGCACACACTCACTCAAACAAACAACACACTGCAGCACCCACTCTCCACACTTTAGATCACACAAACACACTTACACTTTATATTTATTGATAAAGGATTTGCACTACAACTCGTACACCTACTGTGAATTGTACCTAAATTGCACCTCGTCCCATTTCTCCATTTCTGCCTTGCACTATATAGTATTGTATATTAGTACACTGCACAGTATTGTATATTGTATGATAACTACGTCTATTCTGCATCGAACATTGTACATATGTCTAAACTGAACACTGTGACCTCTTTTTTTTACTTCTAATTTTACTATGTTTTTATTTCATACTTATCTTGTCTTGCACAGTCTCTGGAGCGCAACAGTAAGAAGCATTTTGTACAAAAGTATTCTGTACTTCTGTATGACAAGTACTATTAAAGAAACTTGAAACTTGAAACTTGAACTTGACTATCCCACTCTCGCCATTGTCGCACAACTTCCCGTCAGGTGTGGCTCCTAAAAAATCGAACTCTGAATTGACAACAAGACCACACTCGTGAAAATGTCTGGCGGGATAAACCTCCAGATATTTGGCCTTCGCCTTTGCCTCATTCCTTTTCCCATACTCCAAAGCCGGGGCACAAATGGATGTCAACCGGAAAACACTCCAGAAATTTTGTTGTTGGGGCAGATTTTCTGTTTACCGCTTTCGCAAAGTTTGAAGCAGTCAGTCGTGACCTCCGCTCTTCAAACCAGTCATTTGAGAGAGCCTGGGCCCGAGTGCGTTCTTCCAGTGCTACCAGGTTTGTGTCTGCAGTATTCAGATCTTTGTAGATCGCTGGAAGCTTCACTGGAGATGGCTGGTGCACAGATACATTTCCACACCTCTGGTGTGGAACCGGGTCTGTTTTCTTCTTGAGATTTCTTGTCTGTAGAATAAAAGCAAAATGTTATTATTGTGATGTCATGTATATGTGGAAACTCCCTAACAATAATTGTAATATTTCTGTTTCCAGGGGTTTGCCCTTTAGAAGTATTGGGCACTGCTGTGGAAGGTGCAAGATTGAAGTCAGAGCTGGAGAAGAAGGAGAGGACGATAACCTGGTTGAGAGGGCAGCTTCTTGAAAAGGAACAGATAATACAGTCTCTCGAACAGGATGCTCAGAAAAAGACATTCTGTACTGTACAAAGTGTTGTCCAAAAAGAAACAAAGATCAAAGGGCTTTTTAAGTACTACACTGGGATCACATATGTTAGATTCATGTTATTGTTAGATTTTCTTGTGCCTGCTGGCTGTGATGCACCTTATGCAAAGGGCCGTAAAGACATGACGTCACTAGGAAAATCCAATGGCCTATTTTTGACATTGTGTAGGTTAAGACACAACTTTGGACTTCAAGATTTGTCTCAAAGATTTGGAGTATCCATGCAGTCTGCAGGACTTGTTTTTAATACATGCATAGAACTTATGTATTTTAAATTTGGACAAATTAGCATATGGCCTCATAGAGACATTATTATTGAAAACATGCCTGAAAACTTTAGAAAAGAATTTCCTTCTACTTTAGTCATTATTGATGGTACTGAATTTAAGACCCAGGTGCCATCTGCACTGGCTTTACAAAGTCAGCTTTATAGTGACTATAAGTCAAGCACAACCCTCAAAGCATTGATTGGATGTGATCCAAGTGGGTCTGTCATTTTTGTGTCAGAGTTATTTACAGGTGCTGTATCCGATAAGGCGATTACTGAAAGCAGTGGTTTTTATGATTTACTTAAAACACTGAAAGTTCATGGTTACATCAAGGATGGTGATGCTGTTATGGCTGACAAGGGTTTTACAATACACGACGAGTTGAAAGAGCTTGGATTACGTTTGAATATCCCTCCTTTTGCTGCTGGTCATTCTCAGATGTCTCAGTCAAATGTGGCGTTGACTAACAAAATTGCTCGTCACAGGGTTCATATTGAGCGTCTTATATGTAAAGTTAAGACGTACAAAATCCTTTCAGATCGCATACCAACAACCCTTTTCAAAACGATAAACCAGATATGGTCAGTTTGTTGTTTTATGACCCTACAACAGGATGTGTTTGTAACTGATAAATGAAATTGTAGACCTGCATTACCTGATAAGAAAGTACAGAACCAATCTGGACTTCTCCAAAAGGGGTTGTGATCTTTGGCACACTGGTAGACAGGATAGTTGCCAAAGGTGTTCCAGTCATCCGTTGTAGATGGGCAATATCTTCCTCTGTTACAGCTGGAAGTCTGTAAATATTTAAAATATTGTATTAAATGTATTGCATATATTAATAATAACTTGGTCGTACTTTTGCTATATTTCTGAGATGGAAGAACGATGTTTTGGTCACTTTGTTAATATGAAAATTGAAGTTCAGTTCTGAATCTATGATAACCCAGAGACTTGTGACCTCAGATTTGATCCAAGGGGTTAGTCCTCCCAGGTTCTTTATTAACGTTTATTTTTTTGTTTTGGGGCCGATAATTAGAATTATAGATAGAAAACCTACATTATGTCCTCTGATGATATCACCCAGCAGTAACATGTAAAGGACCTAAGCAACTCCCTTGTGCAACTCCATAGTTGTTGTCATATATCTCAGACATGTGGCCTCCTAGTTTAACATAGAATTTCCTCCCTCTGATGTATGTTTTAACCCTTCTGCCTTATTAGGTAACTGACAGAGTTGGCACATCAGTGCATGAAAAGATTGCATCACGTTCAAGGTCATAAAAAACTTAATTTGTAATATTTATTTATGAATACCACTATAAGGATGGAGACCTTATTCTCATCAGAGTTTAGTCTGAGGTCACTGATTATTTTGGTGAGGGCAGTTTCAGTGCTATGCTATTTTATGAATCCTGAATTCTTCTAAGATTGTGTTCTCTTCATTGACATTGATGTCTCATGAGCTAATTTTATATGTACATCAACTTATAAAGAGTATTACTAATAAAATTCATTTTTGATATTGTAACTCATGGACTTTGTTCACTTTATTATATCTGTTGGGTGTATTACTACCACTTTACCTGTAAGAAGTGTCAACATGGCACACCACTGGCCGTCTCTTTCTCTTCTCAGAGGGTTTTGCAACCACGACATGGTTAATAGGTACTGGCTGTATTTTAGCACCTCTGGGGACATGCCATTGCTGTGGTATGCTGGTGCAACTTTGTTGTTCTGGTATGTGGGTAAAGTTGTGCCATTTGAATCCTTGAAGAGACTTGACAATGCCAACGACATGGGAACAGTGTCCATTTATCCTGAAAATACACATGCAACAATCAAATGGTTGATAGCTACTCCACACATCAATATACAGCTGCGCCAACACTAAAAGGTAAGCTAGCTAATTACAGTAGTTCAAATTCAAAGGTTTATTTGTCACCTACATACCGCGACATGTGTGATTAGCATAACGTTAGATGATTAGCCCATTGTAGCTAGCAGTTAGCAGATACTAGGCTTAAATCTTCATTCACTCTAACAATTTTATAATAAGGGACCACTAACATACTCACCCTGCTTTACATGTGCAGTAGGACTCCACAATTGTATCCTGACGAATTACAATGTGGAGTTTGTGAGGCGTTTGTGTCTTCCGCATAGACCGCCAACACTTGGCATCAACTTTGACGTTGTCATCTCCTTCTCCGTCCGAAATCCTAATTTCATGGATATATCCTTGAGTAAAATAATTCAGGCCTTTCTGGAGAACTCTCTTTGATAGAGTAGCGGCATTGGGCAAATAACTGATAGCAATAGTTTCAGGAATCCTTAAGAGAGAATCCATGTTGTTCGATTGACATGTGGTTGTTTCAGTGTGCCTGTGAGAACATTTGGGAGAGCTTGGGAGACCATAGCAACAGTAACACGGGGGGGCGGGACTTCCCGTCACCGCGGAAAGGTGTATTGTAATTGCGTGTCTTGTGAATTGGAGCAGGTAAGGGGCCCAATAGATTTAGTGATACATGTAGTAGTATATTGTCTAGACACACTAGGTCAGGAGTGATGCCACCCTTTGTATGTTTTGGTATATGTTTGGGTAGTTAGTGTAGGTGGTCAGGAGTAGGTTTTTATTTTACTTTTGTGTTATTGTATAGTTACGTCTATTCCCTACTGTGTTAGTTTTGATTTGTTTTACTCAGTTCATTCCTTTGGCATCCTTCTGGAATCTGACCCTACAGCAGAATTCTCCCTTACCCTGTCTCCAAACACATATGTGACATATTAGGAGAATAATAGTTTAGTAGGCAACATGTTAGATGTATCTGAAGTGGTATCCATTTTGCTCTTAGTTTACCCTACATATAATTAGATAGCTGCACTATTTTTTATAATCCTGATTTGTATCAGGGATGCATGTTTTACAACCTGATAGACTGGGTTGCTTTTCTTTTCTTTGGGCCTATGTAATGGAATGGTACAGGAAGGGAAACTCCCTCCCACCTGGGACACCCTGTACTGTAAATTATTCATATGCACCCTCTGCCTGTCAGCTGGTGAATAGCCATCACCTGCTGCATGACCTCCTACACAGTGTACCCTAACATTAACCACTCCCATAACCCTATCACTCCCATAACCCTATCCACTCCCGAAAATGTTTAAATACATGTAAACATATGCTGGGCTTGCAGGCCCCATGGGTGCATTTATTCTCCTGATGCTGGGCAATGGGCATGTGGAAGTTGTTGATATCACAGATAAGATTTTCACCTTTTAGGTGACTATTTGCAGTTGCTGGGATTAGACCAGACCAACCCGTTGCTGGGATTAGATCAGACCAACCAGTTGCTGGGATTAGATCAACCCAAGCAGTTGCTGGGATTAGATCAACCAAAGCAGTTGCTGGGATTAGATCAACCCAAGCAGTTGCTGATTTGAAGGTTGTTTTACCTTCAGTTTTAATTTGACCCTTCTTCTCTGTCTCACCAGCTCATGTTATTATGAGTTTTTATCTAATTCATTACTTCATGTTATTATATCAGCTTTTATCTAATTCATTACTTCATGTTATTAACTTATTATATCAGTTTTTATCTAATTAATTACTTCATGTTATTAACTTATTATATCATCTTTTATCTAATTCATTACTTTATGTTATTATATGAGCTTTTATCTAATTCATTACTTCATGTTATTATATCAGCTTTTATCCAATTCATTACTTCGTTGCCACTATTGTTATTTATCGTTTTATTCCTATTTCAATTGTCTTGCATTTATTTTATTGACTTCTTCATTAAGCACTTTGTATTTTAATCTTGCACAAAAGGCATTTTCTTAACATGTAAAATCCTGTTTTTATTTTTATTTGGGTTTCTTTGTTACTTAACTGTATTGAAAGGTCCTTTATAAATACAGTAACATTTACTTTAGAGGGCATAATAATCATGATTAAGCACCTATTGAGGAATTTGATGTTACACTATTGATTATCATTACTCAAGTCTCAGACCTGATGACCTGAAATCCTTCCAGAATGGCTTTTACTTCACTTCCTAATGACACATTCAGTAAAGACCTATCCATCTGTTTACCTCTAATTAAAAAACTATCGAGTGAATAATATTTGTTCTATATACTTTGTTAACATTTAGTTCCTCATTAGGTCCAAGGTACTTTATTATTTATAAAAGTAAGGCGTTACATGCTCCGCTCAATAGGAGTTCACTCCACGTGGAATATGACCTCTCCTGGATACATCACTGGCATTGGGCTTTCCCCCAGATCTCAATATTGATCATTGAAAACAGGAAGAATGGCTTCTCGTTTACCTGGGCACACAATTAAATATTAGTACCTGGCTCTACTTTTTCACATGAATATGCGTTAGTATCAGCATATTTAAACAAGGTTTCTGAAACACAAGTTAGCGGTGGTGACTAGTGGTCTCCACTCCCAGAGCAGACAATATTGATGGTGACTCTTTGTGAACTGCAATACATTTGATTCCTAAAGATTGAAAATGTTCTGCCCAAGTGCTGTATTGTTTTAAATTAAGAAGTTTATTCCATTCAATCACATAATACAATCTTTTCTATAGCAGTTGTGTCCTGCATGTCTTTCCATCTAAGTGGAACTACAAGATTAGTACCTACGACTGCACAATGACGAGAATAAAATGAATACAAATGTATATTTACTGTTTAATGTCTATTCACTATGAACAGAATGTGAAAGATTAAGAGATATATCTTGAATGCATGAACATGTTACTTCAGAGTTACTTTGAGAGGATTATGTGCTCCAATATATTCCACTCTGCACTATTAATCTATATATGCAGACATCATTGTAAAAACATCACATATAAACATAACACTACCTTCATGGCACAATCTTGATGTAACCAAGAGATTATCTGAAAATAAAAGATAATTTTCATGCATGGATTACTAGATTTCAACCACAATACAATACAATACGTTCTCTTTCCTGGTTGTTAACCAAGGTGAAAATAGTGGAGATAAAGCCTGGTCTGGTTCAACAAAGGAAATAAATGATGAAATAACAACAGACTGGCCGCTGGTGGTGCAGGGTTGAGGCCTTCCGATAGCAGGTGGTCATAAGAAGATTTGAAAATGTGTTTAAATAGAGGCCTTGTACTGAATGTTTGTGTAGTTTTTTTAGTTTTTTGTTTTTTGTCTGCCTGTAACATAGCGGCCATTGTTTTGAACATGGCAATGGAAGGGACAACGGTTGCTATGTGCAAAACAATGGTTGCTATGTGTAGATATTTGAGAATTATATCAACAGGAAAGCCAGAGGAACAGTAATATGCTTTTCCAATGTTTCACATCTCAACCTTGGTGCTCAACCAAAAATAAAGGGCACATCAAAGCCTCTCTCTCTCTGATTGCTTAAAACAATCAATAACGCACAACACCAACACTTCACAAACACTGGTCTTATAATGTATGAGGGTGCAGGCTATGACAAAATACAGTATGCAATGTTAACACACTAAAGACCGTTTCACACATGCTGCATGTAAAATCTTGTTTTTTGCTTATTTCACTCAGTATTGAATACCACTGATCCTAATTCATTTAATTTAATAACCTTTATTTTAACTAGAAAAAAGTTCAGATTGCCCTCATTCGCAGCGATGTCGGGTATAACAAGACATATTTTAAATAGATATTTAAATGATAATCTTCATACACAGGAGGAGATATTGTCTCTTTCTACGTCCTGCCCTGCTCTACCTAGGAGTCACGCCTCCTAAACCACAGGCAGTATTTCCTACTGAGTCCTGTTGCAAAGCATACAGATTAGGGCTGGGTGATATGGCCAAAAACGTTATCGCGATAAAATTATAAAATTATTTTCATATAACTCTATATCGATAATTATCGTCGATATAATGTCTGTCAAGTTTAATTAACTTCTTAATTAAAGTCACTTGCAACCTTCTTTGGAGCTGAAAGAAGAGCATCGAGGGGTAAAAGCAGAGGGGGGCACACCTGGGACGCCAGGTGTTGCCGTTGAGCCCTTCGGAGGTGTCGTGGGCCTGTCAACGAAACACCAATGAAGGAGGGTGCCCACCTGAAGACCCCAGTGAAACTTTTACCTCTACCCCATTCAAAAAAGTGCTGATTATCTAAGGGATTGTAATATCTAGTCCTATAAGCTCAACTGATAAACTGGAGAAATCCAGTGACTGCTGTGAAAGTGCAGCTGACAACAAGGGAAAGACCATGTGACGGCTTGGAAAGACAGCTGACAGGAAGGAAAGACCCCAACGGGGCTGTCATGGACTAGCTATCCATGATGGCAGGCTCCGTCGCTTAATTAAGTGCACAAAAGCCACCCCTCATTGCTACGAAAAGTCTAAAGAGAAAAACACCCCTAGAGTCTGCGAGAGCGGGGGCGGAAGATGACTCATCGGCTGACCACCCGGTAACTGACCCTGGAACGACGACGAACCAGATAATCGGCACATCAACTGAAGGACAGGAGCACAGAGTATGTAGCTGTGGCTGGTCCAAGGTAACATCCATCAGAGGCCTACGAATACATCAAGGCCGGATGAAGTGCTTGAAGAAAGTGAGGCCGGGATCTCGCATTGACCATTATCTTCTGAGAGAAAGGTCAAGTCAGGCGAGTGAAGCTCAGCGGCAGGATTTAACCCACAGTCCACCGAGCATCAGTACCCCGGCTGAAAGTAATTCAAGCACATCAGAGAACTTGGAACCAAGTCACTTGCAACCTTCTTTGGAGCTGAAAGAAGAGCATCGAGGGGTAAAAGCAGAGGGGGGCACACCTGGGACGCCAGGTGTTGCCGTTGAGCCCTTCGGAGGTGTCGTGGGCCTGTCAACGAAACACCAATGAAGGAGGGTGCCCACCTGAAGACCCCAGTGAAACTTTTACCTCTACCCCATTCAAAAAAGTGCTGATTATCTAAGGGATTGTAATATCTAGTCCTATAAGCTCAATTTATGCCCGGCGCCGATGGACGGGCTATTAATAGACTTGTTTTGCTGCTGCGAATGTCTAGTTGATGTCGTCATCAGTCCGCGCACGTTAGCAGTTAGCCAGAGCAAGCGGTGTATTCCATGACAATGTACTAAATATGACCCTAAAATACTCCGTTCTGCCCCAATACATTGCAACGACGTCCACTGTATACCCCACACTACTATAACCGTGGCCTCAGAATTCACGCCACACACCCACTCGGCACGTAAATTATAAAATAGCGCTGTGCAAGCTAATTATCCTAGCCACTGTTTACTACTTGAGTCCTACCTCCGGGTCTCCTTCCGGGTCTCCTTCCGCTGTCGGCCATCTCCTTCACTGATTGGTTGTTAGTGCGTGTGCTCATATCCAAGCTTGGAAAATCGATATATCGAAACTTTGCGACTACGTTTCATGTTTATTTCGAGGAAATAATTTATCGCGATAGTTATCGTTATCGTTTTATCGCCCAGCCCTAATACAGATGTCAAAGAATTCTCCACTTGCACAAACGTGTGGGCGGCATATCCGGTTACTTCTACCATGTGTAGACTTATTCCGGTCCCATCACAATACATAGACTTTAGCAACTTTTCCCCCGTCAATTAAACAACTTTATCGACACTTTTCTTTTTTATTACGTTTACAAATGATATTTGTTTGTATTGTTAATCTGTTCACCATTCGTTTTTATCGTTAGTATTGGCAATGTGTTGACGTTTTACAAAAGGAAATGCGTGTGGACTTACAGATGTGTTCCATAGACTCACATGAATTGTGTCAAATTGTCCAAATAGTGAAAGAAACAGTAAGATAGTACCCCTTTAAGCAGATTTCTACAACATTTTAGTTTGACACCTGAATAAATATACTGGAATATATTGGTGCTTCTTTAAATCTTGAGATTGTCTGCAGCTCTTCCCATGCTGGTCCCAGTGGTAGGGTTTCTCTCCTGTATGAATTCACTGGTGAGAGTTTCTCTCATGTATGAATGTGCTGGTGTGTCTTTAAATTGAATGATCAAATGAAATGTTTCCTCCACCGTCTTTAACACATTAATTGCCAATAACGAGTATACACTCCACTCTAAACCGGAAGTGGCGCTCGGTGCATCAGGGAAAAAGCTCCGCCAGACATATGTTGTTACGTGGATCAATATACACCTTGAGTGCATTGGATCGCTTTCGAGACGCAAGAATCAATATGCTTTCGCCGTTTATTGCGTCATACAAACGGAAAATGGATCTAGCAGATAGACGTCAAATAATTGGAATTTTCTTTCTCCAGACGCATCGGCCAGAGGTAAGAGGAATCTAACGTTATTTCCAGCTCGATTGTCCATTTATTTCATTGCAACCTGTCCGATCAACGTATGGTGTCTTACTAAAGAAAGCCGTTAGTGACAATCAAGGAATCATAAACGACCCCCCTTTCCTTCACGCATGATGGAGCATAATGTATAGCGGTCATATGCATTTGACATTTTTAATATAGCGTGTATAGGGACGAAACGCCAATCGATAATGTATAATACGCATCAGGGCCTATAACGCGCGTTCTAGGAATTACTGCTATACAGTCTAAAAACACTTATATTCTCGACGGTACTAACACGACAATGTATGAATGGAAAAATATAACGTTACCACATCCGGAACGATAAATACCCGATGTTGAATGGGCCATAGTAATGTCGATATAGCTATAATATTTATAAAATTATAGCCCTGCAAAGAAGGTGAGCAAATAGGGTTACAGCACTGGCAGAGAGTGGTAAAGATGGGCATACTGCATGGCACCCAATGTGTTATGGCTTCTCTCCTGTATGAATACGCTGGTGTTTCTTTAAGTGTCCAGAGGTACTGAAGCTCTTCTCACACTGGTCACAGTTGTAGGGCTTCTCTCCTGTATGAATGCGCTGGTGATTCTTTAAGTCAAAATATCTACTGAAGCTCTTCTCACACTGGTCACAGTTATAGGGCTTCTCTCCTGTATGAATGCGCTGGTGACTCTTTAAGATTCCAGATCGACTGAAGCTTTTCTCACACTGGTGACAGTTATAGGGCTTCTCTCCTGTATGAATCCGCTGGTGTTCCTTTAAGCTTCCAGATTGACTGAAGCTTTTCTCACACTGGTCACAGTCGTAAGGCTTCTCTCCTGTATGAATGCGCTGGTGTCCCTTTAAGCCTCCAGAGTTACTGAAGCTCTTATCACACTGGTCACAGTTATAGGGCTTCTCTCCTGTATGAATGCGCTGGTGTCTCTTTAAGTTGGGAGCATCACTGAAGCGTGTTCCACACTGGTCACAGTCGTAAGGCTTCTCTCCTGTATGAATGCGCTGGTGTCTCTTTAAGTCTGCAGAGGTACTGAAGCTCTTCTCACACTGGTCACAGTTATAGGGCTTCTCTCCTGTATGAATGCGCTGGTGACTCTTTAAGGTTCGAGATTGACTGAAGCTTTTCTCACACTGGTCACAGTTATAGGGCTTCTCTCCTGTATGAATACGCTGGTGTGTCCTCAAGTCTCCAGACTGACTGAAGCCTTCCCCACATTGGTCACAGTAGTAGGGCTTCTCTCCTGTATGAATGCGGAGGTGTATCTTTAAGTTGTCATATCTACTGAAGCTCTTCTCACACTGGTCACATTTATAGGGCTTCTCTCCTGTATGAATGCTCTGGTGTCTCTTTAAGTCTCCAGAGGTACTGAAGCTCTTCTCACACTGGTCACAGTTATAGGGCTTCTCTCCTGTATGAATGCGGAGGTGTATCTTTAAGTTGGTAGAGTTACTGAAGCTCTTCTCACACTGGTCACAGTTATAGGGCTTCTCTCCTTTATGAATGCGCTGGTGTCTCTTTAAGTCTCCAGTTTGACTGAAGCTCTTCTCACACTGGTCACAGTTATAGGGCTTCTCTCCTGTATGAATACGCTGGTGTATTAGAAAAGTGGACTTATTGATGAAGCTCTTTCCACACTCGTCACAGCAGTGAGGCCTTGACTCGTTCATATCTCTGCTTGTTGTTGGGGAGCAATGCAGCAATTGTACCTGGAGAAGAGAGAAGTACACCGATGACAAGTTCAGATCTTGTGTGTGTTTTGCATTCGTTCAGTTTGTATTTCTCAAGTTCTAAATAAATTGTATCCTCCAAATGTTGTTGTTGATGCGATTTAAACGTGAATCTGCTCCAAGGGCAGTTATTGAAAACGGGCCAACATTAATAAAATACTGAGATAAAACCCAACAGGCAGTTGCCTGCAATATGACATTGTGGTTGTATCTGTCCTTGTAACAATATCATTGTTGTTCTTAGTTTGTGTTGTTCTGGGGAGCAATTAAGAGTACACAGACCACTAGTACAGATAATTCAGTCTGAAATCATATCTTCAATGGAATGATTATATTAGCAATATCAATTACATGTAAATTAATCCATGTATTGTTTAGCCAAAGAGTAGCCTATTGTAATATGTTCATCAAATCAAGATCATGAATTAAGATCACCTTTTGCCCGTTTCTTTCAACAGTCTTATAGTATCCAGCATATTGCCACCCTATAACCTTTCAGTCTGCCCAGCACCAAGACAACTGTTGGCATTGCAGCAATGATGCTGCTTGTTAATCCTGTTGTGGCCTATGGCTGAAAGGCAAAGGAGGAAAGACGTTTTCTGTTGATTTGGTCATATCTGTCTGTCTAAGCTCCAACCTCCAGAATCCATTATAGAATCCATTATAGTACTCAAGAGAACTCTCTTGGTGAATTTTCTCCTCAATCTGACAACATTTACCGCTCCCTCCTCAACCTTCAAGTTTCACCCTGAAGATCCCAGAGTAGAGCGGGCCATACTTTTGTGCCAACATGAATTTGAAGGAAATCTTAACATGAGGGGTGTCTAAAATGTGTTTTTTTGTGGGGAATTCAAATATTGGCATATTTATCGGATGGGATAACTCTAACCTACATCATTTTGGATTTCAAAATGTTTAACCCCTTGGCCAGACATGGGTGCCAACATAAATCTGAAGGAAATCCCATCATGCAAGGTGTCTAAATTATGTGTTTCCTAAAAGGGAAATTAAATTATGAGTTAATTTTGGGGATAGGATAACTCTAACCTACATAATCTTGTATTTCTAAAAGGTATGGCCCGCTCTACTCTGGGATCCTCAGGGTGAAACTTGGGGGAGGGGGGGGGGGGTAAATGTTGTCAGATTGAGGAAAAAATTCACCAGGAGAGTTTTGACTACCATAACGGATTATGGGGGTTGGAGCTTCAAATAAAATGAATTAAAAAATTAACCCAATTAGGGGTGTAACAGTACACGTATCCGTACTGGACCTTCGCGCTGTGTACCGAACGAATGCGGTACATTCGTGCAGAACTTTTTTTGAATTTAATTCAAAAGTTCACCCTTTCCCAAAATTGAACTTGCGCAAAGGGCCGGATGTTCGTTCAGCCCACACACAACACAGAGATTACCTGTCATTCCAAATCAAATTAATAATAGTTTGCGGCATATAAAACGGACATTCATACACAGCAACGCGCTTCCAAACAGGGTGTGATAAACATGAATTTATATATTTTCCTTGGCATGAAACAGGAAATAGTATTTACCATTAGGGACCTGCATGACGCTTCTTTCTCTATTCAATAACGCTTTACCCTGAGGGATGGTGGTCGCGGTTGTTGTTGTATTCAGTTCAATGACGTTGCGTGTCTCCTATCCGTCATTCAGGCCCACAATCAATAAAAAATATTTAAGTTGATTATTAATTTGAATATAGAATATTCATTGACAGCCCTACTTGCAGGTTGTATTTTTGTTCAATAAACAATGTGACTAGGCCAACGCTGACTTTCATGAAGAGGGAAAAAAAAGTATCGAAATTGACCCAGTTTTAGCGTTTTTATCAAACATTTTGTCGACCAAACCACAAGCTCCACGCACATGCATATTTTAATCCATGGATCAATAACGTGCGTGTGTCATCTTAATGCTGACGTCACAGGAGGTGCAGGGCAGCGAGGGGCTCTGAGAGTCACAGGCAGGTAGTGGCAGGAAGCAGAGAGCCTTGCTACTACTAGCCGAGGAGTGATGAATGAAAATGTATCGGTTTCACCTAACATTATTGCTCCGTGATCATAGCCATTCATCTCTAAAGCTAACCACTATTTGTAAAAGCCACAACCACGTTACCATATTTGTAATAATGTAAATCATTGTGTCGTTGTACATATTGTGTATACAACATTAGTAGCTAATGTAGCTTAGCTTGGTAGCCGCCGTTCTCGAAACTCCTACCAATGCCCGATTTAAAATGGTTCTCTCCTCTTTGTATACCTTTGTCCTCACAAGTATTCTGCCAGGGAACTTACGGACACGACAATAGTAGTAGTTATAAGGTGTTTGATCATTGTGTCGTTGTACATATTGTGTATACAACGTTAGAAGCTAACATAGCTTAGCTTAGCTTGGTAGCCACCGTTCTCGAAACTCCTACCAATGCCCGATTTAAAATGGTTCTCTCCTCTTTGTATACCTTTGTCCTCACAAGTATTCTGCCAGGGAACTTATGGACACGACAATAGTAGTAGTTATAAGGTGTTTGATCATTGTGTCGTTGTACATATTGTGTATACAACGTTAGAAGCTAACGTAGCTTAGCTTGGTAGCCGCCGTTCTCGAAACTCCTACCAATGCCCGATTTAAAATGGTTCTCTCCTCTTTGTATACCTTTGTCCTCACAAGTATTCTGCCAGGGAACTTATGGACATGACAATAGTAGTAGTCAGGGAGCGAAATTAACTTTTTGACTCACCGGCCAGTGGCGGGTAGATGGGAAGAATCTACCCGCCAAGCATATTTCTTACCTGCCAACTTTTTTTTGATACAATTTTTTTTTATTATTATTTTATATAAAAAAAATTTTTTTAATAAAATATATATATTATATAATCATACTTGTGATTGTGTTATCTGCGAGACATTGCCACCTCGCTGTCTGCAAACAGCTCCACTGTCTGTGTGTATACTCGAGTGGCCTCCAGCTCCAGCAAGGATTCTCCGGTGCTGCAGCTGGACCCTAAACGCTACATTCAGCATGCAAAAGGATTCTCCTGAGCTACAGCTGGACCCTATTCAGCAGCCCTCACTCATGCGATGTAAGCCAGGGACTCGAATACGCATGTTGTTGTAGGACATTGATGTCAGGAGCTATCTGTAGCTACTGCTGGATGGCGTTGGGACAACGCCTCAGTGAACTATTTAGTTTACTGCGACATTTCGTAGTGACTAGTGAGCTACCTAGCCAACGGAGGTATTATGCACTGGACTATTGCTGGACCATTTGTTGATGTCGGGACTCGGGAGCTATCAGTAGCTAGCCGGCTGGATAACGTTACACAATGCCTCATGTATTAAACTAAGTGAATAGTTGACTGGGTCATTTTGTAACGGTAGCTAACATTATCTCACGAAGGTCCCACACTGACTAGACTAACGTCACAGTGACTGGCGGAGGCAATAGCCTCTGTTTACATGCAGGCATACAGAAACAGGTGGGGAGAGGTAGGAGCAGCAGCAGCAGTGCGCGGTGCGCTGCATGTCTGTGCTGAGACAGCGAGTGAGAACTCTGCTAAAGAATTGGATCATGATTTTCGGTTTTCACATGACTATTTGATTTCAGTCCTCTAAGTGGGAGGCGCCAAACGTAAAAACTGCCCGCAAATGGCGGGTGGCACTCTCTAGTTTCGGTCCCTGGTAGTAGTTATAAGGTGTTTGAGCTTGTAACGTTAGTTAGCTAATAGCTATCGTGGTAGCCCGTTTCGTGACTGTGATGCACCGAGTGGGCTACTATTGTGCTATCAACATGCCGCGACGTGTAGCTTGCATGATGCGTGTGCAGTGCTTTGCCCCACAGGCCTGAGAAGAGGACCTGCACATGATTTTACTCGTTCCCCAAACTCCTCTACATGCCCCGTTCTAAAATGGTTCACGACAGTAGACATAATGCTAACGTTAGCGAGAGCCATATAGCCAGTAGTACTATGACCCGGACGGGCATAAGGCATAAGTTACCGGCAGTGACGTCACGGCCGTGCTAGCGTCTGATACGCTTTTTGACTTGCTCCGTGCATGCTATTCGTGCGTGGACCTTTTTAACCCTTTCTGAGTGGCATTTCCGGCGTCAAATAAATATAAATAAATAATTAAATTAGATACCAATGATGTAAACTACCCATAATCGCAGAGTAGGGTTTAACCTGCAAGTTGGCCTTTAACAGTTACTGCATCACCCCTGAGGGGAACATGGAAAGCCAAATAAATAATCTCAAACTTTCCCCCCACTGTACCGAAAACCTGTACCGAACCGCGACTTCAAAACCGAGGTACGTACCGAACCGTGGGTTTTGTGTACCGTTACACCCCTAGTGCCCATAGATGTGAACTAACTAGGACTGACCCCTATTAGTCGAATAGTCGACTAATCGGTCAAAAGGAGCCGTAGTCGACTGCCAACCTCTTAGTCGAATAATAAAAAATACAAAATATTATACTTTTCTTTCTTTTTTTATAGTCGACTAATAGTCGACTAACGGCAAATTTCGGCCAATCATAGTCGACTATCCAAATCCTTAGTCGGGGACAGCCCTAGAACTAACTAAGGTCTTTAGATCTATTATGCGTATGTTGATCTGATAAACATATTACAAACAAATTGACTCTTTACAGCTACATAGAGCTATCAGAGGTACCTTCCAGTATCGGGAGAAATGTAATTGAACAAAAGGCTGGGAAATAATTTAGTTGACCATCATAAATCATTCCCCCTAGACTGTCTGACATAATTGTTTTTTTTCTCAAACGTATTCAAGAGTAAACATCCTAACCATGTCACAACAGCAGTCATAGTGTATATTTTTAGCAATACGTTTGTTTACCAATAGGTTAAAATGTTATAATTTTTTTTTAAATGTGTTGTATTATTCACAGAGATCTGACATTTTGAATTAGCGGCCGTCGCTGAATGATGACGATTGTAGGACATCCAGAGCTCTCAATGAGCATTGGAATTTTGAAAAACTACACTTCCCAACGGCTTCTAGCTGCCTTCAAGCAAATTACTTGTGTATGGATTTCTTTTATTTCTCTTATTACTCTGGATTATATACCACAAAACTGAACGTTATTGGCATATATTGGAGCTAGGTTAGTTTGTCTCCCCTATTTATTTAGCAACCATCCGATTTTAAATCAGTTTCAAAATGGCGGAGCTGTCGCAAGAATAAAAAATCTACTGTACATACAGTAGATTTCATTCTTCATTCTCGATGCACGCCTGGTGATACTAAATCCAAATTGAACTCTGCCATTTGAAAGAGGAGATTTGGCCCGATCCATAAATGTGCGAGTTGGCTATAATAAGGTCTCCTCATATTCTGTATTCTATAATAATATTTCAAATTGCATGGGTCCGGATGGCAGAATTCAGTACTGTATCTACAAAACCTTCTGTTTAATCATCTTCCCTATTGATTTCCTAAGATCTTTTGTACACGTGATCTCAAGAAGGTACTGAACGAGCTCAGTGGGAGTGTTTCATGTCTGGTCATTTTTAGCATGGTGTTATTCACTGTCAAAGATGCAAAGAAAAATCATAATTCATATTCTCTTTGTTTCATCACAATTTAAGCAAGCCTAGTAATAGACACAATATTTATGACACTGGAAATACATTCACTGAGGTCCATAGATGTCCCTAGCTACCAAGAACATGCAAATGGACTTGTAGAAGTGGAGCAATATCCCATTTACATATGTATTTTAGGCGGATTTTCAGAAAATAGGGCTCCGGGCTCGTTATCTGGTTAACACTTTGGACGCCATATCCGATGATAGTCAGGTTAACTCGCCGAATGTTCAGCACCAGACCCGAGTATAGTCGGGTTTTCATCGTTATTTTTTTTATTCGATATTTCCATTCATTACAGGCACACGGACATCTAGGTTAACATGGGGAATCATTTTGAGAATGCCAATGTGCAATACCGGCCGCATCCACCCAGGTGGCAGTATCGAGCACCCTTTGAAACATGATATCTTGGCCTGTGGGTCGATCAGAGGTCTCCGGTCGGATTTCTATTGGTCGGGCAAGGGGAGCGGTTGTCCCGATCAGATTGAGAAGCGTGAATTGCTCCCGGTCCATGATGTGTGGCGGATTATGTTGGCGACACGATAAGACACCAATACTGGGACTCGCGATCAGATAATTGGAATATTCTTTTTGGGGTACATCCTAGTGAAGGTAAGGCCTATATGGTATTAATCCTGGTGTGATCCAACCATGATTTCACTTCGATCACAATATATGTGTGTAACGTTACTCCACAACGTGTGCCGTTGGTGACGATCGAAGCATCAAAAAATGACCCCCCCCCCCCCACCCTTTCATGCATTCATGATGAAACATAATACAGATAATATAGATGTGATTTCAAAATAGTAGCGTGTACAGGCGAGAAATGAATTTTTTTTGTTAATTGCACGTATTGCTGCATAGCGTCGTTTTCTGGGATTAGACTAAACTATTATTCTAAAACTATAGTCATATTCACCACGGTATAAAACGGGAATGTATGGATGAATTTTTTTTTTCTTTTTCTCATATTGAACGATAAATAGGTGATGTCAAATGGGCCATAGTATTGAATCCATAGCTATAATATAGAATATAGTTATAGCCCTGCAAACACCACCACGTATTCCTATACTTTAGAGCATCTGCCTTTTAACAACACATCACGCATATCGCTCCGGCGTCCAAAGTGTTAAGGCATGTACCTCCCGAGTGTTGTGAGCTCATGCCAGAATAAAACTAAAGTTGAAGTTCAGCGTGATACGTTAGTTTGAGAAGTTACCATTAAGATATTTATTTATTTATTTCATGTGGGATCCAGTCTGCGATATTCCGATTGTTAAGTCAGTGACGGAAAGTAAGTGCCCAGTTTGTCGTTTATATCTCGCAAATGTAACCGTGTTCTGCGTTGGCTATCGTGATCCTAATCAATCAATCCTAATAAGCTAATGTAGCACCATTGTTATCCTTTCTTCTTTTTTAGATCTTTTTCCCCCTCCATTTTCCTCCGATTTTCTCCCATCCCAATGTTAGTCGTTATGCCAATTCCCAATCCCCTTCCTGGTTGCTGCGCACTTACCCCCCACAGTCAGATCATCTGGGAGAGTGGAGGCTATCACGTGCTTCCTCCGACACACGTCCAGCCAATCAACCGTTTCTTTTCACCTGGCAGCGCGGATATTCTCCGAGAGGGCAACGACCCGGACCCACCCCGCCAGCTTCTCCCACCCTCTAATACTGCCAATTGTATTAGTGTGAACGGCCAGCCAAGCTGGTGACAACCCCCGGAGCTGTGAGCCGGATTCGAACAGGCGAATCCAGCTCATTGTTATCCTTTCTAAATGTATGTATAGCTAGCCCTTCCTGATGACTTGTTGTACAGAACTTGTAAGTCGCTTTGGATAAAAGCGTCAGCTAAATTACTAAAACATTACATAGCTAGCTATGCGATTGTGCAAATACATGTTTTTTTGCCCCAAAACACAGCTCTCTCACTGACACACACACACACAGCTTGTACTAACATTAGATTTTCTTGGTGCAATAAACAGAACTAAGATAGCTAACGTTAGCTAAGCTAGCAACAATTAGTTAGCTAGCCGGCTAATTAACTAATTACGACTTATGTACTTACTGATTCGATACTTTCTTTCGGGTCCCGAAGACTTGGTACAGCTCCCTTCTTTAGCAACATCCTGGAAATCACCCCAGCATTATAAAGTCCTTGATTCTCAATGTCGTCTTTGCAAAAATGTGCGGTACACACCAAACTATGAGAAGTTACAGCAGTTGGGGGGTCTCCAAAAACGAACTTGGCCCATTGCTTGTGGAGCACGATATCGTTAGGAAACGAGTGCAAGGACGTATTCGCTGCTTGGCAGCCAGGAACAGCACATGTCTTGCTCGTTTTTTCTTTCTTGTTTGATGTTAGCATCTTTAAACCTGACTGAGGTTCCCCACTCTCCTTCCAATCACAACTGTCATCAGTCTCAGAACAGTCTGAAGAGAGAAGCTGGTCATCTCTAGTTGGTTCTAAATCACCAGCTGGATCTAAGTTACTGGCTGGTTCTGATAGTCCACAGTCCTGTCCATCAGGTTCTGTTTTCATCTGTTCAGTTGAGGTGCTGGGTAAAGAGTAAGCTCTGTTTTTCTCCCTCTGGGTTTGAAGAGGCTGGAAGGACAGAGTGTTCTCTTGACCATCTTCACATTTCACTGGGTCTACTGTGATCTTGGAGAGATCAGCTTCTTCCAGCCCTTGATGTAGTTCCTCTTTAATCTGTAGGAGGTCTGGGTACTGGGCTTGGCTGAGCAGTAAGGACAGAGTATTCTCTCCGTCATGTTCATATTTCACAGGGTGTAAGGACATCTTGGAGCCATCAGCCTCCTCTAGATCTTGAAATAGTTCATCCTGTTCCTCTTTAATCTGTAGGGACTCTGGGTCCTGGGTTTGGTTAAACCACAAGGACTGAGGTTTCTCTTCATCATGTTCACTCTTCACAGGGACAGGATTATATGTCAACTTTATAATATCAGCCTCCTCCAGACCTTGAAGCTGCTCTCCCTCCTGACTGCTCCAGTGTTCCTCCTGTTCCTCTTTCATCTGTAGGGGCTCTGGCTCCTCCTGGCTCAGACTGGGGCTCCTCTCCTGCTGCTCAGGGGGAACCTCCTCTTCACACACAGGGAGCTGTGGGGGGTCTGCAGGGAGGAATAATAATAATATGAGTAACAAACAAAGATGCAGTAGATAACTTTTCACCATTAACACATTGGTTGCCAGCCGGATATGGCGATTTATCGCTTGGATGCCACCACGTTAATGAATGGGAGGACGAGCACATTTGCGAACGCATAAACTATACCTTACATTATGGCTATGTGCCTAATACACCCGTCGCTCATCAATGACTTGCTTGCAGTCAACATGTACGAAACGGATTGTTTTTTAATCAGTACATTTCCGTTTTATACCGTTTTCAATACGAGTATAGTTTGTGATTTCTACTTTCTAGTAATTTTAGAGAAAATTTCAGAGAAATTCCACAGAAATAGCCATTTACTGGAATACACAAAACACGTTGTCATTTTCCGGCTGATTTATGAATCGTTTTCAAATAAACGCTAGAGTATGTGTGTTCTTATGCACGATATAAAAGCAGGCTGAAAAATCATTTATTCCTGCCGCGCTCAGCGCCACACACACACACGTTGTGCAATCTGTGAAAAACAACTCTGATTAACCCAAAACTGGTCAAATAGATTCCTTACCTCAGATCAGATGTTCTGCAAAAAGATTAATCCAATTCCTGATCGCCATTCCAAATATTGATCGCGTTTATTGATCCAACGGTATAGTCCAAAAGGCATGATCCAAGCTGCTTCCAGCCTCGCCAGTGACTCTGGTAACACGACACTGCTTGCCAGAGGTGGGGAAACCCTGGGGCGGAGTTTTTCTCTGATGCACTTTTCCACTCAATCCAATCCAATGATGTGCATTAACATCCGGGAGACGATAGGGGGCGGTATTTGCCCTTTTCGAGCTCAGAGCCATTCCCAATGATAATGTCAGGCTGGACGGATGAAAAATGTATGGATATCGCTAATAAAAGAAATAACGATTAAATAACGAGAAATCTCGTCATTGGCAACTAACGCATGGCGGCCAACAACAAGATCTCTCGTTATTGGCAACCTATGTGTTAACCTTTTAAGCCTGAGCGGTCCGGTACAAGATTGATATCACGCCATAAATCCATCTCTACAGAATGTATGTATTAATGTGCGTTTTTTTTTCAAATGTAGCCAAGAGTAAAGTCCCTAACCATGTCAAAACAGCAGTCAAAGTGTATATTGTCAGCGCATTGAATCGGAAAAAGGCGCTTATTGATGCGAGGATTTGGCGCAAACTAACTTGAGTGTAGTCTTTTGAGAGAAGAGACCCAGGGCTTTCAACAGGCTTTCGAATAATAAAAAAAAAAACGACACTTCGCAGCTCACGCCAGCCCCTGTCAATCATCTGACTTCTAGCATTTTTCTCTTTATTTTCAGGATCATATCTCACGGGTGGAACAAACCTGAATGTTATTGCCATAATATAGAACGCAGTTAGTTTCTCTACCATTCTGTGAACGTCAAGCAAAAACGGCGTTGCAATCTGATGAAAAATGGCGGAGCAATTTACATTATAAAAAAAGTAACTGTACTTGCAGTAGATTTCATTCACAGTTTTTGCTGCCCTGTCAGGGGCGCCTGTTGGTACTAAATCCAGATTGAACTCTGCCATTGGGAAGGGGAGATTTGAGCTCAGTGGCAATTTTTCAGGTCTGGTCAATGTTACCATGGTTTTATTCACCATCAAAGACGGGAAAAAAAAAGAAAAGAAAATTGATATTCTCCTTTGGTTCATTACAGTTTACTCAAGCCTAGTAACAGACACAATATTTCTGACACTGAGAACAATAGATGTTGTCCCTAGATACCAAGAACATGCAAATGGACTTGTAGAAGTGGAGCAATCTTCGATTTACTTAGGTATTCGATTTTTTTAGGCGAATTTTCTGAAAATATGGCTAGGACTAGAGGTTAAGTGAAACTCTGCAACTGAGAGTAAAAACACAAGTGCTTTCAATCCATTACTGCTTGGCTACAAATTGTGCCTATTTAATACAGTGAGGACATGTCCTCATCACACTGTCAATCACAACTTTGATGTTGTCAGGAGGTGAAAATGTAAACAAATGGAGTGAGACTTGAGGTTCTCCAAACTAAACAAGATAACTATGGATAGCTGAAATACTTATGGATTGTTAGCTTGATCAATTACCTTTTTACTTGAGTTGAGGCACATGTAGAAACTCCTATACTACTGTTCACCTCTTACTCATCGTTAACCCCTGATGCCACCTATTAACCCCATGTAAACGGTCACCTAAATCTATATTCTATATTATAGCCATGGATTCAATACTATAGTCATTTGACACTGGGTTTCTTCCGGTCAAGATGCAAAAAATAAATATTCACGTTCCGGTGTTATACCGTGGTGAATATAAGTATGGTTTTAGAGCCGTCTAGGGTAATTCATCAAATGCTGAGTAATAGCATGCAACGTGTATTACATTGTGGACTCTACCGTTCCTCGCCTGAACCCGTGATTGTTCTTGATTAAAGTCCACATTATCGGTATTATGTTCCATCATGGACGCATGAAAGGGGGGGGGGGCGTTTTTGATAATTCGAGTGTCGGTAACGGCATTCGCATTGAACACTAGACACAGTTACCAGCCCGATCGCTAAGAAGGCATTGCAGGATCATGCTAGAATTGACGTCGAATCGCTCTTACCTTCGGCCGAAAGTAATCCAAAAAGAATATTCCAATTTCTTGATCAGCATCTGGTAGATCCAATCCCCATTTGATCGACTTTATAAACGACCATCACATACGGATCAAGCATAATTGACGGGCTTCGATGTGACCGGCTGAACTGTGACGCTTCCCGAGAACAAAGAATGAAATCTGAGAGCTGGAGATATTCCACAGCAGAGGACACAGTGTTAGAAATGTAGCTCGATACCGCCGCCTGGTAGGATGCGGCCGGTACTGCACCTTCGGAGTCCCATTATGCCTTTTACATGCAAAATACAGCTCCCTGAGAATGAATCGGGCATTAAAATCGAAAATTAAAACGATCCAGAAACATGTTAACACGTGAATGGCACTCAACGGTTGGGCGTCAGAAACATGTTTATCAGTGAATGGCACTGAAAGTGTTAAGAGGTTAACCTATTCACTTTAATATTTTGTGAAAAGCGTTTGTTGTTAACCTCTTCCACCCGTGCGGTCCATCGGCCATTTTCGATGAGCGTTGGAATTTTTCCGAACGACACTTCCCAAAGGCCTCTATGGGGCTTCAAGCTAATTACTTCTATATGAATTTTTTTCACGGTAATGGCCGTGTGTGATCTCCGACACATTCAGGACAGCCTGCACAAGGTGCCCCGATGGATTATGAATGGCAATAGCGAATAAAAGAAATAATGAAACAGAAACGTAGATCTACGTTTCTGGCACTCAACGGTCGGGCCACAGAAACGTAGATCTACGTTAACGGCACTCAAAGGGTTAACTGCCACAAATATTGTATGGCATTGTTGTGAAGTGCCACAGAACAAGTGACACTTTTTGACAATGACATCCTGAGTCGTTACAATATAGCCCTATATACCTATTTTTCACATGTAATTATATGCTTCATTATTCAATTGATGATGGACAATGATCTCCCAGAATGACAGAGTGGGTGTGAAGTGCCACAGAACAAGTGACACTTTTGGACAATGACATCCTGAGTCGTTCCTATATGACCAGTATAAATCTTTAAACTGAACTCTGGAAAGATAGCTCTATGATGGCTCTACTTATAAAAAATGGAACTGAGCCTTTAATGTCTCCATAGAAGGGGCCTGTTGTCTGTGAAAAACAGTGAAAAGGGAGTCAACCTGCGGAATGTGGGCCTCAGAAGAGGAGAGAGAGCAGTAAAATGTTAACCCTTTCAGAAGGGACGGGAATTAAAGGTTGAGGGTTGAAAGCCAGGAGTCCGGAAACTATTGAGGAAATCTTAAAAGAAAAAACTATATAACAATTAAATGTTTAATGTGTACAGTAAAAGTTTTCATAAATGGCATGCTTATAATTGACTGTCAGTAGAGAATTATACTAAAAGAATGATGTGTAAAACTGTTTGTCTGGAGGGAACCTTTAAGAAATCCTATGGAGGGCGGCCTTGTGCATGGTACCATGTCACGTGGTCACCACAGACAAAGCCGTTGTCTGTTTTGAAGGAATAAGGGACTTTCTGTTACTTAAAACCACTAGGTAACTAGCAGTAACGTTAGTACAAAGAAGGAGGAGTTAATACGAATTATGTATTGTATTTTGGTTTGCTAAACAAACATGACAACCCTGTGACATCACTGTGTTTAGACCAATCGGAAATATGGTACAATGTCGATAAAAAGAGACGGTTGCTCATTCAAGAGCCAGACTTTTTTAGAGAGATGAAGATCCTGCTGCCAGACACGGGGCACAAGCCGTGCAATGCTGAGATGTTCTGTTTTCTGCTTATTTTAAACTGAATTGGAAATTTTCCACTTCAGTCTCTTCTTGTAACTAGCTTTTTCTAATTAAAAAAAAAACTCTTTGTAAATATCCTTTGTATCCTTTCTTCTGACCAGACGACCGGGTAAGCATGAAATGTGTTTTGCCTTGTAACTTCACCCTTTGCGTTTTGATTAATGGAGACGGAGTAAAAGGAGAAATATGTCAACCACGCGGTCCAGTAATGTGCCTGATTTATGATGTAAAAAACCTCCTGAGTAAGGCTTTAGCCAGACGGAGTAAAAGGAGACATATGATTATGCATTGAAGCAAAATAGAATAAGTGGCTTTATCCCTAGCTATAATGGGATTATCAAGTAAAGCCATATAGTGATAATACGTGTACTGTATAATGGGATTATCAAGTAAAGCCATACAGTGATGATACGTGTAAGTGGCTTTATCCCTAGCTATAATGGGATTATCAAGTAAAGCCATACAGTGATAATACGTGTACTGTATAATGGGATTATCAAGTAAAGCCATACAGTGATAATACGTGTAACGGATATGGGAAATGGACCTCATCTGAATAAAGAGAGTCCTTCCCAGTGCAAATAAAATAAAAGATTCCGCAACTTCAATCACTCGACCTAAGGTCGATGACTGACGGGGGTCGGAACGGTGCATTCGCTATCTCTTGTCGGTCAATAATCAACTAGGCTGCAGTAAAAAACTTGAAACCAGATTCTCAAACATAAACATAAAGACGGACAACACGCTCATCACAGACAAGCTGGATGTAGCCAATTACTTAAACATCTTCTTCACAAACATAGCCACAACACTGGTAAACAAACTACCCTCCCACTCAGGGCATTATGGGGTAGAACACATAGTAGCATACTACAAAAACCTAGGGGTCCACAAAGACGACTTCAAACTTGAAATGGTAACAACCGATGAGGTACTAAAAAAATTGAGCGCCCTCCAACCTAACAAGGCCACTGGCCATGACAACATCCCCTCCAAATTCCTCAGAGACGCAGCAGCCGCCATCACCCCAGTCATCACACACATAATAAACCTCTCTATAAGACAGGGGCACGTCCCCAAGGACTTCAAAATTGCGAGTGACCCCTCTACACAAAAAGGGCAGCAAATTAGACCCAGGCAACTACCGCCCTGTTTCTATTCTTACCTCCATCTCGAAAGTCATGGAGAAAATAGTCTACGAACAGGTCGAAAAGTACCTGGCGGAAAAAAACCTAATCTACGAATTCCAATCTGGCTTCAGAACGTCCCACTCCACTGACACATGCCTCCTCTATTTGAACGACCACATCAAACAAGAGGTGGACGCTGGCAAATACTGCGGCATGGTCATGCTGGACCTACAAAAGGCCTTCGACACTGTCAATCACTCCATTCTAATGGACAAGCTAAAAGCAATTGGTTTTGATAGCCTATCAGTGAGCTGGATGCAATCCTACCTGGAGGGGAGAGAACAGATGGTAGAGGTAAACGGTACTCTATCCCCCCCCCCTCACAGTGAGCTGTGGTGTTCCACAAGGAAGCATACTAGGACCGCTACTCTTCCTAATTTATGCAAATGACATGTCGTCAGCCTGTGACTGCAACTTGTTCCTGTTTGCGGACGACTCAGCCCTGCTGGTCTCTGACAAGAACAAATTGCAGGTTGAAAAAACCCTCAGCACGGAACAAGGCAAAATCTGCATATGGCTCGCTGATAACAAACTATCATTACACATGGGCAAAACAGAGTCCATTCTCTTCGGTTCAAATAACAAACTCAGCAAGACCGACGGATTCTCAGTTACAGTGGGTGACAATATTGTCACAAGGAAAGACGAAATTACCTACCTGGGTTCCATCCTAGAGGCAAATCTTTCCTGTGACAAAATGGCATCCAATGTAATAAAAAAAGTCAACCAACGAACTAGATTCTTGTACCGGATCTCCTCTCTGGTAAACAAGAATACCCTGAAGACTCTGGCAGGAGCACTCATTCAAGGGTACTATGACTATGCGTGCACCTCATGGTACCAAAGCACCTCAAAGGCGCTTAAAACAAAATTACAAACATCACAAAACAAACTGGTCAGACTACTACTTGACCTGAACCCCAGAACCCACCTCACCCCTGCCCACTTTGCCAACCTAGGATGGCTTAGAGTAGACGACAGAGTACAGCAACTTGCAATGGGCCTGGTCTACAAGATACACTATACGACCGGGGTGCCCATGTACATGTCAAAATACTTCCCAAAGGTCAGTGAATACCACAACCACTACACCAGAGGAAGCTCAACAAATCATGTTAAACCCAGATTCGGCTCAAACAAGGGACTAAACACGTTTCGCAATTATGCCACAACAATGTGGAACGCCCTACCCAAAGCTGTAAAGGAATGTGAATCCCTGCCCACATTCAAAACCGCCCTTAAAGAGCACCTACGGGAGGCTGCAATTCGAAACTGGCCACCGTAAATGCCCAAAACCCCCACCACCTCCTAATAGACAGTCTCCTCCCCACCGCATGTATATATTCCCTCCCCGCCGTATGTATATTTCCCTCCCACCCACCCACCCCCTCCTAATGTACAGTCCCCTCCCCATCATATGTATATACTCTGTCAGGATCTAGGGGTAACAGTACTGTATATTTGAATACCGCCTATGTCACAAATGTATCAGTACTAAATACCTATATGTCCCTATGCCATAAATGTCATGTATGTTGTGTATGTCATAAATGTCTATATGAATTGAAAATGGGGGACCCTGATGGAAACAAGACAAACGTCTTTCTCAGGTCTGCATCCCCTTAACAATTGTATGTATTGAGCCGTACTGTATTGTACCCATTCTGCAATCTGTTAAATAAAGTTTTCATTCATTCATTCATTCAGTAGTAACAACAACATTTTGTAGACTCATTTGGTTCTGCATGTCAACCACCTCGCAGGACGCTGTTTGATGTCAAGATGAGCAGACCAATGAGTTATGAAGTTATCGATCTGACCTAAGACCTAGCGTGGGCATTCAACAATTGTTTAATGCATTTTCTTTGTTAATATATTTTTCCATAATTTACGTTCTTTAATATTTAATTTGTTTGTGCGGAAAGTTTCTTTTCGGAAAGTTAATATTCGGGCAAGAGGTGTTGCGATACTGGTAAACAAAAAAGTTCAATTCACATCGTCTAACGTTATCTCTGACCCGGATGGTAGATTTATAATAGTAACAGGCACTCTATTTCAAACCCCAGTGCTCGTAGTCAATATTTACGCTCCCAACTGGGATGATGTTGGTTTTATGAACAACATCCCTCCCAAACTTAAACACACAAACTTATTTTGGGGGGAGATTTGAACTGTGTTATGGACCCGGTTTTGGATCGCTCTTCTCTAAGACCCTCAACACTCTAAAATGTCCAGGTCCTTATCAGCCTTTATGAGGGAAAATGGATGTGTAGACCCATGGAGATCTGTTAACCCACTATTAAAAGCATTCTCTTTTTTTTCACATGTACACCACTCACCACATAGATAATTTTTTTATTGATAAAACCCTGTTAGACTCTGTCCGCTCAGTTGACTATTTAGCCATTGTGATTTCGGACCATGCGCCTATACAAATGGACATCTCCTTTACTCTGAATAGATAAGATCGCCCTCCCTGGAGATTCGATACCTTGCTACTTTCCGACAAGGGGTTTTGCGACAAAATTTCAAAGTCAATTGATGACTTCTTACTCATCAATAGATCGGATTCAATATCTCACTCACTGTTGTGGGAGACTTTAAAAGTTGTTCTGCGTGGTGAAATCATTTCCCATGTAGCCCATGCGAACAAAAATCAGAGAAAGCGGTTGCAAGACCTTACAGATTCTATTCTCCAGCTTGATGGTGAGTACGCCACAGACCCTTCACCTGAATTGTATAAAAAATAAGCTTGATTTGCAGGATCTAAGGATCTATATGATGGTGACACTTTCTCCAGTTTTAGCTCCTTGTGTCTCCAATTTGGTCTTCCACGCTCAGATCTATTTCGTTATCTTCAGATACGTCATTTTGTACGTGCACAATTTGACTCATTTCCTAGCCCCCCTCAACAATCAAATTGGGAGAGACTCTTGGGTCTATCACCAAACCAAAAAGGGCTTATATCTGAAATTTATCAAAATATTATGTGCTTGACCAAAGACAAAAGCGCTAAGATGAGGTCCAGGTGGGAGGAGGAGCTGGGGGTGGAACTGACAGAGGAGTGGTGGGGGGAGCACTGGATAGGGTGAATTCCTCCTCCACTTGTGCCCGACTCAGTCTAATACAACTAAAGGTGGTACACAAGAGTACACTACAGCAAAGCAAGACTAGCTGAAATCTACCCAGACTCCAATCCCAATTGTGACCGCTGTAATAGTCCACAAGCTGATCTCTCTCACATGTTTTGGTCCTGCCCAGGGCTTAGACCATTATGGTCCTCAATATTTACTGTGCTCTCGATAGTACTAGATACTACAATACAGCCCTGTCCACTGTTGGCCATTTTCGAGGTACCGGCTGAGCCTCTCCCTATTAAGCCAAACGATACTGACATGTTGGCTTTTGCCACGCTCTTGGCCAGATGGAGAATACTCCTAGAGAAGATTAAGTATGCACTTAGAGGAGTTATCAAAAGATTCTTTAAAAAGTGGCAGCCGTTCATTTCTTACTTTAACAGCCTACCTGTTCTCCCTCCTGACTGAGTGTCTTCCTTCTTTGAGTGACCCTCCCATCTAACCAGGCCCAACAGTATTATGTAATACCACCAGATAACTATGTATACTCCATAACTGATTAATGTACCATATCTGACTCAGACTATTTTCCTTTTGTTTATTATTTTTTATTATTTAATTTTTCTTTGTTCCATTTGTATTTTGTATTATTTAATTTAATTGTATTATTGTCAGTAGCAATTATTATTATTGTCTGTATTTTAACCTTTGCTCTTGTTGCATGTTATGTATATAGCCCTACCTGTTGATCCGTGGGGTGGGTGGGGTAGATTATACAAAAAAAAGGGAAAAAAGGGTGAATGAATAATTCTGACTTTGTAATTGTACAAACTTGCTTCACCAATAAAAACTTTTGTTAAAAAAAAAGAGATTAAAGTCAACATTTATAAAGTCAGAATAAAGTCATGATGTTTAGAGATTAAAGTAAATATTTATAAAGTCAGACTAAAGTCATGTTTACAGATTAAAGTCAACATTTATAAAGTCAGACTAAAGTCATAATGTTTACAGATTAAAGTCAACATTTATAAAGTCATAATGTTTACAGATTAAAGTCAACATTTATAAAGTCAGACTAAAGTCATAATGTTTACAGATTAAAGTCAACACTTATAAAGTCAGAATGTTTACAGATTAAAGTCAACATTTCCATACTTGTTTCCATGCAGTCCAAACAGCTCTTCTCCTGGTCCAGCTGTGACGGTTCTCTCAAACCAAGGTATGAGAGGCTAGGAGGGGTGGTCATATTCAGACCAATCTTGGGGGGAAAGTAAGGAAAGAAAGTACATTTTACATTCATCCTAATAAAACAAATATCTAACTTTTCAGTTGTAATTCATCAAATCAAATTTATTTGTAAGGCCCAACAACACACGTTAATGTCCCCATGGGCCGGACACGTCTTAACACATTCTGCGCCATTCACGTTGTACGAAGTGTTTCAAGTTCATGCGAATTCAGCCATTCCACGGCGTACAACGTTATTGGTCTGTTTACATTTCTTTCAATTTTCCGAGTCTAAACATGAGCGCGGCCCTTTCTGAGATGTGTTTGGCCACTAGGCTGCATTTCCTCTCAAATTCCACTAGGTGGCAGGATCCCCCTATGTTCTAACACTATCACAAGCTGAATGCTTATTGAATCTTGGACACCCTATAATAAATCTGAGCTGTGATTGGTCAGTGCACCTGGCCGCAGGTATATAAGCTCACGCCCTCCCATAATCAATGAGTTTTTGCGAGTTGTTTGAGAGAGAGAGATAGAGAGAGATATATTTACAGTGATTCATGAGAGCAGAGTATAGTCCTATAGTATTTGTAGTAGTAGTATTAGTCATAGCTCAGGTAGTATTAGTAGCAGTATTAGTAGTAATTGTAAGTTATCAGCTGTGCTTTATAAGTACATATGTTGCAACTATTATTATAAATAATATACATTTTCTTTCAAACTCATAAAGTAAAATATAATACATACACATAGTTAATTGGTGATAACGTTTTGTCTTATTTGTTTTATTTTCTTAATGACAATGAAAGTGCAATGCTTGTTCGCCAACAAAACTAACACAGTTTGTCTTTCAGCACCATGCAAGAGTGGACAGCTCCTGCCAACGTGTTCCTAAACACTGCAGCTGTGCTGAATTGTTTCTTGATTGTCATTGGAACCAGCTGTAATATATGTGGCGTGCTCTTCGAGCACACAGTATGAAATGAAAGAAAATGACTTTGAACTGAACTGAACTGAAGGAATGTAAAGAGACTTTGAATTGAACTGAACTGAACTGGAAGAAAACGAACTGAACTGAATTAGAATTTGTAACTAATAGAAAATAAAGGACCTTAAGATTTGATTCAAAAGAAAAGCAACGATTGGACATTCCTGATTTCATTCTTTGTAACAAAAGCTGGTGCCGAAACCAGGGAGGAACAAAGAAAAGAAGTGCTTTGAAGACAAAGAAGGATCAAGGGAATGTACAGAAATGCCTACAGCAGCGATGTCCAAGACACAACTAAAGAAACTACTTCTGAAAAGAGGTGTGGTAAGGACTGCGATAACAAAATTACTCAATGTGATAGATGAGAAGACAAGAGTGTCATTAGAAGATGTGGACGTGGATTATGAAGAAATGCTGGACATGCTTGTGGAAAAAGAAATTGCATTGAAAGCCTTGAACACAGAAATTGAAGACGGAATTGAGGAAGAGGATTTTGAAGATGAACTTCAGGGTAGGGCTGGGCGATATAACGATAACGATAAATATCGCGATATATTTTAATAATCAATATCGAATATCGAAATGTAAAAAAAAAATCGAAAAATCGTTTTTTTTTTTTTTTTTTTTTTTACCTGCAACAGGGCAGTTTTAAAACCAGAGACAGTGGACAGACTTGTCTTTCTTGCCTCTTGTTTTCTCTTGTCCATTTATTTTGTTTGCTTTCTAATTTAAAATACATTTTGAAACCGTCTGTACACAGTAGGCTATGTGTGCTAGCAGAACTAGACTCCAGTCACGAGTCACAGTGCACATGTGCGGTGGTTTGTCCACCAAAAAAGCGCCAAAAGATCGAAAATAAACTAGCAGAGCCAGAACTGTTCAACTCCTCTGGAGCCACAGCCAGCAGAGAAGCCGGTTTACTTTAGCTTTTAAACCAGCTGCAGCCTGAGAACTGGAGTGTGAGGGGATGTAACACTAAAGATGGCGGCAATGACAAAGAATTGCTGCAAAATAAACATACATCTGTTGTTAAAAAAAATAATTTTTTTTTTTATACTTATAACAATTCGATAATTATCGATAGAGAAATAAAATAAAATTATCATATCGTTATCGCGATATGATTTTTTTCCATATCGCCCAGCCCTACTTCAGGGTGTGCAACGATATGAAGAGGATATATGTGTGCGTAAAACCAAATTGAAAAAGGCTATGAGAAGAAAAGAAGATGACCGTTCATCAGTGTGCTCCAACAAGGGATATGGTTTTGCAGTCAAACTCCCGAGACTGATCATTGATAAATTTAACGGAGAAATTAGCCTATGGCAAACGTTCTGGAGCCAGTACGACATGGCAGTTCATAGAAACCCAGACCTCAGCAAGGCTGACAAGTTTAATTATCTAAAGTCCTATCTCACGGGAAGGGCTGCAAACGCAATCACGGGTCTCGCATTAACCAATGAAAATTATGATGCTGCGATTAAAATGTTGGAAAACAGATTTGGCCGAAAAGATCTTTTAATCAATGCCCATATGAATAAGTTATTAAACTTGACCCCGGTTAAACGTGCAAACGACAGTCGCCCTACGAAAACTATATGATGAGATCGAAATACAAGTCAGAAGTCTGTCAGCGCTTCAAGTCGTCTCTGAAATGTATGGCAGCTTACTCTGCCCTATCCTAATGAAAATGGTGCCAGAGAGCATAACGCTCGCGTTCAGCCGTCAAAGAGAGGAAGACGACATGTTGGAAGTAGATGGCCTAATGAAATTCCTGAAAAGAGAAGTTGAAAGCCGAGAAAGAACGGCAAACTTGATTGATCTGAACCCACAAATTGACAAACAAAATTATGAGCAAAGACATAGGCCTACCGCAGCCTATAGAGCGTCTACCGCTGCATTATATACGGGAGCGCCACAGAACTGCATATTTTGCAACAAAGCCAACCATATATCCAAACACTGCACGGAAAATACAGTCGAACAAAGAAGAGAATTCCTTAAAAGACAAGGACGTTGTTTTGTGTGTTTGGGGACAGGACATATGGCCAGAACTTGTAAGGCGCAGGTTTCATGCGAGAAGTGTGGCCGGCGACACCACAAAGTAGTATGCGCTCAACCCCATGATATGCACCCTTATGAACCAAGACAGCGCGTAGCGCAACAACCCACAAACCTACAAACTGATACTACCGTCGGATATAATTCAGGACATAATAGCAATGTTTTACTCCAAACAGCAACAGTGTGGTTGGTTGGCCAAAACGCAACCAGGAGTAAATTGACCAGATGCCTGTTGGACGGTGGGAGTCAACGTAGCTTTATAAGGACAGAATTGTCACGCAAACTAAATCTACCGGTAATAGGCTCCGAGGTAATACAATTACACACGTTTGGCAGCCTACAACCAAAACGAGTGCATTGCAATAAAGTACAGGCAAAATTATCCGATGTAAGAAATGGCTAAACAATCGAAATTGAATTACTGGAATCACCACAAGTGTGCACGTCACTAATGAGTGTACCCGGAGAGCCATTACGCACGGAGATGGAAGGAAAAGGAATGCTGTTGGCCGACGTAAAGGTCCACGGAATGGAAAATCAAGACATGGAAATATTAATCGGATCCGACTACTATTGGAAAGTGGTCTCTGGGAAGATTGAAAGACTACAAGATGGACTAGTGGCAGCCGAGAGCAGCTTCGGATGGCTCATTCAAGGAACGGTAACTACAATGCACGTCAGCACTATAACCAACGTCAGAGTGATGCATGTCAATGTAGATAATAAAACACTGTCTGACCAGTTACGCTTATTTTGTGAGCTAGAATCCCTGGGAATCAACCCTGAACTAGAAACGAAGTTGAGCGCCAATGAAGAAATTGCTCTGAAACAATTCAAAGAAACCTGACGGGATGGGTTAATCGCAGATATGAATTGCATGCATGCATCGCATGTGTGCCAATTGATGACCTCGGAGCAGGTCCTAAATTACTATTACATTACGCACAACGGAGAACGTTATGAAGTGCAAACCATGGCGCACAGATCATTTGAAACTGTCATCCAACAACAGAATTGCAGAGAACAGGTTTCAACGTCTGATGAGAAGATTCAAACATGATGGGAAACTCTTCACAAGATACAATGAGGTGATCAAAGACTACTTGGAGAAGAAAATCATTGAACCAGTCGAAACCAATATCACCGGTAACCCATTGTACTACATGCCACATCATGCTATTGTGAAGGAGGAACGCGCAACGACGAAAGTCAGGGTTGTATTCGATGTGTCGTCAGGTTGATGAAAATAGTGACTCACTTAATGACTGTCTATTAACTGGGCCCAACTTGAACCCTGATTTATTGAATGTACTATTGAAATTCAGACAACACAATTGCTTTCATGTCGGACATTGAAAAGGCCTTCCTACAGATCTCAATAAACCCGACAGATCGAGACGCACTGAGGTTCCTGTGGACGGACAAGACACCTCATACAGAGAATGAAAACGAATATAATGAATGCATAATGAGGATGACAAGGGTTCCATTTGGCGCGACTGCCAGCCCATTCCTGCTGTCAGCAACGATCAGACATCATCTGGAGGGATTGGAGTCAACCTACCCCTCTACGGTAAAAGCATTAAGAGAAACTCTTTATGTGGATGATTTCATAAATGGAGCGGATACCGTAGAAGATGCATACAAGTTGTATAATGAATCCAAAATAATCATGGACAAGGCCGCAATGAAGATGTGTAAATGGAAAACTAATTCACCTGAACTACAGAACAAACTACAGGAAACTAAATCGGACCAGAATGCCCCAGTCAAGGTTCTGGGAATGACGTGGAGAACGACATCGGACGATTTCATGTTTGATCTGACAAGTATTCTACGAGAATCCAAGAATACGAAATGCACAAAGAGGACAGTCCTGCAAACAGCCGCCAGGTTATTCGACCCCATCGGGTTCCTGTCACCATTCACGGTGAGGGCCAAGCGACTATTCCAGGAAACATGGGAACGAGGCCTAGAGTGGGATGAGGACTTGCCCACCGACTTAAAGTCAAAATGGAAAGAATGGTATGGAGAGTTACAAACTGTCAAGAATATGGTAATTCCTAGACCCTACGACACTGGAACCACGAGTTCAATCACAGAGCGACAACTACACGTATTCTGCGATGCCAGTGAAACCGCGTACTGCGCCGTAGGCTATTTACGCACGGTTGGGAATGACGAAAGCACCTGCACGTTAATATGTGCCAAAACGAAGGTAGCCCCTTTGAAGAAGGTGACGCTACCAAGACTGGAGTTATTAGCAGCTCTAATAGGAGCGAGACTTTGTAAATATATATCGGACACCAGAGACACACCGATAAAAGCTTACCTTTGGACAGACTCAACAATCGCACTTCACTGGATAAAGGGCTCCGCCAACCAGTGGAAACCATTCGTTGCAAACAGGATAGTTGAAATCCAAAAGCTTTCCGAGCCAGAAGATTGGCGACACTGTCCTGGTAAAGATAATCCAGCCGATCTAGGCACACGAGGAATATCCGCGGAAAACTTAAAGACTCAGAGCTTATGGTGGAATGGACCACAATGGCTAAGAGACGCGGACCCCCGTCAAATAGAAAAGGAAACCAACGGGCATAGCCTACAAGAGCCCATTGAGGAGACTGTCAAACAGTACCATGTTGTGACCGAAACGAAAACGTACCTAACAGAAACTGCAATTATTCCGCTTGAAAATTACAGTAGGCTAACTACAGTTCTCAGAATTACTGCATGGGTAAACCGATTTGTGCATAACTCGCGCAATAAAAGTAAACGCCAAGGGCCACTGACGGCAGTGGAAATGAACACAGCAGAGTTATACTGGATTGCTGAAACGCAAAAGAGAGCCTTCCCACAAGAAATGAAGGAATTGCAAAAGGGAACGGATATTCACAAGCACTCGAAAATTAAAGATCTAAACCCATTCTTGGATAATGGAGTAATGCGAGTTGGAGGTAGATTGCAAAAATCAAACCTCAGATATGGACAAAAGCATCCGTTTATTCTACCCACGCATGACGTATTTACAGAACTGGAAATAAAACATGCGCATGAAGAGGTAATGCATAATGGACTTCAGAACACCTTAACACAGCTACGTGAACGTTTCTGGATCCTAAGAGGACGACAAGCAACTAAACGGATTCTAAACCGATGTCTCATTTGCAAAAGGTTTACAACCAAGGCCAGTCAAGAAATAACAGCACCTTTACCTACGGACAGGACAACTGAAGCTGCACCATTTGAAGTGACAGGAGTTGACTTTGCAGGGCCGTTGTACGTCAGACCTGACCACAAAAAGGCCTACATTGCTTTATTCACGTGCGCAGTAACCAGAGCTGTTCACTTAGAATTAGTGTCAGACTTGACGACACCTAACTTTCTTTTGGCCTTCAGAAGGTTTATTGCAAGAAGAGGCATTTGCTCAACAATTTATTCAGACAATGCACAGACATTTAAAAGGGCATCACAGGACTTGAACGAAATATGGAAATCAATGAAATCCAACCAAGTGAAGGACTTCTTTGCAGAAAAACGGATAAACTGGAAGTTTATTGTGGAAAGAGCTGCATGGTGGGGCCGTATATGGGAGCGTATGGTGCGTTCAGTCAAGACCAGCCTCAAAAGAATTGTGGGAAAAGCATTTCTGAGCTTCGAGGAACTGCAGACCTTTCTGACTGAAGTGGAGGCTGTGATCAATTCAAGACCACTCACTTATGTGGACCACGAAAGCGAGGTGGCACCTTTAACCCCAGCTCACTTCCTGGTAGGAAACCGACTGACGACACTACCACCACAGACTGTAAAAGAGTCAAACATACAACAAGGAACTCGAAAGGACATGAACAAGAGATGGCGATACAGAGAACGTCTCGTCAATGGATACTGGAATCGGTGGAGAAGTGAATACCTGATGGAATTGAGATCTGCTCACGCATCCTCCACAAAGAAAACAACACCACTGAAGGAAGGTGATGTGGTACTGGTAAACGAACACATGTTGCCGAAGACAACTCTGGAAAATGAAGTATTCCCAGGTCGTGATGGCAAAACTAGAAGTTGCTCAATACAGTTACCAGGAAGAAAAATGATCAGACGGCCAATACAGTTATTGTATAACCTTGAGATTAATTGATGAACAGTGTTCATCGGGCCGGAGTTTATTGCAACTATTATTATAAATAATATACATTTTCTTTCAAACTCATAAAGTAAAATATAATACACACACATAGTTAATTGGTGATAACGTTTTGTCTTATTTGTTTTATTTTCTTAATGACAATGAAAGTGCAATGCTTGTTCGCCAACAAAACTAACACAGTTTGTCTTTCAGCACCACGCAAGAGTGGACAGCTCCTGCCAACGTGTTCCTAAACACTGCAGCTGTGCTGAATTGTTTCTGGATTGTCATTGGAACCAGCTGTAATATATGTGGCGTGCTCTTCGAGCACACAGTATGAAATGAAAGAAAATGACTTTGAACTGAACTGAAGGAATGTAAAGAGACTTTGAATTGAACTGAACTGAAAGAAAACGAACTGAACTGAATTAGAATTTGTAACTAATAGAAAATAAAGGACCTTAAGATTTGATTCAAAAGAAAAGCAACGATTGGACATTCCTGATTTCATTCTTTGTAACAACATAGTCATGCTAGCTAGTAGTACTTTGTGAGGAGTCGTACAAAGTCGTAGTCGTAGGTAGTCTATAGTAGTAGTAGTTGTAAGAGTAGTTGGATTATTTAGTAGTTATAGTAGTTATTAGTTATTTAGGATGAGAAAGCGTAGTGTAGGGAAGAAGGTAGCGAGGAGGCCGACGGACGTTCGGTTTGTTCAAACAAAGTTGCCGTTCTGACCTGTGGCAGCTCCGACCACCGGGCCGGGCCATGGTGAGACCGTCGCTGGGCCCAGCGATGTCTCTCGCCCCTCTCGCCGCAGGAGCGTATCCCACCGTCGCGGTACTAGGAAGAGGAAGGAGACTGTCCGAGCTAGGGAATACGTTTCCTCGGATAGCGATTCCACTGACCATGATGACTGCAGCGGAACCGATTGGAAACCACCAGCAGGTGAGATCGTTTGGCTATCATAAAATTGTGTGCATGCAACATCTGTGTATTGAGATCATTCTTTACCTAACGCTAATGTATTCATTGTATACTGTACTGTCCATGTGAATATGTATACGTTAGTTCGCCAACCAACGTCATTATTATTATTTATTATAGATGCATCTTCATCGGATGATGAACTGGGCCTTGGACCACGCTATCACTAGGGGTGGGAATCACCAGTTTCATCATGATACGATACGATATCGATTCTTTGGACAACGATACGATATTTGCCGATATCACAAAGTCTCTCACGATACAATACGATACGATTAGATTCAGGTGCCTGCGATCGATATGAGATGATATCATATGCCCATTTAACACAATCAGTAACATTTAGATCAACAAAAAAAAGGTAATGAAAATATCATTTGACATTTGTATTTTTTAGCTCTTCCAGACATTTAAAGGGGAACTATTTTACTATTTCTTTCACTATTTGGGCACTTTTACACAATTCCTGTGAGTCTATGGAACACCTCTGTAATATATATATTTTTTTTATTCATTGTTTTGTATTTCTAATCAAGTCCTCAAAAACAGCATTTTTCTACCTCAAGATTTCGAGCTGTTTTGCAGCCGCAGCTACAGGTGCCACCTAAACCACTGTGTGGCTTTACATTCGCCTGAACATTAACATGCAGCAGCGACATATAGGCAAATTTTCAAACGACTCAGTTCAGTGAGGGTGAATATTGTGAGGAGAATTGGAAGAATGCGCCAATATGAGAATTTTGAGACATAGATCATATTAATATAAGTTCACATAGCTAGGAAACAATGCTAAACACTCAAAAAGGCCATTTATAAGATAGTTCCCCTTTAAAGGAAAATCAATCTATTGTTTTTAATACAAATAGACCTCCTGTTCACTGTAAAGTGCCATGTTTTTATATATTGAGCTTTAAACTTTAAGCTACATTTTTTGGAACTCAAAACTCACAACCTCCCTCTCCCAAACCGTTCCTACAACAATTTGTTGATGTTGCATGATCATGTATAGGCCTACATTTATTATGTATTATATTGTTTATGTTTAAATAACATTTAAACATCAAACTCCTGACCTCATCTGGGCCCCGTTCCATGTACCGGGATAACCGAGTTAGCCGGATAACTTTATCAGGCTAACTGTGTTAGCCTGACTTTCCGATTTCATGTACCTGGATTTCCCAAATCACCATGACAACATATCCAAAAGTTTGAGCCTGCTCGAAAGCAGAGTTCAAGTTCAAGTTAGCCTGAACTATCGCCACGCCCCCGCAAAGAAGTGACAGCCCGTTTCCTGAAACTATTCCCACAGTCTACGATCTGCATTATACCATTCTGAATTACGTTTTTGTGCTCCATTCTTCCAGAGGGGGCTTTTGAAATGTAAAATAGACCCAAAATGCTGATATTAAATTCACTTTGTCCTAAATAATGCACGTTATATATACCGTGGCGACGGTGGCGCTCGCTCGTGCGATGTACACATGATGTGGTTATTTTAATTGTAACTGGGATTAAGATGTCTGATGAGATGCGCTGTTTGACGGATTTGAGAAATTGAATGAGCCGTTGACGTCACATTATGAGGATAAAGAGATAAACTTCATTCAAAACAACGGATATTCTAAACACGGGTCTCTCGTTCATTAATGTATAAACAATGAATTTATCCCATCTGGCCCAGTGGCCCAGCGGTAGTGCTCATCCCTGCCAGTTCAGCGACCGGGGTTCAAATCCCCGTGTTTCCAATATGATTTTTTTGAATATAATATTAATGATTATACGCCAAAGTAGCCTGGTTTTAAGTTAAAATATTATAAATCTACATGCATTGAGGATGTCATTCTTTATATAGCTCTCAACGTGCACCAAATTGAATTATTCCTATATTGCAAAAAGAAGGAAAAGACTAGGGCCTTGAACCCCGGTCGTCCGTGTGAAAGTCAAAAGAAGAACCCGTTACACCACAGAGAAGATAAGTAAAAGATTGACTATACATCAATCAATGGGTAAGAGAGCCGTATCGTAATTCTGTATAACAGTTAACTAATAATTTTCGCTAGCAAGATCTCATTTGATTATTCAATCCAGCAGGCAAGTTTAAAGAAATATAATCTGATTGATTGAGGTAATGAGGGACTTAGAATTAGCCTATAGATAACGCATTTAACTTGTCGGCGAGGCGATTGAGCCTATTGCAATCTGTCAATAAAGTCTTAAATCAATTAATCAATCAATGCCGTTGAGAATCAGGGTCTCTGCCATCGATACGTGCTGGCTTTCCACCTAAAACGGGAGCGCGCATCTAGCCTGACTTGAGCCTGACTCTCAAGTCTGGCTTGAGTTAACGAGACTGAATCCTCCTTTGTGAAACAGGAAAATCCCGGCTTTGAACATCGGGTTAACTGAAGCTGGATAATGGACATGTTGATCGACTTAGTTGAACCACGTACATGGAACGGGGCCCTGGTCTTTCCAAAGACGCGCGCACACACACACACACAGAAAGGGAGAATGCTATGCTGTAACGTCTACACACACGGAGCTACTGCTGTTGTTCTTGGGCGGATATGAGACTCGCCACAGGATTTTCAAAATAAGAGTATCGATATGAATCGATCTTATTACATCGCATCGATCCGATTCGATTGTTGATAATTACATCGATGTATCGATCTGGATCGATGTATCGTCCCACCCCTAGCTATCACGGTGCGTGTCAGTTCTCATTTTGACGCATGCATCTCTTGAACTGTGCTCATATTTATTTACATAGCGTGTCTAATGTATATAATATACATATACAGGTTCAGATCGATGAATTAGAATATCGTGGAAAAGTTATTTTTTATTCAACTCAAAAAGCTAAACTCTTGGATATTATAGATTCACAGTCTAATTCAAGTTATTTTGTGTGTATCAGGTTGAACTAAGTGTGTATTTTTCTTTTGTATATAGAAATGTCTCTTTCTTAACTCAGTACTGTCTTTTTGGGTGCATTCTGCACAAATTACTTCATCAATACAGCTAAATATGTGTACATTTCCACGATATTCTAATGGAATTCTTTCTAAAAATCACTAGGCCTCTTGAGCCATGCTTGCTTAGTGTGCCATGCTTGATACCAGGTGTTGGGCAGAGAGGGGGGGGGGGGGGGGGAGTGACATCAAAGTGATTTCATGACCTTGATGTAAGCCAGGGCTAGACTGCCCTGATTGACTGTCCCCTCTGACACACCTTAGTGTGTGTGTGTGTGTGTCACATACATGAACAGCTAAACATTCTAATTTATTGAATGTGTGTCTCTCCACACACACACTAATTCAGGTCATGAAATCACTTTGATGTTACCTCTGCCCCACATTCTAATTTATTGGAGTTAATTTAAATATGTATTTATCACTAGACTCTCTCTCCCCATCTGTTTCTCTGTATATATATATATATTTTCTTTATATATACACCATGGGAAGTGTGAAATGCAATTATCTGTGTATTTGGAAGACACAGCTGATCATGAAATTCTGTATTATAGGTTCAGATACCGATTCCGTATCTGGTGGAGAGGGTGCAGGCACCCCAACATTTTTAGGTAAGGACTAATAATATATAACATACTGCATTCATGCGTGTGTTTACTGTATGTGTAGATATGTGTAAATTGTGCGGATGTGACAATAAAACTGACTGAATTCGATATCCCAGATTCTGGAGCAGAGAGTGATGATGCCCCGCTGGTCCGAGCACGCAGCAGGAGCGTGTCACCTACTCCTACAGGTGAGTGTCTACATAATACATAATGCTATATATATATATCATGTAAATAAAAGGACAATACATCTAATATAATGTATTGTAATGCGTTACCTTCCTGTGATTCCAGAACCAGAGGGGAGTCAGGGGACAGATGTTCCAGAACCGGGTGCAGGGAGAACACACCCATCTAAGAGGGGTAAGTTGGCCTCACTCTGCACACCACGTCCAGCTCTGACCTCTGACCCCCACACCACGTCCAGCTCTGACCTCTGACCCCCACACCACGTCCAGCTCTGACCTCTGAACCCCACACACACTCACTCATTCACTCACACACAGTTTGTAACTACGTGTTATATGAATGTTTGTCTACAGTAGGGGTGTTATGATAATTGTATATTTGTATAATTGACAGGTCGCGCGGTGCGACGAGGAGCAGGTCGGTTGCGCGCCGGTTGAGCCAGGATGCCTGGTCTCGTGAGGGCTGGGTGCCTCATAGACTGCCCTTCACAGCCCAACCAGGACCGCTCCAGGACGCCGCGGCACTGGAGTCTGCCCGGCCTGCAGACTTCCTAAATTTTTTCCCAACTGATGACTTCCTCAACATGATCGTTGCCCAGACCAACCTGTACACGGATCAGTCCATTGCCCTGCTGGATCCCACACTAACTAGCAGCAGGGCACTGGCTTGGAAGCCCCTCTCACTGAAGGAGCTCAAGCAGTTCCATGGCCTCTTATTTTTAACCGGTGTAATTCCAAAGCCTGTCTTGGCTATGTTTTGGTCCACAGACTAATTAATTTGCACACCGTTTTTCTCTGCCACCATGCCAAGGAACCGTTTTGAAATAATATGGCGCTTCCTCCACTTCTCCGACAATACAGCCATAGATGTGAGAGACAAACTGTGCAAGGTACGCCCTGTAGTGGATCATGTGATGTCGCGGTGTAAGGAGCTTTACCAGCCCAGCCGTGACATCTCCATCGATGAGGGGATGCTGGCATGGCGAGGACGCCTGGCATTCAGGGTCTACAACCCAAACAAGCCAACAAGATATGGCATAAAGTCATATTTCCTGTGTGAATCACGCACAGGATATTGCTTCGCCTTTCAGCTGTATTGTGAGGAGGGGGGGCACCTGGGGGACACAGTCGTCGGTCTGCTTGGACGTTTGGCCGGATTGGGCTATACGCTCTACATAGATAATACAAGATACAAGATACAAGAGTTTTATTTGTCACGGCATACAGGTATACAGTGAAATGCGGGGGGTCTCGCCCGCAACGATGTGCATAATACAAGTAATAATATAAGAGTCCAACCAATAGAGCGACATAGTGCAATAAACAAGTAAACAAAGTAGGCATATCGGTATCTGTACATGAGCTATTTACAGAGCATGCCACAGGTCCTGCGGTGGAAGTGGGTGAGGTGGTGGCAGGGGGTGAGGAGGAGGGAGGTGGGGGTGAGAAGGAGGGGGGTGAGGAGGAGGCAGGGGCTGAGCAGGTGGGGCGTGGCAGGCAGCACAACCCTAGGGCCCCAACGGGGGACCCGCAGAGCAGATTAGTGGGTGGCTTTGGGGCACATGGTATGATGGCCTCCCTCTAAACACTGATAGACCCTCTAAACACTGTGACAGACCCTCTAAACACTGTGACAGACCCTCTAAACACTGTGACAGACCCGACAAACACTGTGATAGACCCTCTAAACACTGATAGACCCTCTAAAGACTGTGATAGACCCTCTAAACACTGATAGACCCTCTAAACACTGTGATAGATCCTCTAAACACTGATAGACCATATAAACACTGTGACAGACCCTCTAAACACTGTGACAGAACCTCTAAACACTGTGACAGACCCGACAAAAACTGTGATAGACCCGACAAACACTGTGATAGACCTATGTTTAGACGGTCTATCACAGTGTTTAGAGGGTCTATCACAGTGTTTAGAGGGCTACGCAGCCACCGCAAAGAAAAAGTCGGGTCTGCAGTAGGCGTGGCCTCAGGAGTGAGACAAGATACTATTGCACATCGTGCAATGTCCCCCTGCATCGTGAGAAATGCTTCGCTCTGTACCACACAAAGAAGGATTATTCTAAATAGTTTCTTTATTCGTTGTCATACAGAAGTACAAAATACTTCTAAATAATCCGTCATACAGAAGTACAGAATACTTCTAAATAATCCATCATTGTGTGATACAGAGAGAAACATGTGGATGCGTACTTCACCATACCATGTGTACCACTCCGGTAGATAGTATAGCTAGCTGAGTGAGTATAGTATACAGGGGAGGAAATTAGGCCACTTTACTCGCCAATTGCGAGTATTTTTTACGTTTGGCAAGTAATTCATGAAGAGCACTCGCCAGTCTGGCGAGTACTAGTAATTACAAAACAAAACAAAAAAATCATTCTGCAATCTGCTGATTCGCTCACTGGCACAAACCGAACTCTGACTCCCCCCTTGATTCCTCCCATTTGCGCCACATAATAATCAGACCATAACCAATGAACATCATCGTTGTACAGATGCGCTCTAAGCTCCTCCAATGAACACTCGTTTTCTAGAAGATGCCGCCCATCTAGGGGAAGTGGACAGACCACTGCGTGCGGCCCTACAGACTCCTGTCACCGGCATGACAACGTAGACAAACTTACAAAAACACATGAGTGGATGAAAATAATTGCATGTAGAGTCGTCGCTTTCGGATATCAGTGCGGTCTGACATGGGGGCGAACAACAGCACGCGACGCGTCTCCTTCGAGTCGGATGAGAATGACAAGTCAACCAGCATTAGCCGGCTAGCTACCTAGCATGTAACAAGCTACCATAACGCGCATTCAACATAGTGGACGACTATACTGAGCGGCTTTGCTTAAATGCAGCCGAGTGACATTTTATTATTACCGGGTTTCCCAGCATATCACCACTCGCCCATATGCCCTTCACAACGGTGATGTTGTCATATTTGGCATTCAGAACACACCTGCTGAACCCCTAGCGTTGTCGATTCGGTTCCAATGTATTGTCATCTTACAGCACAAGTACAGTACAACCAGAATACATTTGGCATACAACCAGAGTGCAAATGTAACAAGTCAAGTTCAAGTTGTTTTATTTAGCTATTACATTACAGTGAAATGCTTGGTTCTTTCACTGCCCAACCCAGTATTGATTGATTGATTGAAAACTTTATTAACAGATTGCAGAATGGGTACAATACAGTACAGCTCAATACACACAATTGTTAAGGGGATGCAGACCAGAGAAGGACTTTAGTCTTGTTTACATCAGGGTCCCCCATTTCAGTCCTGTTTGCTTAATGCCTTGTCCACTTCCTCCACACTCCAATATGTTATGATGAATTGAAAATGGGGGACCCTGATGTAAACAAGACGAAAGTCTTTCTCTGGTCTGCATCCCCTTAACAATTGTATGTATTGAACTGTACTGTATTGTACCCATTCTGCAATCTGTTAATAAACTTTTCAATCAATCAATCCCTTCAACCCTGCTCCTGTCAAACCTGCTCTTTCCATTCCCTCCATCATGTCCCCCCTTTCTGATGAATATTTCCTGCACTTAAGAGTCAGACACACATTCCTAGTAGTTGAGCTGTGATGAATGAAAACTTTATTTAACAGATTGCAGAATGGGTACAGTACAGTACGGCTCAATACATGCAATTGTTAAGGGGATGCAGACCAGAGAAAGACTTTCGTCTTGTTTACATCAGGGTCCCCCATTTTCAATTCATTTTCAATTCATCATTCAGTATAACCTAGACCAGCCCAACCCAGCATCTTTCACTGCCCAGTTCAGCCCAACCCAGTCCAGAATAGTTCCCTCTTTCATGTTAATATGTGATTTAATGATGTAATATTTTGAAGAGTAGAGACAGTGTGATTAATTTACTATGATTGAAAATCAATTTAGACGAAGACGTACAAAGAAGTAATTATCACAATTAGCGATTTTTTTTGTCTGGTAAAAAATCTATTTGGCTGGTAAAAAAAATCAGATACCCGCCAGTTGGCTGGTAAGCCAAAAAGTTAGTTTCCTCCCCTGATAGTATAGTATAGTATAGTATAGTATAGTATAGTATAGTATAGTATAGTATAGTATAGTATAGTATAGTATAGTATAGTGGGTAGTTGTACTGTTTTCTGTACAAGACAAATGCGTTGCAGAGATATATTTGGGCCACTGTTGTAAATATTGCATAGGCATGTTTGGACCACTTGCAGATGAGACGTTATGTTAGTGATCTAGCTTTGTCAACTCCATTCATCATTTGCCCTGTGGAGGCTGGTGATCATTTTGTGTATATAGTGTATTGCAGTTATTTGGTTTCTTCTTTATTTTTATTTTTTTTTATTATTATCTTTTTTTCCCCTCCTTTTTTTAAATACACACAGTTTGCACAGAACCAATGGTTATACTTTTATAAAGTCTATACTGTTGGTAAAGTACCATTGTGTACTGTGAATGTTCCAGCATACTTTTCTAATGCAGTCCATTGGCCTGCTGGATCCCAAACTAACTAGCAGCAGGGCACTGGCTTGGAAGCCCGTCTCACTGAAGGAGCTCAGGCAGTTATTTGGCGTCTTCTTTCTTTTTTTTTTTTATTATCTTTTTCCCCCCCCCCTCCTTTTTTGTTAAATATAAACAGTTTACACACTGTTTGCACAGAACCAATGGTTGCTGGCAGTCACCCAGTTTATACTTTTATAAAGTCTATACTGTGTTGGTAAAGTACCATTGTGTACTGTGAATGTTACCAGCATACTTTTCGAATGCACAGAAACAATGGTTGGTTCTGATGACAGTCACCCAGTTTATACTTTTATAAAGTATTGTGTTGGTAAATTACCATAATTGTATACTGTACGGCCTGCAGACTTCCTAGGTCTGTTCCTCACTGATTCCTCAGCATGATTGTTGCCCAGACCAACCTATACGCTGAGCAGTCCATTTGGCCTGCTGGATCCCAAACTAACTAGCAGCAGGGCACTGGCTTGGAAGCCCGTCTCACTGAAGGAGCTCAGGCAGTTCCTTGGCCTCTTATTTATAACCGGTGTACTTTGGAAGCCTGTCTTGGATATGTTTTGGTCCACAGATCATCTGGCGCTTCATCCATTCTCAGACAATGCAGCCATCGATGCGAGAGACAAACTGTATAAGATATGCCCTGTAGTTGATCATGTGACGCGCTTGTACTGTGAATGTTACCAGCATACTTCTAATGCACAGAAACAATGGTTGGTTCTGATGACAGTCACCCAGTGTATACTTTTATAAAGTATTGTGTTGGTAAATTACCATAATTGTATACTGTACTGTGAATGTTACCAGCATATTTATCTAATGCACAGAAACAATGGTTGGTTCTGATGACAGTCACCCAGTTTATTGTACATCTTCTGAAGTAAAAATGTTTTTCACTTCATCAAAGTTTTCTGCATTATTCTGTATTTTATAATAATGTTTTCTGGACCTACACCAGTAGTTATAACTTACTTGTTCGTTAGCGCCAGGCCCCATGGTGGTTGATAATATATCAATTAGTTTCACCTGAAAATACTACTACCTGATCAATACAAGATATTATTACTTCATGAATGTTTTTATATCATGTATGGACAAATCCATTATTGGAAAACAGGTAGGTACAGAGCAAATGCTGTCTACAACACAGGAGCAGAGTATACAGTACAGGAATGAGAAACAGTCTAAATGGGATTTAACATTTTAGTTTATTTCATGCACATATGATCTATAATACCTGATCGGTACAATATCTACTAACCTGATCAATACAAGATATTCCTACCTGATCGATATAATAAGTCTTACTAGGGCTGGGCGATATGACGATATTATATAAATATCGGGTACAGTTAATTAACGATACACTTTTTTAACGTATCGTGGATACCGTGATGTTTTGCCCAAGAGGATTGTGTCGCGTCAATCTGGTCCACACCCGTTCAAACTTTTGAACAACGCCGCCCCCACACACACTACTGCATCAAAGTTACTAATTATTATTAACAAAGGCATTCGTTTTGTGGCATTAACGTTATATAGTTACACGTTCAATAACATTAGCGTATTTACCCAAACATAGCAACGTCCGATGACGACATAGATAGCAAGCGTTACTGTTCATATCTCAGCCCGTGCTGAGTTGTGCATGCCCATTCTGCGGTCTGTTAATAAAGTTTTCAATCAGACAGATGTATGGAAAGGCTTTTATTATAACATTGGTTGCAATAAAATCATTATGGCTCGTTTAGTCATGCTGCGGTGCGCTGGTAATCACTCGTCGGCCGCGGGGAGCTGTTGTTGTCGTTGAGCTGAGCTCAGCTCTCGTCAAAATCAATGGCAGAAGTAAAAAACGCATAGCGCTTGCCGATTGGTGCTAAGAACAGCAGGGCGGGTTCAATCGGTGTGACGTAATTGGCAGACTTGACTGTCAATCAAAATGATTCTGTTGCCGGCTGAATGATCGAATGAATGAAAACGTTATTAACGATTGCAGAATGGGTACAATACAGTACAGCTCAATACAACAACAGTGGACTGGGGGATGAAGACCAGAAAAAGACTTTCGGCTTTTTTACATAAGGGTCCTCCATTTTCAATTCATCAAAACATTTAGAGACATACAAATATACAGTAGTTTCATAAAAATGCTAAAATGCTATTTATTGATTGATTGATTGATTTAAAACTTTATTAACATATTGCAGAATGGGTACAGTACAGCTCAATACATACAATTGTTAAGGGGATGCAGACCAGAGAAAGTCTTTCGTCTTGTTTACATCAGGGTCCCCCATTTTCAATTAATCATATTTCATATCTAAATCATATAATATCTCATTGCTAAATATATGCAATATATAATCTAATAATCCAATAATCTAAATCTAATATATAATATAAAAATGCTAAATGCATGGGTATTTTATTTAGTCTTTAATGTTAGCTTGCAAACTCAAATACTGTCTTGGTAAGCCTCATAATGAATTGTTTGGGGAAAAAAAGAAAAACATCGTGATGTGTATCGTGTATCGCCGAAAGGTCAGAAAATATCGTGATATCATATTTAGGCCATATCGCCCAGCCCTAAGTCTTACTGCATTTCAAATTTGTTTATTTGTAATAGTAAAATACAGACTCATAATGCAATGTTTTCCCTGTGATTCAAGAAATTACCAGTCTAAATTGGTTTATAACTAAGGATGCTCGATATCGGCTTTTTACCGATACCGATATACCGATATCGTCCAACTCTTAATTTCCGATACCGATATCAACCGATACTAGGGATGCCCCGATCACGTTTTTTGCCACCGATACCGATCACCGATCGTCGTGAGCCATATCGGCCGATACCGATCCGATACCGATCGTTTTTGATTAAAAAGAAATTAAAGATAATTTTATATAATTTTTATTAAATTTTTTTTATAAAATATATATATTATATAATTAGACTTGTACTTGTATTATCTGCGAGACATCGCCACCACGCAACAAGCTCCACTGTCTGTGTGTACTCGAGTAGCCTCCAGCTACGGCCAGGATTCTCCTGCGCTGCAGCTGGACCCTATTGGTATAATGTTACTGTGCTTTGGTCATATCACATTCAACATGCCCTCAGCTCGAATACGCGTCGAATCAGTGTTATAAGACATTGATATCAGGAGCTATCTGTAGCTACTGCTAGCCGGATATATAACGTTAATATTTAGTATATTTTAGTTCAATGGGACATTTCGTTTTGAACAGTGAACTAACTTGCGCTAACGTGAGCTAACAGAGCTATCATACACGTCTCTACTAGGGATGGGTACCGAATTCGGTACTTTTGAGGTACCGAACCGAAACACGTCGGTACTAAAGAGTATCGAATCAAGTGAGAAACCGAAAAAAAAAATATATATATATATATTTTTTTTTTATTAATTTTTTTTTTTTTACTTTTTTTTTTTTTTTTTACTTTTTTCTTTTCATGTCAACGTTCACACGCACAATATATGCTTACCTAGGATTTGACTTGATTCAACAACAAAGCAGTCGGAGCAATGACAAGCCGAAAACTGTCGAAATTGTAGTTATTTGATGTTTGGATTTTTTTTTTACGACTGAGGTAGGTAAATTAAATTTCTTGACTAAAGTACCGAAAAAAGGTACCGTTGGGTACCGGTATCGATTCACAGGTACCGGTACCGGTATCGGTTCAAATGTGAAAGGTACCCATCCCTAGTCTCTACTAGACTATTGCTGGAGCATTTGTTGATATCAGGAGCTATCAGTAGCTAGCCGGCTAGATACCGTTCGGTTAGACCAGGGGTCAGCAACCTTTAGTATCAAAAGAGCCACTTTTCCCCCGTCCCACAAAATAAAATGCTCATGGAGCCGCACAACCTATTTACCCTTAAAATGAAGATAAGTGTATAACGTTTTATATATCCCCAAGCATACCCCACATTTAGCATAAAATGCCTGACAATTGCATACCCAAAGTAATTTGCGATTTATTATACTTTATACTTATAGCACACAGTTTGTTGCATTAATGGGATTATAAAGCAACAAAAAGAAAAATTTAGACTTTTTAATTGCTCTTATGAAGAAGAGAAAAAATACTGGCTGTGTAGACCTATTTTTTAATAAAACACAGAAGAGGAGACAAAACACTGGTGTCTGTAGACCGACTTTGAAATAAAACCCTGAACTATTCAGGTATATTTGAGTCCTTCCCTTATTTGTGGAACATTTATCAAATAAAAAGTAGTCCACTTTGAAAAAAGACTACCATGTGTAGACCTACTTTTAAATAAAACACAAAAGGAGAAAAAACACTGACATCTGTAGACCTACTTTGAAATAAAACCCTGAACTATGCAGCTCTATTAGAGTCCTTTTCCCTTATTTGTAGAAAATCTATCAAATTAAAAGTAAATTCTTCGTTGTTCGCAAATTTCGCACCACATATCAGGCATACAGGCAAGCCTTTTGTTGACTAAATATCTTAGTTGATGAATTATTTTTTCATTTCAGTGTCACAGTATGACATCGATCTCCAAAAAAATAAAATAAAAAAAAAATAAAAAAAAAGTAAAAAAAGTAAATATTTTTTTCTTTTTTGGCCAGGGAGCCGCAGCTGATTGGCTAAAGAGCCGCATGCGGCTTCGAGGCCGCAGGTTGCCGACCCCTGGGTTAGACAATGCCTCATCATGTATTAAACTAAAAGTGAATAGTTGACTGGGTCATTTTGTAACGGTAGCTAACGTTAGCTCAGGGAGACGCCGTCCTCCCATCCCACTAGACTAGACTAGACCCGTGTTTACATGCGTGCGGGAGAGGCTGGAGGGAGGAGCAGACGCCGCACCACCCGGTGTCTGAGACAGAACTCAGCGAGTGAGATCGGTTTTGACGATCGGCGAAAATAAAGCATTATCACCAACATTATGCATACTTTTGACAATAAATAAAAATCTGAATTTGTTCTTACTTGCTTGCCTGGGTAAATAAAGGTTATAGAAATGTAATATTATATTTATATTATATTATATATATATATATTTTTTTTTTGAAAACCGATACCGATATTTTCCAATATCACATTTTAATGCCGATAATATCGGTAGGCCGATAATATCGGACATCCCTATTTATAACACGTTTGGTAACTTCGCGCACCCCCCCCCCCCCCCCCCCTCTCATTTTGATAACGGAACAAGATGGTCATGTCACCTATGATCTGTAAATACTAAATAACTGATCGGTACAATATCTACTAACCTGATCAATACAAGATATTCCTACCTGATTTGTGAACGAACGAAGGCATGCAGAAACAAACGTTTTTTTTTCATAGTGTACATCAACTCATCTTTGTCAAATGAGCCAAACCATTTCCCCATAGTTATAATATAAAATATAGAAATAGCTCCGCTAAGATCATGAGATATCGCCAAAATCGTCCAAAACGGCTGGCGGGGAGATAGACTCAAGCTGATTTCCGGCTGGCAGTTAATGTGTCAAGAAGAAACATCACAATAAATTAGGGCTGGGCGATATGGCCTAAATATGATATCACGATATTTTCGGACCTTTCGGCGATACACGATACACATCACGATGTTTTTCTTTTTTACCCCAAACGATTCATTATGAGGCTTACCAAGACAGTATTTGAGTTTGCAAGCTAACATTAAAGACAAAATAAAATACCCATGCATTTAGCATTTTTATATTATATATTAGATTTAGATTATTGGATTATTAGATTATAATATATTGCATATATTTAGCAATGAGATATTATATGATTTAGATATGAAATATGATGAATTGAAAATGGGGGACCCTGATGTAAACAAGACAAAAGTCTTTCTCTGGTCTGCATCCCCTTAACAATTGTATGTATTGAGCTGTACTGTACCCATTCTGCAATATGTTAATAAAGTTTTAAATCAATCAATAGCATTTTAGCATTTTTATGAAACTACTGTATATTTGTATGTCTCTAAATGTTTTGATGAATTGAAAATGGAGGACCCTTATGTAAAAAAGCCGAAAGTCTTTTTCTGGTCTTCATCCTCCTGTACTGTATTGTACCCATTCTGCAATATGTTAATAAAGTTTTCATTCATTCATTCTGACGGACAACAGAATAATTTTGATTGACAGTCGAGTCTGCCAATTACGTCACACCGCTTGCACCCGCCCTGCTGTTCTTAGCACCAATCGGCAAGCGCCATTAGTTTTTGACTTCCTGAATGTCCGGTGTGCTGACATCAACAAAGCTACTTACATTAGCTCCCCGCAACCGACTAGTAGGAGACCAGTGCACCACAGGATGACTAAATGAGCCATAATGATTTTACCTCAACGAATGTTATAATAAAAGCCTTTCCATACATCTGTCTGATTGAAAACTTTATTAACAGACCGCGGAATGGGCATATCTCAACACAGGCTGAGATATGAACGAGTAACGTGTGGACCAGATTGACGCGAAACAATCCTATTGGGCAAAACATCACGATATCCACGATACGTTGAAAAAGTGTATTGTTAATGAACTGTACCCGATATTTATATAATATCGTCATATCGCCCAGCCCTACAATAAATCAAGATCAAAACAAAACACCATGAAATCCAAAAGAAAATTAAAAATAAATAAATGAATGAATGCAACACTCCCAGACATACCCCACGCGAAGGTAAGGAAAAACTTACTAAAAACCTAGCAGTAGGAAAAAATCACCACAGGCAATGTGGAGGGGAGAAACCTTAGAAGGGCCGTTCAAGGGGGGATCTCCCTTCTTAGATGTCGGTGATAGTAGTGTTGCTATAAAATAGATGTCAGTGATAGTAGTGTTGCTATAAAACAGGCAAAACACAGAAATCCAAGCAAGAACCACCAGTCCTCCTTAACACTTTCTATGCCACTCATGAGTTTTCTCGGAATTATTAATATCTCGTTGAAAGCCACTCACGAGATTTCTCGGAATTATTATTATTATTATTTTTTTAGCGATCTGAAATCATATTGCATCACGCGAGCCTACCCTAGTCTACCCGAGAGCCGCCGGCGATCAGATGTGGAAAAAAGCGCCCCCTATCGTCTCCCAGATGACATAAGGGATTTTGGAATGGACTCAATGAAAATGGATGGGGGAAAAAATCCTGTACTCCACATTTTCCAGTCCACTGATGCAGCCGGGGTTACCACAGTTCATTATGGATCCTCTGAGCGCCGCGGATCATGAAAATCTACTGTATGCACGTTAGATCTATACACTTATCGATTTTTTTGAATGGTGATCAGGAATTGGAATATACCAGTTGGATACCATCTGATGTCAGGTAAGGAATCTATGTTATCAGTGTTAGGATAATCAGACTCATTTTGATGAAGATATAAGCTGTTTTGTGAAATGTGCTCTATCGGTTTTACTGAAAAAACCATGAGGAAATGAACAAGGCTGTTATCAGCGCGCGGCTCGAATGGGCGTGCGTGTACGTATAATATTGATCATCTAGCGTTTATTTGAAAATGATTCATAAATAGGCCGACAAATATCAACGTTCTGGAATATTCCAGTAAAAGACGATTATCATAGAATGGCCCAGAATGGGCTGTTTTTTACCTCAAAACGGGTGCTTTTCAAAATGCTCTCAAACGGAAATGAAGCGATAAAAAACCAATCTGCCTTGACAGCACTGACTGGAAAAGGATTCTTTGATAAGCGACGGGCAGATTAGACACATAGCCATAATTTAAAACATAGATTAGGCGATATTAACGCTAACATTAAAGTGGATGGTGGCATTCAAGCGCTAACTCTGGCGCCACCTGGTGGCACTGAACGTGTGTTAACCAGCTATACAGGTAGTGCTTTTCCAAGGCTAACAAATTGGAGGCTGACAATTAGGGCTGGGCGATATAACGATAATTATTGCGATATATCTTAATAATCGATATCGAAAGAAAAAAAGATCAAAATAAATATATCGAAATCTTTATTTATTTATTTTTTGTGACCTGCAATAGGGCAGTTTTAAAAGCAGAGACAGTGGACAGACTTGTCTTTCTTGCCTGCAACTTAAAGTAATGACTTTGCTTGTCCAAATGACAATACTGACCAAATTGAGATTTAATTTTCTCTTGTCCATTTATTTTGTTTGCTTTCTAATTTAAAATACAGTTTGAAACCGTCTGTACACAGTAGGCTATGTGTGCTAGCAGAGCTAGTCTCCAGTCACGAGTCACAGTGCACATGTGCGGTGGTTTGTCCACCAAAAAAGCGCCAACAGATAGAAAAGAAACTAGCAGAGCCAGAACTGTTCAACTCCCCTGGAGCCACAGCCAGCAGACAAGCCGGTTTACTTTCGCTTTCAAACCAGCTGCAGCCTGAGAACTGGAGTGTGAGGGGATGTAACACTAAAGATGGCGGCAACGACAAAGAATTGCTGCAAAATAAACATACATCTGTTGTTTAAAAAAATAAAAAAATAAAAAAAAGTGTTATACTTATAACAATATCGATAATATCGAATATTGAGTGATATTCGATATCGTTATAAAGATATCATTTTTGGCCATATAGCCCAGCCCTACTGACGAAAGATTTTCAAAAGAACTGAAAAACACATGGGTGTATATAGACAGATGCACTGCTGTAGTTCTGATCTATGAATATACGCCTTAGGGGTGGGAATCACCAGTTTCATCACGATACGATACGATATCGATTCTTTGGACAACGATACGATATTTGCCGATATCACAAAGTCTGCCACGATACGATACGATTCAATTCAGGTGCCTGCGATCGATATGAGGCGATATTATGTGCCCATTTAACACAATCAAGTCACATTTAGATCAACTAAAAAAAGGCTACGGAAATATCAATTGACGTTTTTATTTTTGAGCTCTTCCAGACATTTAAATGAAAAACAATCTATTGTTTTTAATACAAATAGACCTCCTGTTCACTGTAAAGTGCCACGTTTTTATATATTGCGCTTTAAACTTTAAGTAAAATGTTTTGGAACTCACAACACGCAAGCTAAAACCCCTTCCTCTCCCAAATTGTTCCTACAATTGTTTTATGTTGCATGATGATCATGAATACATTTATTATGTATTCATGTTTAAATATCAACATTATCTGTCCATCCTCAGTCACACGCACACACACACAGAATGCCCCTCCCCCAGTCCCCCACAGAAAGGTAGAATGCCCCCACCCCTCCTTCCCAAGTCCCCTCTCCTGTTCTCTCTCACGTTAGCTGCTTAGCTTAAGCAGCCAACATAACGTTAATTTAGATCTGCCCACGCAACGTGGGCATAAAGGAATGGCGACGATGCAAATCATGTTAGAGGCATTTGACCCGTTGCGGGGAAAAAACTGCACGGACTTATATCGGGTCGCAAAATACTTAGACGCTGCTCTGCTGTAATGTCTACACAGAGTTTCACACTACTGGGCGCCGGCGGATATGACTTGCGGGATTTTCAAAATAAGAGTATCGCAATATGAATCTATCTTTTTACGTTGCATCGATCCTATTTGATTATTGATAATAGATCGATATATCGATCTGGACCGATGTATCGTCCCACCCCTAATACGCCTATGATATTGCATTTCATTTGATCCAAAACATCCAATTGGTTATTGGTGCAGGCAGCTGTTGTTTTTGGCCGATCAGATGTTTTTGTCTTCCAAGTGGTGTGTAGGGTCGCATTGGACAAACTAAAACCACATCCTCGTCAGAAATTAATGAAAATAAAACTAAATGCAATATCATGGACATCTACAGAAGATCGAAAAATAATTGTTTGGTAAACTGTAAATAATACAACTTTACCATGGACTCCTAAGCCAAGCTAAACTAGGATAATGTACGTCAGATAAACAGATGAGAAACACTGCTACTGTTAGTTCCGGATTTAGCTAAGGCCTAAAAAAATGGTTTGGTTCCGGTTGCCGACCGACCCTGCCGATTTAGGTGCAACCCAATTTATTTTATGAGTACAAAAAATATATTAAAAAGAATATTTTTTTATTAAAATTTTTTTACAATAAAGTTTCATAAAAATCTTAGTCAAACCTTTAGTATTATGGATATTAAACATGCTGGCAGAGTACATGCATCCATGTTGTTGTGAACATTTTAATTAAATAAAGAAATTCCCTATCCATAGTCGCCGTGGGAAAAAAGATTAAAAAAAATAAATTCCCTACCTACCCATGGCCTTAACTGACAACCAACAGGAACCAAACAATATTTTCTTTTATGCCTAATGAAGGGCTAATATCTGAGGCTGTCACGGCTAATAATAACCCGGATCACCGTTAGATCCTCCACACGGCTCAGTAAGGATTGGAGCGCTTTCAAAACACAAGGCCACAGCAACAGCAAGCAAGCAGGCTGGCACTAACGTTACTAGGTCAACAACGTGTGCGTGTCTGTGTGCCCGTCTGCCAGTTCTTCAAGCCAGTGGCCATCAGGCTCCACAACCGGGGGCACAGACTGCTGCCAGCAGCTGGAGAACTAACGGCTGCAGAACTTGAGAACTATTAGGAATGTCTGACTCTTAACCACTAAACCCTCTTCTCTAACCACTAAACCCTCTTCCTAATTTATGCAAATGACATGTCGTCAGCCTGTGACTGCAACTTGTTCCTGTTTGCGGATGACTGAGCCCTGCTGGTCTCTGACGAGAACAAGTTGCAAGTTGAAAAAACCCTCAGCTCGGAACTAGGCAAAATCTGCATATGGCTCGCTGATAACAAACTATCATTACACATGGGCAAAACAGAGTCCATTCTCTTCGGTTCAAATAACAAACTCAGCAAGACCGACGGCTTCTCAGTTACAGTGGGTGACAATATTGTCACAAGGAAAGACGAAATTACGTACCTGGGTTCCATCCTAGAGGCAAATCTTTCCTGTGACAAAATGGCATCCAATGTAATAAAAAAAGTCAACCAACGAACTAGATTCTTGTACCGGATCTCCTCTCTGGTAAACAAGAATACCCTGAAGACTCTGGCAGGAGCACTCATTCAAGGGTACTACGACTATGCGTGCACCTCATGGTACCAAAGCACCTCAAAGGCGCTTAAAACAAAATTACAAACATCACAAAACAAACTGGTCAGAGTACTACTTGACCTTACCCCCAGAACCCACCTCACCCCTGCCCACTTTGACAACCTAGGTTGGCTTAGAGTAGACGACAGAGTACAGCAACTTGCAATGGGCCTGGTCTACAAGATACACTACACGACCAAGGTACCCATGTACATGTCAAAATACTTCCCAAAGGTCAGTGAATACCACAACCACTACACCAGAGGAAGCTCAACAAATCATGTTAAACCCAGATTCGGCTCAAACAAGGGACTAAATACCTTTCGCAATTATGCCACATCAATGTGGAACGCCCTACCTAAAGCTGTAAAGGAATGTGAATCCCTACCCACATTCAAAACCGCTCTTAAAGAGCACCTACGGGAGGCTGCAATTCTAAACTGGCCACCGTAAATGCCCAAAACCCCCACCACCTCCTAATAGACAGTCTCCTCCCCACCGCATGTATATATTCCCTCCCCGCCGTATGTATATCTCTCTCCCACCCACCCACCCCCTCCTAATGTACAGTCCCCTCCCCATCATATGTATATAATCTGTCAGGATCTAGGGGTAACAGTACTGTATATTTGAATACCGTTTATGTCACAAATGTATCAGTACTTAATACCGATATGTCCCTATGCCATAAATGTCATGTATGTTGTGTATGTCATAAATGTCTATATGAAGTGAAAATGGGGGACCCTGATGGAAACAAGACAAACGTCTTTCTCAGGTCTGCATCCCCTTAACAATTGTGTGTATTGAGCCGTACTGTATTGTACCCATTCTGCAATCTGTTAAATAAAGTTTTCATTCATTCATTCATTCATTCATTCATTCATTCATTCATGGACTATAACGCATATTATGACCAATAGGTACAGACCATCATCTGCACCTTTGTGTATACCGTTTACTTTTAGTCAAATTTTATATTGCCTATATTTATTGTAACTTGTATTATGACCAATAGGGTATACAGACCATCATCTGCACCTCTGTGTATACAGTTTATTTTATATTTAGATTCAATTTGTTTATTGCCTATATATATTGCTCTCCTATTACCCTGAACATTATCTGGACTGTACCCCCCCTGCTACTATGATGACTGAATCTTGAAGGGGAAGTAATATCCTGTCAGTGTCCAGAGGATAGAATGTTTTCCCCTCTGCGTGGGCGAGATCTGTTTGCTGCTATCTCCTCCATCCCAACCTCATCCTAGAAGCATTAGCATAGCATAGTAGCATAGCATAGCCTCTCAAGTATAGCCTATATAGCTCCACGGATAGACTGAGAACTGTCTGTACTGACCGAACTTAAGTATTAGTTATTTGAATTCCTGAAAAAATTCTGTGATGTTTGTTTGTTTGTTATTATTATATGTGCCCTGGGTTTTGTATTGAGTTTTCCAAAAAAAAATCTGAAAACCAATAAGAAATATATCATTGTATAGGTCTAACTGAGCTGAAAACATTGATAGGTCACATGGCATGAAGCTCTGTGGCCCATATATGAATGTTGAATATGCATTGCATATTGATCAATATTCATTGTTTTTTATTACTATTTCAATGTTTTGGGGAGATTTATGTTTTTGTAACATGGCTGTATTGAAAGAAGTAGTGTTTTGGAGTAAAATTACCAGTAAACACAGTCAACATGTAAACGGTAACCATGGCCAAAACATTTACATCATCTGAGTATACCTTTTTAAACGGTATCCTAATTGTTGTATTTTTAATGTATTGTCATCACATTTACAGTTACATTTGTAGTCAATGAGTAGGAGAACACATTCAGTTGCATTATTATCCATGGGATATTGGTTATAATGGTCATATTGCCTTTTAAATTAAGACGATGTACCAGGCCAGGGTAAAAATATGATGTTTTCCTTCATTGTATCTCCATTTACTCTGGAATGTAGGGATGCACCGAAAATTCGGCCACCGAAAATTATCGGCCGAAAATGGTTAAAAAGGCTCTTTCGGCTTTCGGCCGAAAGGGTTTTAGCACCGTAAATATATGACCGAATGTCGAATAACGTGTTGTTGTGATGACGTCACCAAAACGCGACTACAGACATACCGGTAGCATGCGCAACGTGTAACGTGAGCAGCTTGGCAGCTCTTCCTGCATTCTACAGCCTGTGATAACTAACTCCTCTTGGGAGTAGGGATGCCCCCCGAAACCCGGTTCTAAACTAAATTAGAAAAAACCGGAGTATTGATAAGCTCCGACGTTAACGGTACTGCTATCAGTAGTCTCTAGGAGTGGATTAGCTACGGAGCTAACAGTGTACCATCCATCTGCAACGCAACGGTGGCAGCAACAGTGGACACGGAGTAATGTTAACGTTATGTCGAGTTCATAGTGATGTGTTGCTCATGGCAAAGTTTTGTGAGCAGAAGCGCGTGCACGCACACACGCGTGCACACAGGAATGCGCTGCACTCGACTGATGCGCCAACTCGCAGTACCCACCTGGCTACTTTGCATATCAATAGCGCCGGTCAGGTGTTACATTCTATTCGTAGAGGCAATTAGGCACTGTTTTTAGTCTGTTCTTATGCGAGGGAACATTTATGCGCATTCGCGGGAGCGCGCGTGCACGTGGCGTCATTAGCGTGCGTGCAACCAGTGTTGATATGAGCATCACAACACTGGTCATTTGAGGCTTTATAAAAGCAGCACAATGAACACAAATCTGCCAGTGCCGAGTCCGACCTCATCTTAAATAACAAACAGCATTGCTTGTTGTAGTTAACAAAGAGAGGCAGAGTTGATTTTAAAAAAATTATCAAATTCATATTTACCTATATATATTTTTTTATAATCAAATTTTATTTTCATATTCGAATCCCATGCCCATCGAACGAAGCTTCGAAGTATTTAAGACAGCGTTATAAAAGATGTGATAGCACACATTTGGAGGCAACTGCTGCATTGCTATCACATCTTTTCTAGCAGTAGGGGTGTATACCTTCTAGGGGTGTAACGGTACACAAAAACCACGGTTCGGTACGTACCTCTGTTTTGAAGTCAAGGTTCGGTACGGGTTTTCGGTACAGTGGGGGAAAGTTTGGCTTTCCATGTTCCACTCAGGGGTGATGTAGTGTGCAGTAACTAATTGTACTTGTAGGGCTGTCAAACGAATATTCTATATTGAAATTAATAATTGATTTGTTAAATAAAAAATTAAAAAATTATATTAGATTGTGAAAAAAACAGCCCCCGGTGGGCGGTTGTTAGTGGTTAACATACCGTTGTATTTGTTCGGTACACAGCTGGACTGAACGGTTCGGTTTGATTGATTGATTGAAAAGTTTATTAACAGATTGCAGAATGGGTACAGTACAGTACAGCTCAATACATACAATTGTTAAGGGGATGCAGACCAGAGAAAGACTTTCGTCTTGTTTACATCAGGGTCCCCCATTTTCAATTCATCATAACATATATGACATACAGATAGACAGTACTGCTACATCTATACATTTATGACATATCAGATTTGCAAATACAGTACTGTTTGTGATACAAAAGTGTCCAGAAAAGGAGTGTATATACATTTGGCATAGAAACTGTACATTGGAGGAGGTTGGTTGGGTGGGGTGGGGTGGGTTGGGTGAGGGCTGTACATTGGAGGTGGGGGGGGGGGGGGGGTGGGTAGGGGACACACACACATTTTACACTGTACATTGGAATATTGACAAAGCCTTACTTGGTCATTTACTGTACAACTAGGTTAGGACATTTGTGGGGGCCAGTTTCGAATTGCAGTCTCACGTAGGTGTTTTTTGAGAGTGTTTTTGAAGGTGGGTAGTGATTCACATTCCTTTACAGCTTTAGGCAGGGCGTTCCACATTGATGTGGCATAATTGCGAAACGTGTTTAATCCCTTGTTTGAGCCGAATCTGGGTTTTACATGATTTGTGGAGCTCCCTCTGGTGTTGTGATCGTGGTATTCACTGACCTTTGGGAAGTATTTTGACATGTACATGGGTACCTTGGTCGCGTAGTGTATCTTGTAGACCAGGCCCATTGCAAGTTGCTGTACTCTGTCGTCTACTCTAAGCCATCCTAGGTTGTCAAAGTGGGCAGGGGTGAGGTGGGTTCTAGGAGTCAGGTCAAGTAGTAGTCTGACTAGCTTGTTTTGAGATGTTTGTAATTTGTTTTTTAGTGCCTTTGAGGTGCTTTGGTACCATGAGGTGCAAGCATAGTCGGTACGGATACGCGTACCTTTACACCCTTAATACCTTCCCAAAAATCACTATGAAAGTTAGTCCCCCAAGATGGTACCCGTGGTCCAAATGTGGGGCCCTGGCTCACGGCCTAAGAAGCATTTTAGCATAGCATAGCATCTCAAGTAAAGCCGAAACAGTGGCTGAAACGCTCAACAATTGAGATGTTCGGTCATTATTAGTAACGAGCTGAATAAACGCACATTTCTCTCGATACATAGAGTCGCACCAGTTTCTGACCTAACGTCACACAACTCAGTAGTAGCATTAGCATTGCAGCTTAGCTTGTTAGCTGCTCCAGCTAACTTACCTCTGGTCAAGGCCCAGTCTGGATGGAAAAGTGGCAGGAACGCCCAACAGATCAGATGTGCGCTCAGCGGCTCAGTAGATGGATAAAAGCAGATTTTACTGTAACAAAACGGAGAGGTCGACATGAACCGAATGTATCTTTGTTTACCCGAACGACAAGACTCCAGAAACTACGTGTGTTTTAGGAGGAGCTAGCAGCTACTCCCGTCACCAAAAGAGTGCCCTCTCCAACAGGGACGTTATTTTTTTCCGTAGCCGCATTTTGCGGAGACGCTCTCTGATTGGCCACTGACGTTTCTGGTGCGCCCAAGGCGACTCTTTCGAAGTTGGTTAAGGTTAGAGTTTGTCTTAGAGCAGGGCGATAGAACACCAGCCCTGATTCCAAACTCTAACCTTAACCAACTTCGAAAGAGTCGCCTAAGCTTAAACAGTGATAAACTAGGCGTTAGGTAGTTTGCTGCTGTTCGACGCGATTGGGCGCACATGTCAGTGGCCAATCAGAGAGCGTCAGTCAGTGGCCAATCAGAGAGCGTCTCCGCAAAATGCGGCTACGGAAACAAATAACGCCCAACAGGGTGCTTATTGCTTAATAACAGCGGAGCAGTGCTGCCGTTGCTTCCGCGTTTTCCCTGATTGGCTGCGACACGCCCCGCGGCAGGCGCGGCAACCGCAGAGCGGAGCGGCAGAGCTTGCGGCATTATGTAACCGCCCTAATCCGCCATGATTTTCATTCGGCGCTCAGCTCACCTCGCAACGCAGTGGTCCTGCGGTCCGTTGTTGACAAGTTCGAATCCCATCACATTTTTTTTTTTTAACGTGATTTTTTTTTTTAACGTGTATTCTTTCGCCGGTTAAGGTTAGGCATGGTTAAGGTTAAGGTTAAGGTTAGGCATTGTTTCGGAGTTGGTTAAGGTTAGAACGGTTAAGTTTAGGCGCTGTTAAGGAGCTGGTTAAGGTTAGAGTTTGTCTTAGAGAATGGCAATATTCTTTCTATGGTTAAGGTTAAGGTTAGGCATGGTTAAGGTTAAGGTTAGGCATTGTTTCGGAGTTGGTTAAGGTTAGAACGGTTAAGTTTAGGCGCTGTTAAGGAGCTGGTTAAGGTTAGAGTTTGTCTTAGAGAATGGCAATATTCTTTCTATGGTTAAGGTTAAGGTTAGGCATGGTTAAGGTTAAGGTTAGGCATTGTTTCGGAGTTGGTTAAGGTTAGAACGGTTAAGTTTAGGCGCTGTTAAGGAGCTTAGAGAATGGCAATAGACAGCCTATTTCCGCACTGCCGCTCTCCCGCGTTGCCGCGGTCACATGGTCAAATTGTCACATTCTTGCACTGCTCCGCTGTTAAAAAGTAACACGCCAACAGGGTCCTCTCCTTCCGCGTGATTTTTTTTCCTAGCCATAGTTTGCAAAGATGCTCTCTGATTGGCTAGCCCGCGTACAGCGAAGACCCTCTCTTATTGGTTTAGCTCCGAAGGGCTCTTCCGGCTTGTACATATTCTCTGCTTCAAAGTGGTTATGATTTGGCCCTCTTTCGAAGTGGGTTATGCTTAGAGTTTCTCTTTAGAGCAGGGCGATGGACCACCAGCCCTGATTCCAAACTCTAAGCATAACCCACTTCGAAAGAGGGCCAAAGCATAACCACTAAGAAGCAGAGAATATGTACAAGGCGGAAGAGCCCTTCGGAGCTAAACCAATCAGAGAGGGTCTTCGCTGTACGCGGGCTAGCCAATCAGAGAGCGTCTTCGCAAACTGCGGCTACGAAAAAAATCACACCTCTCTTCCTATATTACCCTTGATTGATTGATTGATTGATTGATTGATTGATTGATTGATTGATTGATTGATTGATTGATTGAAAATGTTATTAACAGATTGCAGAATGGGTACAATACAGTACAGCTCAATACACACAATTGTTAAGGGGATGCAGACCAGAGAAAGACTTTCGTCTTGTTTATATCTGGGTCCCCCATTTTCAATTCATCATAACATATATGACATACATGACAGATAGACAGTGTAGAAGCCAAAACTGACATTATTAGAGGTTGTATTGCCATATGTTATATTTTATGTATTTGTTTGGATTTATGTATTATGTTGAGTTCTGCCTGTATACATTGTGCCTGCCAGCCTGCCAAATTGGGTTTGTGGCATCAGTTCCCGTTGCTCACCAGTAGGTGGCATACTTAGCTACTTAATGGGTAATGGGACTGATGAATGAATGAATGAATGAAAACTTTATTAACAGATTGCAGAATGGGTACAGTGCAGTACAGCTCAATACATACAATTGTTAAGGGGATGCAGACCAGAGAAAGACTTTCGTCTTGTTTCCACCAGGGTCCCCCATTTCCAATTCATCGTAACATATATGACATACATGACATACAGATAGACAGTACTGCTACATCTATACATTTATGACATACCAGATTTGCAATTACAGTACTGTATTTGTGATACAAAAAGAGGCCAGAAAGAAAAGAGTATATACATTAGGCGTAGAAACTGTACATTGGATTGGGTAGGTGGGGGTGGGACTGTACATTGGAGGTGGTTGGGGGGGGGGGGGGGGGGGGGGGGTAGGAGTGGGGGGGGGGGGGGTGTTGGCGGGGGTTGTGTTCGGACATTTACAGGGCCAGTTTCGAGTTGCAGTCTCCCTTAGGTGTTTTTTGAGAGTGTTTTTGAAAGTGGGTAGTGATTCACATTCCTTTACAGCTTTGGGTAGGGCGTTCCACATTGATGTGGCATAATTGCGAAACGTGTTTAGTCCCTTGTTTGAGCCGAATCTGGGTTTAACATGATTTGTGGAGCTCCCTCTGGTGTTGTGATCGTGGTATTCACTGACCTTTGGGAAGTATTTAGTCATGTACATGGGTACCTTGGTCGTGTAGTGTATCTTGTAGACCAGGCCCATTGCAAGTTGCTGTACTCTGTCGTCTACTCTAAGCCATCCTAGGTTGTCAAAGTGGGCAGGGGTGAGGTGGGTTCTAGGAGTAAGGTCAAGCAGTAGTCTGACCAGTTTGTTTTGAGATGTTTGTAATTTTGTTTTTAGCGCCTTTGAGGTGCTTTGGTACCATGAGGTGCAAGCATAGTCGTAGTACCCTTGAATGAGTGCTCCTGCTAGAGTCTTCAGGGTATTCTTGTTTACCAGTGAGGAGATCCGGTACAAGAAACGAGTTCGTTGGTTGACTTTTTTTATTACATTGGATGCCATTTTGTCACAGGAAAGATTTGCCTCTAGGATGGAACCCAGGTAGGTAATATCTTCTTTCCTTGTGACAATATTGTCACCCACTGTAACTGAGAAGCCGTCGGTCTTGCTGAGTTTGTTATTTGAACCGAAGAGAATGGACTCTGTTTTGCCCATGTGTAATGATAGTTTGTTATCAGCGAGCCATATGCAGATTTTGCTTAGTTCTGAGCTGAGGGTTTTTTCAACCTGTAATTTGTTCTTGTCAGAGACTAGCAGGGCTGAGTCGTCCGCAAACAGGAACAAGTTGCAGTCACAAGCTGACGACATGTCATTTGCATAAATTAGGAACAGTAGCGGACCTAGTATGCTTCCTTGTGGAACACCACAGTTTACTGTGAGGGGGGGGATAGGGTACCGTTTACCTCCACCATCTGCTCTCTCCCCTCCAGGTAGGATTGCATCCAGCTCACTGATAGACTATCAAAACCAATTGCTTTTAGCTTGTCAATCAGAATGGTGTGATTGACAGTGTCGAAGGCCTTTTGTAGGTCCAGCATGACCATGCCGCAGTATTTGCCCGCGTCCACCTCTTGTTTGATGTGGTCGTTTAAATAGAGAAGGCATGTGTCAGTGGAGTGGGATGTTCTGAAGCCAGATTGGAATTCGTAGATTAGATTTTTTTCCGCAAGGTATTTTTCGACCTGTTCGTATACAATTTTTTCCATGACTTTCGAGATGGAGGTAAGGATAGAAACAGGGCGGTAGTTGCCTGGGTCTAATTTACTGCCTTTTTTGTGCAGAGGGGTCACTCTCGTAATTTTGAAGTCCTTGGGGACGTGTCCCTGTTTTATAGAGAGGTTTATTATGTGTGTGATGACTGGGGTGATGGCGGCTGCTGAGTCTCTGAGGAATTTGGAGGGGATGTTGTCATGGCCAGTGGCCTTGTTAGGTTGGAGGGCGCTCAGTTTTTTGAGTACCTCATCTGTTGTTACCATTTCCAGTTTGAAGTCGTCTTTGTGGACCCCTAGGTTTTTGTAGTAAGCTACTATGTGTTCTACCCCATAATGCCCTGAGTGGGAGGGTAGTTTGTTTACCAGTGTTGTGGCTATGTTTGTGAAGAAACTATTTAAGTAATTGGCTACATCCAGCTTTTCTGTGATGAGCGTGTTGTCCGTCTTTATGTTTATGTTTGAGAATCTGGTTTTAAGTTTTTTACTGCAGCCTAGTTGGTTATTGAGTAATTTCCAAAGTTCACGCGGTTTGTTTTTGTTTTCCTCGGTTTTGTCATTGATGAATTTTTTCTTTGCTGTTTTGATCATGGAGTTTACATCATTTCTTAGTCTGTTTCTTTGCAGTTTGAGTTCAGTCACGTGGGCTTGGAGTTCACTGCTCGTGCTTATGTTAAGCTTTGACTGACTTTTACGAAACTCAGAGCATTTTTTGTCTCTGGTTTTCATAGCGGTCAGTATTTCAGCGTGCATCCACGGCTCAGCGCGATTTTTTACCCTGGTGGTTCTTAGGGGGGCCATGTTGTTTAGTATCGTTGAAAATTTGGTTTTGAAGCCAAGCCATGTTTCTTCAACCAGTGTACCATTGAGCTCATCTGACCAGTCCAGACCCTCCAGTTCAAGGTTAAAGGCCTCGCTAGAGTAGGTTTTTAGGTCTCTAGATGTGACTGTTTTGTGACAGCCAGCCTTTTGTTTTAGCTTTTTGCGGGTACAGAATATCATATAATGATCACTTAACCCGCATGCTATAACCCCTTTATTGGCGATCTTGGACTTGTCAGAGGTCAGGATGAGGTCAATGGTAGTCTGAGTTGACTCACACACACGTGTGGGTTGTGTGATTAGTTGGCTGAGGCCGTGCAGATCACAAAACCTATTGTAGGATTTGAAGACGGGTGCATCTTTTTGTTGCATATCCGTGTTCCAATCCCCAATAAGAATCATTTCTGTATCCTCAACTCCAGCTAAGCACTCATCCAACACGTCATAAAAGCCATTTTGGTCTGGCGGTCTGTAAATTGTGCCGACTAGAACAGATTTAGCCCTTTCAAATAGAATTTCTACAAAAACAGTTTCAATAGCCTCATGATCTAGGTCTGTACGGTTAATAAATTTGGTGTCTTGATGGATGTACATACAGACACCTCCTCCATGCCTGTTCCTGTCATTGCGGACTAAAGAATAGTTCTCTAATTCAATTTCCGGGTCTGTTACTGATGGGTCCAGTTTGGTTTCTGAGAAACATAGTATGTTTACCTTTCCGCTACTGAAATGATTTCTTATTTCTGCCAGTTTGTGCCTGAGGCTATTTACATTAAGATGAAAGATATGTAGTCCGTTTTTATCTGCTGTGTCGTCTATATCATTGAGATAAAGGTAGGATTCTTCTTCTGTGGGAAGGGGGGGGGGCTCTGTGATGTCCGGAGGGGGGGTGGGGGATCCTAGTCCGTGTGGTTGATCTTGTGGCGGTAGGTGGGGAGGGGGGGATGGGGTCCTGTGTTCATTGATGTTAGGAGGGGGGGTGGGGATGATCCTTTGTCCTCTGCTGGTGAAAGGAGGGGGGGTGGGGGATCCTTTGATCAAGGTGGGTGTCCCGCGACGGGAGGGGGGTGGGGCTGTGTTGTTATTATTTGGACCGTGTGTGGGGGAGGGGGGGTGTGAGATTCTTTGTCCTGTTCATCTGCTGGCGTCGCCTGGTGGTGGAATTCCGTGGGGAGGGGGCATGATCCAGGGGCTGTGTTGATTCCATCCCGCCGGCTCCCTGCTGTGGAGACGTCTCGTCCTCCCGTGTGTTCCTTTGCGGCGGCGCCGTGCGTGTTGATTGCTCCGGCCTCGGGTGGAAAGTAGGCATCCGAAGCCATCGTTGCATCCTGTAGTGCCAGACCCAGTCGTCGCGTCTGGGTTCGCGTCCTGACGGGGGTCCTGACTTGGCTGGGTCCGGGGTTGACAATGTTGTTGTTGTTGTTGAGAAGGATGTTGTTGTCGTTGTTGATCGCGACGGCAGTCATCACTGCTCCGGTGACGGGTGGAATGTATGCACCCGACGCCGGTGTTAGGATGTTGGTGTCGTTGAAAGGGATGTTGTTGTTATTATTGTTGATCGCGACGGTAGCCGTCACTATTTGTGGGAGCCTCTGATTCATCACTTTCTGTTGTAGTCGTGTAGTCGGGCCCGGGTTTAATTTAATATCTCCCGCAAGGAGTAGATAAAGGATGATTATCGTCCTTCGATCTAGTTTACCTGCTGGGGGCATTTTCTTCCGCTCCGGATTTGCCGTTAGGAACCCGTGGATAGCTGCGGTTCCGATGGCCAGATGTTTCTGCTCCGAGCCGTCGAGGAGGTAAAAGTCATTGTGACTACCGCTTTCTCTTCCGATTTCTCTTTTATCCGTTTGGTTCGGCTTTCTTGATGAATTAAAGTAATCTGTAATCCATGACAGCAGGTGTGTTTGGTTACCGGCAGAGCCGTTTTTGACCGTCACGTCGACACGGCACGTTGTTTGGTTATCGTTTTGTTTGTAGTGTATAGTGTTTGTTTGTTCATTTGAAGGTTATTAGCATTTACTCATATCACATGCAAATTGTGCATTCGGTAATCATATGGTAAATAAACCCAGTTGGGGTGTTATTGGAACGGACCTTGTGGACATCCTATTCGAAAGGGCGAAATCCCTACTGGTTGGCACAGTCTACAGGCCGCCAGATCATAGTGAATTTTATGATACACTGGATGGGTGTTTAGCTGGAGTTGAGGATGTAGACAAAATTCTTATTGGAGACTGGAACACGGATATGCAACGAAAAGATGCACCCGTCTTCAAGTCATTCAGTAGGTTTTGTGATCTGCACGGCCTCAGCCAGCTAATCACCCAACCCACACGTGTATGTGAATCAACTCAGACTACCATTGACCTCATTCTGACCTCCGACAAGTCCAAGATCTCCAAGAAAGGGGTTATAGCATGCGGGTTAAGTGATCATTATATGATATTCTGTACCCGCAAAAAACTAAAACAAAAGGCTGGCTGCCACAAAACAGTCACATCTAGAGACCTTAAAACCTACTCTAGCGAGGCCTTTAACCTTGAACTGGAGAGCCTGGACTGGTCAGATGAACTCAATGGTACACTGGTTGAAGAAACATGGCTTGGTTTCAAAACCAAATTCTCAACAATACTAAACGACATGGCCCCCCTAAGAACCACCAGGGTAAAAAATCGCGCTGAGCCGTGGATGCACTCCGAAATACTGGCCGCTATGAAAACCAGAGACAAAAAATGCTCTGAGTTTCGTAAAAGTCAGTCAAAGCTTACTAAAAGCACGAGCAGTGAACTCCAAGCCCACGTGACTGAACTCAAACTAGAAAGAAACAGACTAAGAAACGACGTAAACTCCATGATCAAAACTGCAAAAAAGAATTTCATCAATGACAAAACTGAGGAAAACAAAAACAAACCACGTGAACTTTGGAAATTACTCAATAATCAACTAGGATGCAGTAAAAAACTTAAAACCAGATTCTCAAACATAAACATAAAAACGGACAACACGCTCATCACAGACAAGCTGGATGTAGCCAATTACTTAAACATTTTCTTCACAAACATAGCCACAACACTGGTAAACAAACTACCCTCCCACTCAGGGCTTTATGGGGTAGAACACATAGTAGCTTACTACAAAAACCTAGGGGTCCGCAAGGACGACTTCAAGCTGGAAATGGTAACAACAGATGAGGTACTCAATAAACTGAGCGCCCTCCAACCTAACAAGGCCACTGGCCATGACAACATCCCCTCCAAATTCCTCAGAGACTCAGCAGCCGCCATCACCCCAATCATCACACACATAATAAACCTCTCCATAAAACAGGGACACGTCCCCAAGGACTTCAAAATTGCGAGGGTGACCCCTCTGCACAAAAAGGGCAGCAAATTAGACCCAGGCAACTACCGCCCTGTTTCTATTCTCACCTCCATCTCGAAAGTCATGGAAAAAATAGTCTACGAACAGGTCGAAAAGTACCTAGCGGAAAAAAATCTAATCTACGAATTCCAATCTGGCTTCAGAACATCCCACTCCACTGACACATGCCTTCTCTATTTGAATGACCACATCAAACAAGAGGTGGACGCAGGCAAATACTGCGGCATGGTCATGCTGGACCTACAAAAGGCCTTTGACACGGTCAATCACTCCATTCTGATTGACAAGCTAAAAGCAATTGGTTTTGATAGTCTATCAGTGAGCTGGATGCAATCCTACCTTGAGGGGAGGGAACAGATGGTGGAGGTAAACGGTACCCTATCCCCCCCTCTCACAGTGAGCTGTGGTGTTCCACAAGGAAGCATACTAGGACCGCTACTGTTCCTAATTTATGCAAATGACATGTCGTCAGCTTGTGACTGCAACTTGTTCCTGTTTGCGGACGACTCAGCCCTGCTGGTCTCTGACAAGAACAAGTTACAGGTTGAAAAAACCCTCAGCTCGGAACTAGGCAGAATCTGCATATGGCTCGCTGATAACAAACTATCATTACACATGGGCAAAACAGAGTCCATTCTCTTCGGTTCAAATAACAAACTCAGCAAGACCGACGGCTTCTCAGTTACAGTGGGTGACAATATTGTCACAAGGAAAGATGAAATTACCTACCTGGGTTCCATCCTAGAGGCTAATCTCTCCTGTGACAAAATGGCATCCAATGTAATAAAAAAAGTCAACCAACGAACTCGATTCTTGTACCGGATCTCCTCTCTGGTAAACAAGAATACCCTGAAGACTCTGGCAGGAGCACTCATTCAGGGGTACTACGACTATGCTTGCACCTCATGGTACCAAAGCACCTCAAAGGCGCTAAAAACAAAATTACAAACATCTCAAAACAAACTGGTCAGACTACTGCTTGACCTTACTCCTAGAACCCACCTCACCCCTGCCCACTTTGACAACCTAGGATGGCTTAGAGTAGATGACAGAGTACAGCAACTTGCAATGGGCCTGGTCTACAAGATACACTACACGACCAAGGTACCCATGTACATGGCAAAATACTTCCCAAAGGTCAGTGAATACCACGATCACAACACCAGAGGGAGCTCCACAAATCATGTTAAACCCAGATTCGGCTCAAATAAGGGACTAAACACGTTTCGCAATTATGCCACATCAATGTGGAACGCCCTACCCAAAGCTGTAAAGGAATGTGGATCACTACCCACTTTCAAAACCTCTCTCAAGAGACACCTACGGGAGACTGCAATTCAACACTGGCCCCTGTAAATATCCTAACCCAACCCCCTCCAATGTACAGTCATTTACCTAGTATGGTTTTGTCAATAGTCCAATGTACAATTTTGTTTGTTTGTACAGAGTCTCCCCCCCCCTCAATGTACAGTTTTGCTTGTTTATACAGTGTGCCCCCCCCCCCCCAACCACCTCCAATGTAAATTACCCAGTATGGTTGTCAATATCCCAGTGTACCCAACCCCCCCCACCCAACCTCCTCCAATGTACAGTTTCTACGTCAAATGTATATACTCCCTTTTCTTGACTCCTTCTGTATCACAAACAGTACTGTATTTGCAAATCTGGTATGTCATAAATGTATAGATGTAGCAGTACTGACTATCTGTATGTCATGTATGTCATATATGTCCTGATGAATTGAAAATGGGGGACCCTGGTGGAAACAAGACGAAAGTCTTTCTCTGGTCTGCATCCCCTTAACAATTGTGTGTATTGAGCTGTACTGTATTGTACCCATTCTGCAATCTGTTAATAAAGTTTTCAATCAATCAATCAATCAGACATTCATCCTTTCACCAGACGAGTACCCAGCACGAGCAACAGACGCGTCAACTATATGTTTTAGCGGGGCTTTATAGATTTATTGTTTTTGTTTAGTCAAGTTAGTCCCTTACACTTTATTTACCCAGGCAAGCAAGTAAGAACAAATTCTGATTTTATTTATTGTCAAAAGTATGCATAATGTTGTGTTAATTCCACGACAAGATATATGTAATCTTAATTACCTGAGATTATTCCGTTGGGGGGGGGGGGGGGGGACCCTGCATATATCGGTATCGGTTGATATGATATCGGTATCGGAAATTAAGAGTTGGACAATATTGGTATCGGTAAAAAAGCCAATATCGAACATCCCTAATATAGACCGATGCACTGCTATAGTTCTGATCTAGTAGTTATGCTGCACAAGGCCAAAAGTAAAGCATTACCAGCCAATCTACAAAACAGGTTTGTCCTCGTATCACAAAATGGAGAGCATAGAAGGGAAGGTCATTTTAAACATCAGTGTGCTGCACGGACAACCCTAAAACAGATGTGTATATTAGTGGTTCAAGTTTCAAGTTCAAGTTTCTTTAATAGTTGTCATACAGAAGTACAGAATACTTTCATACAAAATGCTTCTTACTGTTACGCTCCAGAGTGGGAGTCAAACTCTGGAATTCTCTTTATAATGAGTTGAAGTAGGGCTGGGCGATATGGCCAAAAATGATCGCGATAACGATATCGATAACAATAAAAAAAAATTGATTAAAAAAAAATTGAATATATATAAAATTTTTAAAACAGATGTATGTTTATTTTGCAGCAATTCTTTGTCGTTGCCGCCATCTTTAGTGTTACATCCCCTCACACTCCAGTTCTCAGGCTGGTTTGAAAGCTAAAGTAAACCGGCTTCTCTGCTGGCTGTGGCTCCAGGGGAGTTGAACAGTTCTGGCTCTACTAGTTTCTTTTCTATCTTTTGGCGCTTTTTTGGTGGACAAGACTAGCTCTGCTAGCACACATAGCCTACTGTGTACAGACGGTTTCAAACTGTATTTTAAATTAGTATGTGGGCCGGTGTGTGGGCCAGTGTGTGGGCCGGCAATAAAATAATAAACAAGTTGCATAAACTAAATCAGATTAAAAATGATCACAGTTCTGGTTTGCCTTAAGATGCAGTTTAAGATGGGTCTTGAACATGGAGTATGTAGGGCACTCTCTAATCACAACTGGTAGGCTATTCCAGTAGTTACCACCTTTTGATTTGAAATCTTTATTTCGAACATGCAATGAATACAACTCAATCTACATGTTCGAAAAGGAGTAGGAAGAAGTATACACTTATTTAATCCTACCCCTTTTCCACTACTCAAATGAGTGTACTATTTTAAAATATAAAAACAAAAAATATATAACCTTTAACAGAGAACACAGTTTTTGCAAAGGTAGAATACCAAAAAGGTACGTTTTGTAGCATTTTGAAAATCACTCGATTTTACAGAAAAAACAACACATTCCATGATAATCGCCTTTTACTGGAATATTCTAGAACGTTGTCATTGTTCGGCCATGTCATGAATCATTTTCAAATAAACCCTATATGATCGATAGTATACTGTATATGTGTAACCACGCACGCTCTTGCGGCAAGCCGGAAATCGAGTCTCCTATTTCCTGACGGCGCGCACAGTCAAACAGCGATAACACACAATCACATAAAAGCTTATATCTCTGTGAAAACGAGTCTGATTATCCTAATACTGATAACATAGTATACCTTACCTGAGATCAGATGGTATCCAAATGGTTTATTCCAATTCCCGATCGCCATTCTAAAAAATCGATATGTTTATTGATCAACCGAGTATACTGTAAAACACATATTCCCCGCTGCTCCGAGAGTCCAACATGAAGCTGGTAGGCGGCGGTTGCATGAGTGAGAAGTAAAACGTGGATTCCGGGTTTGAGTTCAATCCAAAAGGGTGAATTACCATCTGGGAGACGATAGGGGGCGTTCTTTTCACATCTGAGCGCCAGAGGCATGCAGCTGAATGTCCAACGGCAGACTCGCTTGATGCAATATGATTTCAGATCGCTAATAAAAAAAATAAAAACGAATAAAACGAATATTCTCGGGCGTGGGCATTCAACCCGCGGGGGGTAAACCCGAGAAATCTTGGGCGTGGCATGCAAAGTGTAAAAGGTAGAAGAAAATAATAATAATAACAATAATTATTATTATTATCATTATTATTAAACCGTAGGGGTTTAATTAAGTTTAAACAAAGAGTCCTAGAACAGGATCAATAGTAATGTTAAGATAGAGATACATAAACATATATGCATATACACACACACACCTACAACTGAATGATAGCAGAATGATAACAAGTGAGCAGCACATCCTGCAAACTGGGGAGGGCGCAGCATTGACTATTAGTCTGTTATTTCTTAAAGTTCGCTCTTAAAACTCAGAGCAGAGGGTACCTGCCAATGTACAGTTTCCTCCCCCTCAAATGTATGTATTCTCCTGCATGTCATAAATGTATGGTTGCCACAGCACTGTATATCTGCATGTAACAAATGTTATGAATTAAGATTGAAAATGAAAATGAAAATGGGGGGCCCTGATGTAAACAAGACCACAGTCTCTCCCTGGTCTGCATCCCCTCAACAACCACTGAGCCACACTGCATTGTACCCACTCTGCAATCCGTCAGCAAAACTTCCAACCAATCAATCAAACCTTTGTCTGCAGCTTGGGGGTAGTGCAATTAGTCTGATTAACCTTCCTGTGTTTTCAAAACAACTTGTGAAGGCCAATCAGCATGGTTACACATATTACCTGTATATTATCAGTTATCCTTTTAAATATAATAATAATAATAATAATAATAATAATAATAATAATAATAATAATAATAATAATAATAATAATAATAATAATAATAATAATAATAATAATAATAATAATAATAATAATAATAATAATAATAATAATAATAATAATAATAATAATAATAATAATAATAATAATAATAATAATAATAATAATAATAATAATAAATAATAATAATAATAATAATAATAATAATAATAATAATAATAATAATAATAATAATAATAATAATAATAATAATAATAATAATAATAATAATAATAATAATAATAATAATAATAATAATAATAATAATATTAATAATAACAATAATAATAATAATAATAATAATAATAATAATAATAATAATAATAATAATAATAATAATAATAATAATAATAATAATAATAATAATAATAATAATAATAATAATAATAATAATAATAATAATACATTTTATTTGGAGGCGCCTTTCAAAACACCCAAGGTCACCTTACAGGGCATAAAAACAGAACAGTCAAGATTAAAATATCGCGATATGGGTTATAGTGTGTAACTAAGCAGTAATAAATATATATTTCATATTAACCATATATATTTTTTGGATCCACTTTTTCTCCTCCTATTTTTCTGTATTTTCCTCCCATCCCAATTTTTGTCGTTATGCCAATTCCCCCCTCCCCTTCCTGGACGTTGCACGCATGTACCCCCTACTTGCCGGTCTAGGGAGCCCTGAAGTCTATCACATGCTTCCTCCGATACATAGGAGACAGCAAGCAGCCTCTTTTCACCTGGCAGCGAGGACTCTCATTGGTGAAGTGGTGGGACTAGGTCACACTACCTTCACCATTTCCCTCCCTCGCTGTGCAGGCGCCCTGACCGACCTGTAGGAGTCGCTGTTTACAACGACCAGAATACCACCCACCGGCTTCCCTCCCGCTGACTCTGCCAATTGTGTCAGTATGGACGACCGACCAAGCCGGAGGCACCGCTGACAGCCGGATTCGATACCAGTGTATCTGCGGTGGTAGACATACACTTAGTCCGCTGCGCTACCCGGCCGCCCCTCATATAAACCATATATGTAATTTAAATAAAGTTAACATGTATTAAAGGGGAACTATCTTATAAATGGCCTTTTTGAGTGTTTAGCATTGTTTCCTAGCTATGTGAACTTATATTAATATGATCTATGTCTCAAAATTCTCATATTGGCGAATTCTTCCAATTCTCCTCTCACAATATTCACCCTCACTGAACTGAGTCGTTTGAAAATGTGCCTATATGTGATGTCATATAGTCACTGCTGCATGTTAATGTTCAGGCGAACATGACGCGGCGCAGTGGTTTAGGAGCCCAGGCTCAAAACAGCTCGAGATCTTGAGGTAGAAAAATGCTGTTTTTGAGGACTTGATTAGAAATACAAAACAATGAATAAAAAAAATATATATATTACAGAGGTGTTCCATAGACTCACAGGAATTGTGTAAAAGTGCCCAAATAGTGAAAGAAATAGTAAAATAGTTCCCCTTTAACACGTTTTACATAATATTTTAAAATCCCAATGGTGTTGTGGGTCCACCAGACCCATGAGCACTGGGTGAGTAACACAACCACCACACAAGGGTTACAAATATTAATTCCTGGTCATTGAACCGTATCTGACTGCATTCCATCCTGCTCTTCACTGCAGCAGCCATCTCCTCTCCACTCCCCATCTGATGAGACAGACACCAGTAGTGATTCTGATTAAAGACAGACATCAGTAGTGATTTTGATGAGACAGACATCAGTAGTGATTCTGATTAAAGACAGACATCAGTAGTGATTCTGATGAGACAGACATCAGTAGTGATTCTGATGAGACAGACATCAGTAGTGATTCTGATTAAAGACAGACATCAGTAGTGATTCTGATTAAAGACATCAGTAGTGATTCTGATGAGACAGACATCAGTAGTGATTCTGATTAAAGACCGACATCAGTAGTGATTCTGATGAGACCGACATCAGTAGTGATTCTGATGAGACAGACATCAGTAGATTCTGATGAGACCGACATCAGTAGTGATTCTGATGAGACAGACATCAGTAGATTCTGATGAGACAGACATCAGTAGATTCTGATGAGACCGACATCAGTAGTGATTCTGATTAAAGACAGACATCAGTAGTGATTCTGATGAGACAGACATCATTAGTGATTCTGATGAGACAGACATCAGTAGTGATTCTGATGAGACAGACATCAGTAGTGATTCTGATGAGACAGACATCTGATGAGACAGACATCATTAGTGATTCTGATGAGACAGACATCAGTAGTGATTCTGATGAGACAGACATCAGTAGTGATTCTGATGAGACAGACATCAGTAGTGATTCTGATGAGACAGACATCATTAGTGATTCTGATGAGACAGACATCAGTAGTGATTCTGATGAGACAGACATCAGTAGTGATTCTGATGAGACAGACACCAACAGACATCAGTAGTGATTCTGATGACAGAGTTCCCACAGAAAATAATTTATCCAAGGTCTTTTAAGTACTTTTCCAAGCACTATTTTTTCATTTTCAAGGATGTCACTCGAAGGATACAATTCACTTTTAAATGCTGTTTTTTTAAGCCTCTTCTTGGCCTGCTTGCCAGCTAGAGCTCGAGCATCAGACGCGAAGAAATGAGGAAAAGCAGTTGGAGCGCACGAGACAGCGACTCGTCAATATTTGATTAAAACAGAACAAAATGTCTTGATTCAGAACAATTTGATCATGGATGAATAAAACATTCAATGCGAATAGTTGATTTGAATTTCAATGACTTTTTAAGCACATTGTTAAAAGATTGGCTATTTTCAAGGAATTCCAGGCCTTTTCTTTTATCAAGTACTTTAAGCACATCAAGGACCTTGTGCGAACCCTGTGATGAGACACACATCAGCAGCGACACACCTCTTCTTCCTTTGTTTTGCCATTGGTTATTCAGTAGTCACTTTATATTACTACCTCATTTCTGTTACTGGCCATGGTTAATCATACGAATAAGATATTAATTTGACCTAACACTTGAATGTTCCTGTAATCAGATATACTGTATGACCTCTCTTTCTTTCCTTCCAGTCTACTGCTCTCCAGAAAAGGACATGTCATTACTTTTCAAGTATATGTAAATGTATTCGCTGTAAATAATTAATCACAAATGTAGACTAGAGTATAAGAGAAGAAACTAGTGCAATCAAAAAAAAAGTGAGATTTGTTGGATGCAGCATTATTATTATTCTGTTGGGCCAACATTTGCCCACAGTGTTAATGGTTACCCTTGGTGGTTAAAAGTAAAGGTTTTTCACAACCCCGGAGGTGTGGGTTTATGGTTTTAACCAAAACGTCTCAAAACGTTATAAAGCCTCAGTCTGTAATAAATGGTAAATGGCTGCATATATATAACAGCTTTTATCCAAAGCACTTTACAATTCGTTCCTCACATTTTTTACCCATTCACTCACACACTCACACACAGAGGCAACCATGGCAAGGTGTCAAAGCCTGCACATCGGGAGCAATTAGGGGTTAAGTGTCTTGCTCAAGGACACTTCGACACGCTGCCCGGGAGGAGAGGGAATCGAACCGAGAGAACCTCCGGATTACAGGACGACTGCTCTGTACCTCCTGAGCCACTGTCGCCCGTCGTACAGGAACCACTGTAATGCTGGCTCCCAGATAGTGAGCCAACGTTGGACCCCTGGAAAACATGATGTTGGCCCAGTGGGTTTAACCCAACGATGGACCAATGGCTTAACCCAGTGGCTTGTCCGTCTCAGATAGTGAAGGGTGGACATTTAAATTATTATTATAATAATAATTATTATTTTAGGAGCGAGTTCACTCCAATAGTATTTGTAATTAAAGGCTAAGCCCTCCATGGATCAGCACCACAGTACATTATTGACCTGCTGCTGACCTTTGCTCCCAGGTCACAGAGGTCGTCTTTACCACAGCTCCTCTCAGTCCCTCACTCATCTCGTCTCATGACCAGAGGAGACAGGGCTGTTTCTGCTGCTGTCCCCAGACTTCAGTCTCCCGTCTCACATTAAAGCCCAACCTCTAGGTTAAACCCTACTGATCAATTATGGGTAGTTTACATCATTGGTATATAATTTCATTATTTATTTTTTTCCATTTGACACAGGAAATGCCACTCTGAAAGAGTTAAAAAGGTCCACGCACGAATAACATGCACGCGCGAATCAAAAAAGCTTATCAAACGCCGACGTCACAACAGGTCAACAGGACAACAGGTGCATATTAATGAGCCGAATCTAAAAGCTTATCAGACGCTAGCACCTAGCACGGCCGTGACATCACTTCAGGAAACGTATGCCTTATGTCCGTCCGGGTCATAGTACTAGATCAATGGTGGCTCACTCGGTGCATCACAGTTAGCCTATATCTCCGCCGTCCCTGCTACACGCAGTCGGGACCACTACACTCACTGACGTTAGCCTATAGCCCGCCGTCCCTGCGGGTGGTTCTCTCCTCTTTGTGTGCCCCCGTCCCCGCGGAGGAGCCTGTGCACTCGACGGCGGCGGCGGCCGCGGGGCGCCGGAGCCCGCAGCGCTAGTTAGCTCATAGCTATCGTGTAACACTAGCCTTTGCGGGCTCGGGCGCCCTGCGGCTGCCGCCGCCGTCGCGTCCATGGGCCCCCCCGGCAGGGCACCCGTGGGGACGGGTCGGGGTGTACAGAGAGGAGAGAACCATTTTGGGTCGGCCGTTCATGCCGGCCAGCGAGCCGGATGTCGGGATATGTTGTTAGCACAATAGCTACCAAGCTAAGCTATGTTATCTACTAACGTTATAAACACAATATGTGTACAACGACACAATGATTTACATTATTACAAATATGGTAACGTGGTTGTGGCTTTTACAAATAGTGGTTAGCTTTAGAGATGGATGGATGGCTATAATCACGGAGCAATAGTGAAACAGATACATTTCCATTCGGCTAGTAGTAGCAAGTATATATCTATGGTAGCAAGGCTCTCTGCCTGCCACTAGCTGTGTGACTCTCAGCGCCCCCTGGTGAGCCCCCTGTTGTCCTGCACCTGTTGTGACGATTACGCACGCACGTTATGAACAATTGATTAAAATATGCATGTGCGTGGTGATTGTGTTGGGCAGACAAAATGTTTGATAAAAACACTAAAACTGGGTCAATTTCAATACTTTTTTTTCCCTTCTTCATGAAAGCCACTGTTGGCCTAGTCCACATTGTTTATTGAACAAAAATACAACGTGGAGGTTGACCTTTAAGGAACACGCCAACATTTTGGGATATTAGCTTACCTTCTTCTCCAGTGAGAGACAAGAAGATAGACACCAGTCTCCTCTCTGTGCGTTCAGTAGAAAGCTACAGTATCTGGCTGCAGGTTAGCCTAGCTTAGCACAATGAATGGAAGCGGACAGTGCCGGTTAGCCTATAGGCATTGTCCAACTAACACCTCTCCCGAAGGCTAACCGGCACTGTCCGCTTTCATTCATTGTGCTAAGCTAGGCTAACGTGCAGCCAGATAGCTTTCTACTGAACACACACAGAGAGGAAACTGGTATCTATCTTCTTGTCTCTCTCTGGAGAAGACGGTAAGCTAATTTCCCCAAATGTTGGTCGTGTTCCTTTAAGTCCTGTTCCACTGTTAAATCACATCTAAGACCTCGTTTCTCTTTCTTTTAGTACAGTTTGAGGTGGCCTTGCTTCATCGAATTTTATTATATACATGTACTGTACTCTATTGGCTTTGTACCGTTTTATCAGTACCGTTTAAAAACGGCAAAACAAAAACAGAAAGCACAGAGGAAAGTTTGTAGTTGATGCATCCTATGTCATAAGGTATTGTCTAGATCCCATCGTCTGGAAGGAAGTTTTGATTGGGGGGGGGGGGTCATCACTTTTGGCCTAGTTGCAAATCCTTCACACGTCATCATCACCTAAACTGTTGTTTATAAACCTAATCCCTTTAACCGTTCTGACGGTTTTAAAAATAATTGTAAAACGTCCTTCTGGGCGATAGGATCGAGACACTACCTTGTCACAGCCTAAAACGCCAGACAAACATGGAAGATTACAGTATTTTTATTGTGTCACCATACATTCTAGCAATGAAAAACAGCTCTGAGGGAATCCTTTCTACTAGCCTTTGGTTTCAAAGACCTAACACTGCCAAAGTCACGCGTCAGCCTCTCCTGGAGCTTATGGGCGAGACCTCCGTCCCAATATTTGCAAACCTATTTGCAAACCACAGAGCCCCCAGGCCGCAAGGCCTTCCCGGCCAAGTCCGCCAACGTCAAACGCATGGTGATCAGTCTCTCGTGGTCCATCTCTTTGAAGCCGCTGGCGTTGGGCGCCATGTCGCTCAGGATGACATCGGCCTGGCCGTCGGGGAGGAGGTCCATCAGTGTGGCGTGTGTGGCGGGGTCGGTGATGTCACGATGGCACAGGAAGTGGGCTCCGTCCAAAGGCGCCATGTTTAGGAGAAGGTCAACCCCGATAACAGTGCCACGGGGCAAATCTGGATCTAGGAAAGGAAACAAAATATTTTGTTATATTTCACAATTATATTCCTTTGTCTTTTTTTTTTGGTTCATAAGCATTTCACAAGTAGCTAGAATAATTTAAACTAAATTTGATTAAAATGTATTGTCATGATACAGCACAAGTACAGTACATTAAGTTTGGCATCCAACCAGAGTGCAAATGTAACAGTAAGGTGCAATAGTAATATACAATGTACAGGTGATTAAACTGGGTATAAAATATATTAATTAGTACTACTGAGTAATAGTGCTAATCAGATGTAACATTATGTACAGAGTTGTAGTATTAATATGTACAGTGAGTGATACAGGTATAAAGACACTATGGTAGTAAGTCATATACCTGCCAGCAGCGTAAGTATTATGAGTAGGTAAGGGATATTTACAGATATAGGCCTAGTATCTACAGATATGTAAAAAGGATTATATGCATGTATAGACAGATGTGGATATATATATAAATAAATAAAAATATACGGTATATACAGCATTATTGTACATCAGGGCTATTCAACTAAATTGTTCAGGGGGCCACATTGTCAGAAACCCAAGGGGCCAGGGGCCGGACTGCCACGGCGCCTCCCCGTGCTATGAATATATGTACACTTGACACAACACGCAACCACATTTTCACAACTTCTATTTAACTACATTGCAAAAGTAGTATACTTTTAAAAAAAAGTGCTTAATTTATGTGCCACATCTGCAACATCTCCTGCAAAAAGTGCTTCATTTATCTCCTCTTCAACATTTCAATATATAAAAAAAAAAAAACAAGTGCATGATGTGCATCTGAACATTCTAACATTAACACTTGAACAAAAAAACACATTTATAGTGCAGCTGAGCTTATGAAAAAGTGCTTCATGTCTGTGCAACAACAGCGAATCACAGCATCTTATTAGCACTTATTGTCCACTCTTAACTCAAACATCAGGGGGGGTGGGGGGCAGACAGGCCTAGCCTACATACACACATCTAATGAGAGAGATTGCACTTCTTTGACTGGGCAATGGCAGAGAAAGAGGGTTCATAGGAAGTGAGGGCTACCCGCAAACAGTGATGCAAATGCTCATTTGTCAAGGAGGCATGGTTGCTTGTTTTAATGGCATTCATGTGAGAGAAACTGGATTCACAGGTGTATGTTGAGCCAAACATTGTTAGCACAGATATTGCCAGAGTTTTTATTTTGGGGAATGTGTTGACATGAATACACTTTATCCAAAATGTTGTGGTGGATTCATTCTCAAGTGCCTGCTTCAGAGCAGATGATGCTTGCATGTCAATTATTTCAAGTTGCAGGAGACCTTCATCAATGTGAAGTGATGCAAGGAACTCTTGTCCTTTTGTGGAAATAGCAGCTACATTGGCAAATGGGTTGCTCACAAAATGCATCAATTCTCTGGGCATGTCAAATTCATCAAATCGACTTGCAAAGTTTTCCCTCAATTTATCAATGAAATCTGTCATTAATTGAGTGACTTTTGGCTCAATTGTGCGTGTGAACGTTGACATGAAAAGAAAAAAGTAAAAAAAAATATATATATATATAATTTTTTTTTTATTATTATCATGTAATCTTTTGCGGGCCGGTCAGAATCATCCGGCCCGCGGGCCGCCAGTTGAATAGCCTTGTTGTACATGCTATCATCTACATCATACAGTTATATGCAGGTGTATAAGTAGGTATATAAGGATTATATGCAGGTATATTCAGACGGATATGGATATATATATATACTATGCTGTGTAAATGTATAAGGTATATACAGCATTATTGTATTGTAAATTCATAGTGACATTTATGACATGACACAACATACATGACATTTATGGCATAGGGACATACATGACATACAGGTATATAGTACTGTTACATTTGTGACATATACGATATGCAAATATACAGTACTGTTACCCATAGATCCTAACAGAGAATATATACATATGATGGGAGATTGATTGATTGCAAATTTTATTAACAGATTGCAGAATGGGTACAATATAGTACAGCTCAATACACACAATTGTTAAGGGGATGCAGACCAGAGAAAGACTTTCGTCCTAATGTACAGGAGACTTATTACTAGACCATCGTGGGTTCGAGTCCCTGTGAACATAAATCACAAAGGCTAAAGTTAAAAGGATGTGTATCAGTGATAATCAAACCGTAAACAAAGAGGCCCATTAAGATGTTAGATCCTAATGTGAAAAACGATGTGATTTAATATATACATTCATTATTTCCATATATATCTACATCCGTCTGTACAAACCTGCATATAATCCTTTTTACATAATGTAGAGACTAAATATATATATCTGTACATATCACTTACCTACTCTTGCTAGTTACACTGCTGGCCAATATGACTTACTGATTAGCACCATTAGTCAGTAGTACTAATTCATTTATATATTTTATATCCAGTTTAATTACCTGTACATTGTATATTACTACTGCACTTTACTGTTACATTTGCACTCTGGTTGGATACCAAACCGTTTTATATCGTACTGTACCTGTGCTGTATGATGACAATACATTTGAATCTAATGTAATGTAATCTTCATCGTCATCAACATGAAGGAGGGCTTTGTAGTGTGAATCCAGTGCTTTTGAAGGTGCTCTTTGGATATAGGGGAGACAGTTGAAAAAACAAAGAAGTTCCAGGCACTCTTCATGTATAAAAAAGCTTTAATAATTCACTTTGTTCATATTAGAACAATTAAAAAAAACACCAACATGTTCTGGCCTCTCTATCCGCCTTCTTCCGGGCATACAAACAAACAAATGGGTGACCTGAGCTATATAAAGAAATGGAGGGTGTGCTAATTGCTCCATCAAGCTCAGGTGTGAGCACTTGTGTGAGCCTGAGATCTAGCTGTCATAATTGCATATGCCTCTAGAAGTCCTCTAACATCTAGAGTCGACTGACATGTAACCCATAGTTACATAACTCTTCATATACATATATACATTTTTAAACTAGAATAGCAAAACACCAAGAAAAGATACTCCCATATTTACAAAAAAGAAACCATATCTATGGTATCATTTATCCCTGGATAAGACATGGCTTTGAGTCTGTATATCCAGCGACTCTCTAATTGATTCAGTGCTCTCTCTCCCCTCTTCGATGGTTGATTCCTAGAGCTGTAAAAGAAATGGAGCTGTCAGCATGTTTATCCATATAATGTTTGACCATAGCATAGTCAAAGTTTTGAACCTTAGCTGCATATTTATGCTCACTAAGGCGGTCCTGTAAGCGCCGTTTGGTGCGGCCAACATAGAAAGCATCACATCGAGAACAACACAGTATATAAATAACATGGGTAGTTTTACAGTTTATAAAATGTCTCGTTGTGTATACCTGCTGTGTTCTAGGATGGGTAAAGCCCTTACATTTAATTTACATTCCATTAGGAACTTTAGGTAGCCATGTGGTTCTTTCCTCAGCTGGTAAGTGGCTGTGTACTAGTCTGTCTCCTAGAGTGGGAGCTCTCCTGAGGCTCTGGAAATATTTCTTTCAGAGTTTCATCACATTTGATGATGTCCCAGTTCCGTTTGATAATGTTCCGTATAGCGGGAGCCTCTGTACTGTATCTAGTGCAGAAGTACACCTGGTCCTTCTTAGGGCTAGTGGTGGGCTTCCTGGTTAAAAGTGATTGGCGTTCTAGGGTGCCGACCTTAGAGAGAGCTGAATCTTAGGGGAGTAGTTGCGCTCCCTAAAGCGGGTATACATCGCTCTACTCTGAGTTTCAAAATCCCTGTCGTTGTCACATATTCTACGGAGCCTTTGGAATGTTCTCCATCAGACTATCTGGATGGAAGCTATTAGCATGGATTGTGGTATTTTTGTGTGTGTCTTTGCGATAGATAGTAGTGTGTAAATAGCCCCTAGTATCTTTACTGATTGTAAGGTCTAGGAAGTTGATTTTATTTCTATCGTATTCCAAAGACAGTTCCCCATTACTATTTGTGCTGTTCAGATACCTATGAAATGACACCAACTTAATGTAATGTAATGTTGTGTTGTTTGTCTCTTGCAGGAATGAGCTTCTTAAGAACGTGTCATTCACAGCAGCAGGACAAACCGTTGTTCTGGTAAATCCCTGCAACAGCAGATCTGTCGATTAGAACTGTAAAGCAGCCTGTTACCTGGTTTGTTTTTCCAGCCCGACACATAGGTTTGTGAGTGGGTGAGTGAGTGTACTGCCCTCTGCTGGATAAAAAAAAGTATATAATGTAAATTCAGATTATACATGGTGACATTCTGCCCTCTAGTGGTAAATGTGCAGAACACATCTGGAGGGCCAGGGTGTCAACATTGAACAGAAGAGCTGTGTTCAGCCATATAGTTATGATGAGGACGGATAGAGTGGGACCTTTCAGCTCGCTATAGGTTTTCATTTAGATTTAAGATGTCCCACCACGGCCTAAAGGTCTACTCACATGGAGCAACATTAAACGTTGTGCTCAGTGTTGCGTTACTCATATCAACACTGGTTGCACGCACGCTAATGACGCCACGCATAAATGTTCCCTCGCATAAGGACAGACTAAAAACAGTGCCTAAATTCCTCTACGAATGGAATGTAACACCTGACGACCAGTGCTATTGATATGCAAAGTAGCCAGGTGGGTGTTGGCGCATCAGTCGAGTGCAGCGCATTCCTATGTGCATGCGCGTGCACATCCGCGTGCACACGGAGTGCAACCCCGTCCCATGAGCAACGCATCACTGGTTATGCTTTAATCTCTCTTGCAGCAGGGAGCCCCCCTAAGAGTAGAACCACCTCACCAAGAATAACTATTACCATTGTCATGTATTCTGCATTATAATAAATGGTTACACTAATGACGTGGGTGATTCGGTCTGGCACTACTTTGGTACGGTCTGGTTCCCACCTCCCTGAGACAAGCCAGAGTCACACCGCTCATAATCCTTTCTAAATCACTTGAACGTGCTGTATATCCAACCAACTTTCTGATTATCTCTTACAGAATGACCTCCTAGACCCTAATCAGTCAGGCTTCAGGACTGGTCACTCCACAGAGACGGCCCTCATAGCAGTCACCGTGCTATTTTATCTATTAGCTCTTATCTAATTCATTACCTATTGTTATATTGTTTTATTCCCATTTCAATTACTGTGTTGCATTTATTTTACGTGACTTCTTCATTAAGCACTTTGTATTTTAATCTTGCACAAAAAGGCGCTATATAAATAAAGTTTGATACATTTTTTAAAACAACCTGCAGGCATTTTCTTAACGTGTAAAATCCAGTTTTTATTTTTATTTGGGTTTCTTTGTTACTTAACTGTATTGAAAGGTCCTTTATAAATACAGTAACATTTACTTTAGAGGGCATAATAATCATGATTAAGCACCTATTGAGGAATTTGATGTTAAACTATTGATTATCGTTACTCAAGTCTCAGACCCGATTACCTGAAATCCTTCCAGAATGGCTTTTACTTCACTTCCTAATGACACATTCAGTAAAGACCTATCCATCTGTTTACCTCTAATTAAAAAACTATAGAGTGAATAATATTTGTTCTATATACTTTGTTAACATTTAGTTCCTCATTAGGTCCAAGGTACTTTATTATTTATAAAAGTAAGGCGTTACATGCTCCGCTCAATAGGAGTTCACTCCACGTGGAATATGACCTCTCCTGGATACATCACTGGCATTGGGCTTTCCCCCAGATCTCAATATTGATAATTGAAAACAGGAAGAATGGCTTCTCGTTTACCTGGGCACACAATTAAATATTAGTACCTGGCTCTACTTCTTCACATGAATATGCGTTAGTATCAGCATATTTAAACAAGGTTTCTGAAACACAAGTTAGCGGTGGTGACTAGTGGTCTCCACTCCCAGAGCAGACAATATTGATGGTGACTCTTCTGCAATACATTTGATTGCTAAAGATTGAAAATGTTCTGTCAAAGTGCTGTATTGTTTTAAATCAAGAAGTTTATTCCATTCAATCACATAATACAATCTTTTCTATAGCAGTTGTGTCCTGCATGTCTTTCCATCTAAGTGGAACTACAAGATTAGTACCTACGACTGCACAATGACGAGAATAAAATGAATACAAATGTATATTTACTGTTTAATGTCTATTCACTATGAACAGAATGTAAAAAATTAAGAGATATATCTTGAATGCATGAACATGTTACTCCAGAGTTACTTTGAGAGGATTATGTGCTCCAATATATTCCACTCTGCACTATTAATCTATATATGCAGACATCATTGCAAAAACATCACATATAAACATAACACTGCCTACATGGCACAATCTTGATTATCTGAAAATAAAATATCATTTTCATGCATGGATTACTAGATTTCAACCACAATACAATACGTTATCTTTCCTGGTTGTTAACCAAGGTGAAAATAGTGGAGCTAAAGCCTGGTCTGGTTCAACAAAGGACATAAATGATGAAATAACAACAGACTGGCCGCTGGTGGTGCAGGGTTGAGGCCTTCCGATAGCAGGTGGTCATAAGATTTGAAAATGTTTTTAAATAGAGGCCTTGTACTGAATGTTTGTGTAGTTCTTTGTCTTCCAACATGGCTGCCTGTAACATAGCGGCCATTGTTTTGAACATGGCAATGGAAGGGACAACGGTTGCTATGTGCAAAACAATAGTTGCTATGTGTAGATATTTGAGAATGATATCAACAGGAAAGACAGTGGAACAGTAATATGCTTTTCCATTGTTTCACATCTCAACCTTGGTGCTCAACCAAAAATAAAGGGCACATCAAAGCCTCTGTCTCTCTGATTGCTTAAAACAATCAATAACGCACAACACCAAAATTCACAAACACTGGTCTTATAATGCACAAGGGTGCAGGCTATGACAAAATACAGTATGCAATGTAAACACACTAAAGACCCTTTCACACATGCTGCATGTAAAATCTTGTTTTTCGCTTATTTCACTCAGTATTGAATACCACTGATCCTAATTCATTTAATTTCAAACCTTTATTTTAAATAGAAAAGGTTAAGGTTGCCCTCATTCACACGATGTTGAGTATAATAATACATATTTTAAATAAATATTTATATCAACGTCATCTAGAGTCAGACAGGGCTGCCTACTGTCCCCTTTCCTCTTTCTTCTGGCAGTCAACTGGATCATGAAACAAACCACAGCCGAACAAAATCTGGGCATTCAGTGGACAATGTGGTCTCAATTAGAGGATTTGGACTTTGCCGACGACATAGTCCTCCTCTCACACACACAAACACAAATGCAGACCAAACTCACAAAACATGCCACAATTGCAGCTACCACAGGACTACACATCAATAAAGCAAAAACAAAGGAGATGAAGATGAAACACAATTTAGAAGAGGCCGTACAACTGGACGGAGAAGCACTGGACGAGGTGGACACCTTCACATACCTGGGAAGCATCGTGGGGAAGGACGGAGGCAGCGACAAAGACATCAAAGCAAGAATAGGGAAGGCAAGAACAGCATTTTTAATACTGAAGCAAACATGGAATTCAAACCACATCTCCACAAAGACCAAACTCTGCATCTTCAACACCAATGTCAAATCTGTTCTATTATATGGAGCAGAAACATGGAGAACCACAAAAGCAACCTCAAACAAACTGCAAACCTTCATAAACGGATGTTTACGACACATCCTGGGAATCTACTGGCCAAACACCATCACAAACCAACAGCTCTGGCAAACCACTCAACAAGAACCACTTGAAACCCTAATCAAACGCAGGAAATGGGGCTGGATTGGACACACCCTGATAAAACCATCCTCCAACATAATCAGGCAGGCCTTAACCTGGAACCCACAGGGGAAGCGAAAGCCAGCAAGACCCAGAAACAGCTGGAGAAGGTCTGTCGAGGCGGATCTCAAGGAAAAAATAACATCATAGAAGGAAGCAGAGAAAATCGCCCAACACCGAACCAGCTGGAGAGATTTCATGAATGACCTATGCTCCCCAAAGAGCAAAAAGGTTTAAGTCAAGTAAGTCATCCATTCTAGAGACCTCAAAACCTACTCTAGCGAGGCCTTTAACCTTGAATTGGAGAGCCTGGACCCAAGTAATTATTTTCAATGCTATAAATTTGGTGTCTGATCAAATTCAAATACTTCTGTCACTCATTTGCTTCCATACTGGACTGGTCAGATGAACTCAATGGTACACTGGTTGAAGAAACATGGCTTGGTTTCAAAACCAAATTCTCAGCAATACTAAACAACATGGCCCCCCTAAGAACCACCAGGGTAAAAAATCGCGCTGAGCCGTGGATGCACACTGAAATACTGACCGCTATGAAAACCAGAGACAAAAAATGCTCTGAGTTTCGTAAAAGTCAGTCAAAGCTTACCAAAAACAAGAGCAGTAAACTCCAAGCCCACGTGACTGAACTCAAACTGGAAAGAAACAGACAAAGAAATCACGTAAACTCCATGATCAAAACAGCAAAAAAAAAAATCATCAATGACAAAACTGAGGAAAACAAAAACAAACCACGTGAACTTTGGAAATTACTCAATAATCAACTAGGCTGCAGTAAAAAACTTAAAACCAGATTCTCAAACATAACAAACCATGTGAACTTTGGAAATTACGCAATAATCAACTAGGCTGCAGTAAAAAACTTAAAACCAAATTCTCAAACATAAACAAAGACGGACAACACGCTCATCACAGACAAGCTGGATGTAGCCAATTACCTAAACATTTTCTTCACAAACATAGCCACAACACTGGTAAACAAACTACCCTCCCACTCAGGGCATTATGGGGTAGAACACATAGTAGCATACTACAAGAACCTAGGGGTCCACAAAGATGACTTCAAACTGGAAATGGTAACAACAGATGAGGTACTCAAAAAACTGAGCGCCCTCCAACCGAACAAGGCCACTGGCCATGACAACATCCCCTCCAAATTCCTCAGCGACTCAGCAGCCGCCATCGCCCCAGTCATCACACATAATAAACCTCTCCATAAAACAGGGACACGTCGCCAAGGACTTCAAAATTGCGAGAGTAACACCCCTGCACAAAAAGGGCAGTAAATTAGACCCAGGCAACTACCGCCCTGTTTCTATCCTTACCTCCATCTCGAAAGTCATGGAAAAAATTGTATACGAACAGGTCGAAAAGTACCTCGCGAAAAAAAATCAAATCTACGAATTCCAATCTGGCTTCAGAACATCCCACTCCACTGATACATGCCTTCTCTATTTAAACGACCACATCAAACAAGAGGTGGACGCGGGCAAATACTGCGGCATGGTCATGCTGGACCTACAAAAGGCCTTCGACACTGTCAATCACACCATTCTGTTTGACAAGCTAAAAGCAATTGGTTTTGATAGCCTATCAGTGAGCTGGATGCAATCCTACCTGGAGGGGAGAGAACAGATGGTGGAGGTAAACGGTACCCTATCCCCCCCCTCACAGTGAGCTGTGGTGTTCCACAAGGAAGCATACTAGTACTGCTACTGTTCCTAATTTATGCAAATGACATGTCGTCAGCTTGTGACTGCAACTTGTTCCTGTTTGCGGACGACTCAGCCCTGCTGGTCTCTGACAAGAACAAGTTACAGGTTGAAAAAACCCTCAGCTCGGAACTAGGCAAAATCTGCATATGGCTCGCTGATAACAAACTATCATTACACATGGGCAAAACAGAGTCCATTCTCTTCGGTTCAAATAACAAACTCAGCAAGACCGACGGCTTCTCAGTTACAGTGGGTGACAATATTGTCACAAGGAAAGAAGAAATTACCTACCTGGTCTCCATCCTAGAGGCAAATCTTTCCTGTGACAAAATGGCATCCAATGTAATAAAAAAAGTCAACCAACAAACTCGATTCTTGTACCGGATCTCCTCACTGGTAAACAAGAATACCCTGAAGACTCTGGCAGGAGCACTCATTCAATGGTACTACGACTATGCTTGCACCTCATGGTACCAAAGCACCTCAAAGGCGCTAAAAACAAAATTACAAACATCTCAAAACAAACTGGTCAGACTACTGCTTGACCTTACTCCTAGAACCCACCTCACCCCTGCCCACTTTGACAAACTAGGATGGCTTAGGGAGTAGATGACAGTACAGCAACTTGCAATGGGCCTGGTCTACAAGATACACTACACGACCAAGGTACCCATGTACATGTCAAAATACTTCCCAAAGGTCAGTGAATACCACGATCACAACACCAGAGGGAGCTCCACAAATCATGTTAAACCCAGATTCGGCTCAAACAAGGGACTAAACACGTTTCGCAATTATGCCACATCAATGTGGAACGCCCGACCCAAAGCTGTAAAGGAATGTGAATCACTACCCACTTTCAAAAACACTCTCAAAGAACACCTACGGGAGACTGCAATTCGAAACTGGCCCCTGTAAATGTCCTAACCCAACCCAATTTACAGTAAATGACCAAGTATGGTTTTGTCAATATTCCAATTTTTGCAATTCCACAGTTTTGCTTGTACAGTTGTACAGTGACCCACCCCACCCACCCAACCTCCTCCAATGTACAGCCCCCCCCCCCCCACCCCCACCTACCCTCCAATGTACAGTTTCTACGTCAAATGTATATACTCTCTTTTCTGGACAACAGTACTGTATTTGCAAATCTGATATGTCATAAATGTATAGATGTAGCAGTACTGTCTATCTGTATGTCATATGTTATGATGAATTGAAAATGGGGGACCCTGATGTAAACAAGACGAAAGTCTTTCTCTGGTCTGCATCCCCTTAACAATTGTATGTATTGAGCTGTACTGTACTGTACCCATTCTGCAATCTGTTAATAAAGTTTTCAATCAATCAATCATGGCAGGTGAAAAGATAGCCAAGCGTACAGCAAATCAAGTTCCTCTCCGTTTCTCTCCCAATCACACACACAGACACAAACACAAACACAACACACAGCAAATTGGGGAACAAATCAACCGCATGCCTGTGCCCCCGAAAACACACTGAAGCTCCGTTCACACCTGCACTGGACTCCTGACAATCTGCACATTAATCGGAGGGGCTGTATGTGCAAACACAGTTTACCCTACCAGCACCCAAGTAATAAAACCACGTAATGCCAAACTGAGCCCATGTCGGAACACAAGCAGATCATTGTTGTCAGAATTCACACAGCGAGCGAGTGGGCGTATTGATTAACTAACCATGTTCCAACACAACAATGTTGCCGATAGTTAAATGAAAGTGTATTGATTAACTAACCATGTTCCAACACAACAATGTTGCGGATAGTTAAATGAAAGTGTATTGATTAACTAACCATGTTCCAACACAACAATGTTGACTTGACTTAAGCCTTTGCACTCCCTGCGGAGCATAGGCCACTGACGATTTCTTTCCATGTTGCACGGTTTTTGGCCTCCCGAACGATGTTGTGCCATCCCAGTCCAGCCTCTTTCATTTCCCCTTCCCAAGAACGGCGCCAGGTGTTTCGAGGCCTGCCGTGTTTCCTCTTTCCAGGTGGGTTCCATCGTAGGGCTTTCCGGGTGATGTTTGTGTCTTCCTTTCTCAGTGTATGGCCTATCCACATCCACTTTCTCTTCTTTATTTCTACTGGCGGGGGTAGTTGTTTTGTGCGCTCCCACAGGTCCAGATTTGTAATAACATTTGGCCATCTCACTCTTAGAATGCGGCGGAGGCAGGAATTTATGAAGGACTGTACTTTCTGCTTCAGCCCTACGTTGTCTTCCAGGTCTCCGAGCCATACAGGAGGACTGATTTAACATTGGAGTTAAAGATCCTCAGCTTTGTGTTGGTTTTTATTTCTCGAGACCTCCATACTCGACCAAGTAGGTTGTATGCCGTTCTTGCTTTTCCGATTCACACTTTGATGTCTTCTTCTGTGCCACCCGCTGTATCTACTACGCTCCCAAGGTAGGTAAAGGAGTTCGTTTCTTCGATGGCCTCTCCCTCTAGTTCAATGTTTTGCTGGCACTTTGTGTTGATCTTCATAATCTTGGTTTTTACCCTATTGATCTTCATTCCTAGAGTTGAGGCTGTTTCCTTTAGTTTGTTGGTCTTTTGTTGCATTTGCTCGTGACTGTGTGATAAGAGAGCTAGGTAATCTGCAAAATCGAGGTCTTCAAGCTGGTGCATCAGTGTCCACTGGATGCCGTTTCTGGCTCCTTCTGTTGTCTTCTTCATGGTCCAATCAATGGCTAGCAGGAACAAGAAGGGGGACAGCAGGCAGCCTTGTCTCACTCCGGTCTTTATCTCGAACGAGTTTGAGGGCTCCCCTCTGTGCAGTACCCTACTTGTCATCCCGTCATATGCTCCTCTGATGATGTTGATGTACTTCGGTGGGATTCCATAGTGCTCCATCAGGTGCCACAGACTGTTCCTATCTAGACTGTCAAAGGCCTGTTCGAAGTTGATGTATAAGGAGCTGTTCCATTCCAGGGACTGTTCAATGATGATCCTCAGTGTGGCGATCTGGTCTATGCATGACCTTTCTTTCCGGAATCCTGCTTGGTGGTCTCTGAGGAGCATGTCAACGGCAGTCTTCATCCTATCTAGAATTATCCGGTTGAAGACTTTGCTGGCGGTTGAAAGTAGCGTGATTCCCCGGTAGTTCTTGCATAGTGCAAGGTCCCCTTTCTTTGGTATCTTCACTATGTAGCCTTCTTTCCAATCTTTGGGTATCCTTTCTTCTTGCCAAATTTTCCTCATGAGGGGATGGAGTGCTTTGATGCTTGTAGTGATGTCGGTCTTGAATGCTTCACTCGGAATGGTGTCTGGTCCTGCTGCTTTCCCATCTCTCAATTGTGATATTACTTTCCTAGTTTCTTCTTTTGTTGGGGGGGTCATTTTCAGTGGGAGTGTGTCTGTTGCTGCTTGTATATCTGCTGGGATGCTCGCTGGTGCTATGTTGAGCAGCTCTGTGAAATGTTCTACCCATCTCCTTGTTTGTTCTTCCTTTGTGGATAGTGTGTTTCCTGCCTTGTCTTTTATGGGCTTCTCTGATCTCATCCTTCTCCCCGAGAGCTTCCTGGTGATGTTGTATACCTCTCATGTTTCTCTGTCCCGCTGCTTCTTCTGCTTGTGTAGCAAGCTCTACATAGTAGCATCTCTTGTCCGCCCTGACCTTTTTCTTTATGGATCCTGTTGTATTCCTTTGTGCGCTTCTCCTTGGCTGCTCTCGTCCTGGCATTGTTGAGGTGGTCCTTTGCCTTTTTCCTCTCCTCCATGCTGTCCAATGTTCTTTGGGTGATCCACATTTTGTTTTCTTTCTTTGTTGCTGATAGTTAAATTAAAGTGTATTGATTAACTAGCCATGTTCCAACACAACAATGTTGCTGATAGTTAAATGAAAGTGTATGGCTTCAAGATTTGAGTGAGTTTGCCTGATGCGGCCAATATGTTCCAAACAGTGTGGAGGCGAGCGCCGAGAACGAGACTGCAGCAAAGTCGTACGATTATATTAAATGTGTTCTTCTCAGTGTTTTAGCCTGTATGAAACTATTATTAAGTGCACTGCAAACATTGTGACGCACAGTGAAAATGCCTATCTTTTAGCGTGGCCCATTGACTACAGGATGAAGATAATAGCTGGCGCTCAAAGTGTTAAGTGGTCATCATTTGTGAAATAGTTCAGCTTTTGCTCAATAATACAGGAGATTTTTGAAATATCAAGTCAAGATGATATGCTGACCAGTTTTCTCCAATGTCTGACTGAAGATGAGAAACAGTTTGCTCATCATCCAAAAACGTTACATAAATTAACAGTTTGAGTATTTCAAACGTTTTGGATTGATTGTAAACTATACAGTTTCACAATGTAAAAGAATTTTTTTTGCACGGTTGGTCGCTTATTTCACACTGTATTGGATACCATTGATCCTAATTAATTTAATCTCAAACTATTTTAACTAGAAAAAAGTTCAGATTGCCCTCATTCGCAGCGATGTCGGGTATAACAAGAAATATTTTAAATAGATATGTAAATGATAATCTTCATACACAGGAGGAGATATTGTCTCTTTCTGCATCCTGCCCTGCTCTACCTAGGAGCCACCCCTCCCAAACCATAGGCAGTATTTCCTACTGAGTCCTGTTGCAAAGCTTACAGATGTCAAAGAATAGTTGGGAGGGACGCAATCTTTCAAAACTTTCAAATGCATTGTTGCATCTATATTTAGCACATATTTGATAGAATTTCAATAGAAAATAAACAAAATGAAATACCTTTACCACCAGACAGAAAAGGGCATTGTTTGACTCTGAGGGAAAAGGGCAGATGCTCAAGCACCCCTTGGGCCCTATGGGTGTCTGGTTACAGGCAGCCATGTTGGAAGAGAGACAACTATTGTTGGAAGAGAGGACTAGAGCGAAAGGCTCTATTTAAACCATGAAACTGGTGTTAGGAGATGAGTGTCAGAAGTTCTTCTGATGCAGATCACATTAGTTGGATTGCTGTCCAGGATGAATGTGTTGTTAAGTATGTTGAGTTTATAAGCAGATTTCTATAAAATGTTAGGGTTCGACACCTGAATAAATATATTGGAATATATTGGTGCTTCTTTAAATCTTGAGATTGTCTGAAGCTCTTCCCATGCTGGTCACAGTGGTAGAGTTTCTCTCCTGTATGAATTCACTGGTGAGTTTCTCTCCTGTATGAATGTGCTGGTGTGTCTTTAAATTGAATGATCGAATGAAATGTTTCCTACACTGTCTTTAACACTTTCAGAGCCCAAGCTTAATCGTGAATTACTGGTTGAATGCCCACCATCCACTTCAATGTTAGCGTTAAAAACGCCTAATCTATGTTTTAAATTATGGCTATGTGTCTAATCTGCCTGTCGCTTATCAATGACTCGTTTTCCAGTCAACATTGTCGAAGCGGATTGTTTTTTTATCGGTTAATTTTTGTTTTATAGCATTTTGAAAAGCCCTCGTTTTCAAGGAAAATATAAATATTCCATGATAATCGCCCTTTACTGGAATATTCTAGAATACACAAAAACGTTGTCATCTTTCGGCCTATTTATGAATCGTTTTCAAATAAACGCTAGATTATCGATAGTATATGTGTACGTATGCACGCTATATAGGCGATCTGAAAAATCGATTCTCCGATTTCCTCAAAGCGATCGGGCACAAACAGCCACATCACACATAGGGCGAACGCTGAGATCTCAGCGAATACAACTCTGATTATCCCAAGACTTGTAAAATAGATTCCTTACCTCAGATCAGATGTTCTCCAAAAAGATCATTCCAATTCCTGATCGCATTCCAAAAATCGATCGCTTTTATTGATCCAACGCTACATACTGTACACATGTATTCCACGCTGTTCTGAGGGTCCACAATGAATCCGATCGGCTCGGGTTACATGCCTGAGAAGTAAAATGTGAATTCCGGATTTTTCTTTTCTCATCCATTTTCATTGAGTCAATTCCAAAAGGGTGCATTATCATCTGGGAGACGATAGGGGCGGTTTTTTTCACATCTGAGCTCCTACAGGGGCTGCATACCAACGGGATACTCTGTTGATGAAATATGAATTCAGATCGCTAATAAAAAAGTTAAACGCTAATTCGTGGTGGGCATTCAGGCATTGGGCTGATAACACGTGTTATGTCGTTTTGGGCATTCAAAGTGTTAAGGCTTCTCCTGTATGAATGCGCTGGTGTCTCTTTAAGTCTCCAGAGGTACTGAAGCTCTTCTCACACTGGTCACAGTTATAAGGCTTCTCTCCTGTATGAATACGCTGGTGTCTCTTTAAGCCTCCAGAGGTACTGAAGCTCTTCTCACACTGGTCACAGTTATAAGGCTTCTCTCCTTTATGAATGCGCTGATGTTCCTTTAAGTATCCAGAGGTTCTGAAGCTCTTCTCACACTGGTCACAGTTATAAGGCTTCTCGCCTGTATGAATGCGCTGGTGTGTCTTCAAGTTGGCAGAGTGACTGAAACTATTCTCACACTGGTCACAGTTATAGGGCTTCTCTCCTGTATGAATACGCTGGTGACTCTTTAAGCTGTGATAACTAGTGAAGCTCTTCTCACACTGGTCACAGTAGTAAGGCTTCTCTCCTGTATGAATGAGCTGGTGTTTCTTTAAGGTGTTATATCTACTGAAGCTCGTCTCACACTGGTCACAGTTATAAGGCTTCTCTCCTGTATGAATGCGCTGGTGTGTCTTTAAGTATCCAGACTGACTGAAGCTCTTCTCACACTGGTCACAGTTATAGGGCTTCTCTCCTGTATGAATACGCTGGTGTATTAGAAGAGTGGACTTATAGATGAAGCTCTTCTCACACTGGTCACAGCAGTGAGGCCTTGACTCGTTCATATCTCTGCTTGTTGTTGGGGAGCAATGCAGCAGTTGTACCTGGAGAAGAGAGAAGTACACCAATGAAAAGTTCAGATTTTGTGTGTTTTGCATTCGTTCAGTTTGTATTTCTCAAGTTCTAAAAATGTTTGATCAAGATCATGAATTAAGATCACTTTTTGCCTGTTTCTTTCAACAGTCTTATAGTATCCAGCATATTGCCACCCTATAACCTTTCAGTCTGCCCAGCACCAAGACAACTGTTGGCATTGCAGCCGTGATGCTGCTTGTTAATCCTGTTGTGGATTGAAAGGCAAAGGAGGAAAGACATGTTACCTTTTTCTGTTGATTTGGTCATATCTGTCTCTCATAGTAGTTACCTCTGTTCCCATTAGGGTGGTCCTTAAAATGTAAAGTTATAAAGTCTAAGCTCCAACCTCCAGAATCCGTTATAGTAGTCAAGAAAACTCTCCTGGTGAATGTTTTCCTCAATCTGACAACATTCACTGCTCCCTCATGAACCTTCGAGTTTCACCCTGAGGACCCCAGAGTAGAGCAGGCCATACCTTTTAGAAATACAAGATTATGTAGGTTAAAGTTATCCTATCCCCAAATGTTGTCAGATTGAGGAAAAAACCAGGAGAGTTTTCTTGACTACCATAACGGATTATGGGGGTTGGAGCTTAAAATAAATGAATTAGAAAATTAACCCATCACGAAGGACCACCCTAGTGCCCATTAGGGGTGTAACAGTACACGTATCCGTACTGAACCGTTTCAGTACTGGACCTTTGGTTCAGTACGCGCTGTGTACCGAACGAATGCAACGGTACATTCGTGCAGAACTTTTTTTTGCATGCAGAATTTAATTCAAAACTCCAAGTTCACCCCTTGGAGTGAACTTGTTCAGCCCACGCACAACACAGAGATTACCTGTAATTTAGCATAGCGCTGCTGGCGAGACAAAACCTCCTAACTCCATATTATTATTATTTTTTATTATAATTTTTTATCAACTCAGTAGATCATCCTCCATGTGTGTGTGGTTTTACAAAGTCTACACAATGGGAACGCATTAAACCAACCATCTGTCTAAACCTCGTAACTCTATTCACCCTCAAATCTGTGTTCGTTTTTTTCATCTGCTGAAAAGTTGGGTTTTTGGAGTTATGAGGTTTTGTCCCGCCAGCAGCGATAGCCTCATAGTGTGGCGAACGCACACACACACACACCCTCCCTCTCAGTGCGTGAGGAGGATTGGTGCTAGATTGAGAAGGGGCTGTCTCTCGGAGATCAAATTAATGATAGTTTGTGGCATATAAAATGGACATTCATACACAGCAACGCGCCTCCAAACAAGGTGTGATAAACATGAATTTATACATTTTCCTTGGCATGAAACAGGAAATAGTATTTACCATTAGGAACCTGCATGGCGCTTCTTTCTCTATTCAATAACGTTTGACCCTGAGGGATGGTGGTTGCGGTTGTTGTTGTATTCAGTTCAATGACGTCACGTGTCTCCTATCCGTCGCATGCAGCGCATTCAGGCCCACAATCAATTTTTTTTTTTAACAAGTCTATTAATTTGAATATAGAATATTTATCGACAGCCCTACTTAACAGTTACTGCATCACCCCTGAGGGGAACATGGAAAGCCAAATAAATAAACTTAAACTTTCCCCCACTGTACCGAAAACCTGTACGGAACCGTAACTTTACCGTAACCGTAAAACCGAGGGATGTATCGAACCGTGGTTTTTGTGTACCATTACACCTCTAGTGCCCAATGCCCATAGATGTGAAATAAGGTGTGAACTAAGGTCTTTAGATCTATTATGCGTATGTTGATCTGATAAACATATTACAAACAAATTGACTCTTTACAACTGGGCTGGGAAATAATTTAGTTGACTATCCCTTTAACCTCTTCGACCCGTCCGGTACCGGACCACAAATGACATCACGTCATAAATCATTCTCTCTAGACTGTCCGACATAATTATCGTTTTTTTCTCTCAAACGTATTCAAGAGTAAACATCCTAACCATGTCACAACAGCAGTCATAGTGTATATCTTCAGCAATACGTTTGTTTACCAATAGGTTAACGTGTTATTAGTGAGATAATTTTTTTTAAATGTGTTGTATTATTCGCGGATATCCGCCATTTTGAATTAGAGGCCGTCGCTGAATGATGACGATTGTAGTCATTTGGGGAAGAGGACATCCAGAGCTCTCAATTAGCATTGGAATTTCGAAAAACTACACTTCCCAACGGCTTCAAGCTAATTACTTGTGTATGGATTTTTTTAATTTCTGTTATTACTCTGGATTATATACCACAAAACTGAACGTTATTGGCATATATTCGAGCGCAGTTAGTTTGTCTCCCTATTGTGAACATTTAGCAACCATCTGATTTTAAATCAGTTTCAAAATGGGCGGAGCTGTCGCAAGAATAAAAAACCTACTGTACATACAGTAGATTTCATTCTTCATTCTCGATGCACACCTGGTGATACTAAATCCAAATTGAACTCTGCCATTTGAAAGAGGGGATTTGGCCCGATCCATAAATGTGCGAGTTGGCTATAATAAGGTCTCCTCATATTCTATAATAATATTTCAAATTGCATGTGTCCGGATGGCAGAATTCAGTACTGCATCTACAAAACCTTCTGTTTAATCATCTTCCCTATTGATTTCCTAAGATTTTTTGTACACGTGATCTCAAGAAGGTACTGAACGAGCTCAGTGGGAGTGTTTCATGTCTGGTCATTTTTAGCATGGTGCTATTCACTGTCAAAGATGCAAAGAAAAATCATAATTCATATTCTCCTTTGTTTCATCACAATTTAAGCAAGCCTAGTAATAGACAATATTTCTGAGACTGGGAATACATTCAGCGAGGTCCATAGATGTCCCTAGCTACCAAGAACATGCAAATGGTCCTTGTAGAAGTGGAGCAATCTTCCATTTACTTGGGTATGTATTTTAGGCAGATTTTCAAAAAATAGGGCTCTGGGCTTAAGAGGTTAATACGCACATTATCTGGTTAACACTTTGGACGCCATACCCGATGATAGTCGGGTTAACTCGCCGAACGTTCAGCACCAGACCCGAGTATAGTCCGTTTTTCATCGTTATTTCTTTTATTCGATATTTCCATTCATTACAGGCACACAGACATCTGGGTTAACATGGGGAATCATTTTGAGAATGCCAATGTGCAATACCCTAGCATCCTAGTGAAGGTAAGGCCTATGGTATCAATCCTGCTGTGATCCAACCATGATTTCACTTCAATCACAATATATGTGTGTAACGTTACTCCACAACATGTGCCGTTGGTGACGATCAAAGCATAAAAAAACGACCCCCCCCACCCTTTCATGCATTCATGATGAAACATAATACAGATAATATAGATGTGATTTCAAAATAGTAGCGTGTACAGGCGAGAAATTACAGCGTTTTTAGTGAATTGCACGTATTGCTGCATATCGTCGTTTTCTAAGATTAGACAGGATTATTCTAAAACTATAGTCATATTCACCACGGTATAACACGGGAATGTATGGATGACATGTATTATTTTTTTTCTCATATTGAACTATAGATAGGTGATGTCAAATGGGCCATAGTATTGTATCCATAGCAATAATATAGAATATAGTTATAGCCCTGCAAACACCGCCACGTATTCCTATACTTTAGAGCATCAGGCTTTTAACAACACATCACGCATATCGCTCCGGCGTCCAAAGTGTCCAAAGGCATGTACCTCGCGAGTGTTGTGAGCTCATGTGAGAATAAAACTAAAGTTGAAGTTCAGCGTGCTACACGTTAGTTTGAGAAATTACCGTTAAGATATTTATTTATTTCATGTGGGATCCAGTCTGCGATATTCCGATTGTAAGTCAGTGACGGAAAGTAAGTGCCCAGTTTGTTGTTTATATCTCACAAATGTAACCGTGTTCTGCGTGATTTACTGGAAGAAGTGCTAAGTTGGCTATCGTGATCCTAATCAATCAATCCTAATAAGCTAATGTAGCACCGTTGTTATCATTTCTAAATGTATGTATAGCTAGTAGTGTTGTCACAATACTGGAATTTCGACTTCGATACCTTGAAAAATATCGATACTTTCGATACCCAAAAAAAATAAAAAATAAAAAATTATAATAATTTTTTTTTTAACAAATTTTGCTTTTGTTGCTGGTTGATTCTCCTCAGATTCTCTCTGGTACTATACGAGAAGATAAATACACTTTTAAAACCCTTTGTTTATCTTTAGATCAGAGAGAGAGAGAGAGAGAGAGAGAGAGAGAGAGAGAGAGAGAGAGAGAGAGAGAGAGAGAGAGAGAGAGAGAGAGAGAGAGAGAGAGAGAGAGAGAGAGAGAGAGAGAGAGAGAGAGAGAGAGAGAGAGAGAGAGAGAGAGAGAGAGAGAGAGAGAGAGGAGAGAGAGAGAGAGAGAGAGAGAGAGAGAGAGAGAGAGAGAGAGAGAGAGAGAGAGAGAGAGAGAGAGAGAGAGAGAGAGAGAGAGGAGAGAGAGAGAGAGAGAGAGAGAGAGAGAGAGAGAGAGAGAGAGAGAGAGAGAGAGCATTTATTAACGTTACATTTTCAACAACATTGCTGCTAATTGGACACTTCATGGAGGCGGGGTAACGTTGTGTCGAGTTCATGCGTGTACTGGTGTAGGATGGGCTCCGGCTCCGCTCGACCTAACGTTGGAAACGGGGTAGTTGTGTCGAGTTCATGCGTGTACTAGTGTAGGATGGGCTCCAGCTCCGCTCGACCTAACGTTGGAAACGGGGTAGTTGTGTCGAGTTCATGCGTGTACTAGTGTAGGATGGGCTCCGGCTCTGCTCGACCTAACGTTGGAAACGGGGTAGTTGTGTCGAGTTCATGCGTGTACTGGTGTAGTGGGCTCGGCTTGACGTTACTCCGTTTCCATGAAGTAATAGGTGGCCAGCTAGCTAGCATTAAGCTAACGGAGAAACGACAGCTAACGTTAGCTAATAATAGCGTTGTTACAAACTGAAGACAGGGCTGCGCTGCCCGGCTGTGAGGGGGAGGAGGCTGCAGCAGCTTGTGTCTGTTGCTCTGAGCGAGGAGGAGGATAAGGCGGAAGGGCAAGGCTCTGGCAGCGCGTCTGTCTGTCAACAACTTGCGGGAGCAAGCCAGCTGGTACCGATACTGCAGAAAGTATCGGTACTTCGGGAAATGAGTATCGAAGCCGTTTTAAATATTCAGTATCGATATGTATCGATACTTCGATATTTTTGACAACACTAATAGCTAGCCCTTCCTGATGACTTGTCGTACAGAACTAGTAAGTCGCTTTGGATAAAAGCGTCAGCTAAATTACTAAATGTAATGTAATGATGTCATTTGATATCTAAATACTTTGCTATCTTCATTTCATTGTAAAATCAAAGTGAAGTCTACGGAAGAACATTGACAACTTAGATAATTAACGTTACCTAGCTAGCTATGTGATTGTGCAAATATATGTTTTTTTGCGCCAAAACACAGCACACACACACACACAGCTTGTACTAACATTAGATTTTCTTGGTGCAATAAACAGAGCTAAGATAGCTAACGTTAGCTAAGCTAGCAACAATTAGTTAGCTAGCCGGCTAATTAACTAATTACGACTTATGTACTTACTGATTCGATACTTTCTTTCGGGTCCCGAAGACTTGGTACAGCTCCCTTCTTTAGCAACAGCCTGGAAATCACCCCAGCATTATAAAGTCCTTGATTCTCAATGTCGTCTTTGCAAAAATGTGCGGTACACACCCAACTATGAGAAGTTACAGCAGTTAGGGGGTCTCCAAAAACGAACATGGCCCATTGCTTGCGGAGCACGATATCATTAGGAAACGAGTGCAAGGACGCATTCGCTGCTTGGCAGCCAGGAACAGCACATGTCTCGCCAGTTTTGCTCCATGTTTTTTCTTTCTTGTTTGATATTAGCATCTTTAAACCTGACTGAGGTTCCCCACTCTCCTTCCAATCACAACTGTCATCAGTCTCAGAACAGTCTGAAGAGAGAAGCTGGTCATCTCTAGTTGGTTCTAAATCACCAGCTGGATCTAAGTTACTGGCTGGTTCCGATAGTCCACAGTCCTCTCCATCAGGTTCTGTTTTCATCTGTCCAGTTGAGGTGCTGGGTAAAGAGTAAGCTTCTCTGTTTTTCTCCCTCTGGATTTGAAGAGGCTGGAAGGACAGAGCGTTCTCTTGACCATCTTCACATTTCACTGGGTCTTCCAGCCCTTGATGTAGTTCCTCTTTAATCTGTAGGAGCTCTGGGTCATGGGTTTGGCTGAGTTGTGAGGACAGAGTATTCTCTCCGTCATGTTCATATTTCACAGGGTGTAAGGTCATCTTGGAGCCATCAGCCTCCTCTAGATCTTGAAATAGTTCCTCATGTTCCTCTTTAATCTGTAGGGACTCTGGGTCCTGGGTTTGGTTAAACCACGAGGACTGAGGTTTCTCTTCATCATGTTCACTCTTCACAGGGACAGGATGGAATGTGAACTTGATGACATCAGCCTCCTCCAGACCTTGAAGCTGCTCTCCCTCCTGACTGCTCCAGAGTTCCTCCTGACTGCTCCAGAGTTCCTCCTGTTCCTCTTTCATCTGTAGGGGCTCTGGCTCCTCCTGGCTCAGACTGGGGCTCCTCTCCTGCTGCTCAGGGGCAACCTCCTCTTCACAGATAGAGAGCTGTGGGGGGTCTGCAGGGAGGAATAATAATAATATGAGTAACAAACAAAGATACAGTAGATAACTTTTCACCATTAACCTTTTAAGCCTGAGCGGTCCGGTACAAGATTGATATAACGCCATAAATCCATCTCTACAGAATGTATGTATTAATGTGCGTTTTTTGTCAAATGTAGCCAAGAGTAAAGAAGACCCTAACCATGTCAAAACAGCAGTCAAAGTGTATATTGTCAACACTATGTTTGTTTACCAATGAAGTGTTATTAGTGAAATATGAGTTTATAGAAATCGAAGCGCATTGAGTCGGAAAAAGGCGCTTATTGATGCAAGGATTTGGCGCAACCTAACTTGAGTGTAGTCTTTCGAGAGAAGAGACCCAGGGCTTTCAACAGGCTTTCGAATACAAAAAACTACACTTCCCAGCTCACGCCAGCCCGTCAATCCGCTGACTTCTAGCGTTTTTCTCTTTATTTTCAGGATCATATCTCACGGGTGGAACAAACCTGAACGTTATTGCCATAAAATAGAACGCAGTTAGTTTCTCTACCATTCTGTGAATGGCAAGCAAAAATGGCGTTGCAATCTGATGAAAAATGGCGGAGCAATTTACATTATAAAAAAGTAACTGTACTTACAGTAGATTTCATTCACAGTTGTTGCTGCCCTGTCAGGGGCGCCTGTTGGTACTAAATCCAGATTGAACTCTGCCATTGGGAAGGGGAGATTTGAGCTCAGTGGCAATTTTTCACGTCTGGTCAATGTTAGCATGGTTTTATTCACCATCAAAGATGGAAAAAAAAGAAGAAGAAAAGAAAATCGATATTCTCCTTTGGTTCATTACAATTTACTCAAGTCTAGTAACAGACACAATATTTCTGACACTGAGAATACATTCCCTGAGAACCATAGTTGTCCCTAGATACCAAGAACATGCAAATGGACCTTGTAGAAGTGGAGCAATCTTCGATTTACTTAGGTATGTATTTTTAGGTGAATTTTCTGAAAATATGGCTAGGGCTAGAGGTTAAGTGAAACTGCAACTTAGAGTAAAAACACAAGTGTTTTCAATCCATTACTGCTTGGCTACAAATTGTGCCTATTTAATACAGTGAGGACATGTCCTCATCACGCTGTCAATCACAACTTGGAGGTTGATCAGATGTTGTCAGGAGGTGAAAATGTAAACAAATGGAGTGAGACTTGAGGTTCTCCAAACTAAACAAAATAACTATGGATAGCTGAAATACTTATGGATTGTTAGCTTGACCAATTACCTTTTTACTTGAGTTGGGGCACATGTAGAAACTCCTATACTGTTCACCTGATTTGGTGAATACCCTCAAATTAAAGCTGAAAGTCTGCATTTGAAGCACACCTTGATTTCATTTGAAGTCCATTATGGTGTTGTCCAGAGCCAGAATTGTGAAGATTGTGTCAATGTTAAAGTTGTGGTGTTTCAAAGGTAGAGAGATTGGTTAATTTGTACATCAGGAAATGGCTAATGTACTCACACACCAAGCAGGACTCGAGCACTGAGGTCATACACAACGACCAAGATTCAATACCACATGTGCATATTGTTTGATGGTGAATGGATGTTATGATTCGAGACACACTGCAGATAACACACAGATCACTGGGAATACAGACAAGGTAAACACATTAGTTGGGGAAATGGGGACTTGATTCGGGACATATAATACAAATAACACGTACTAGACTAAACTGTAGACACCAACACACAACTAAGATGACGGGGAACATGGGGAAACACATTCGGAGACCTGACCGGGAGCTCTGGAACTGTACTATCATATGAAAGATAAAAATTCAAATAAAATGTTGGACAATAATAGGGACATTGGAGAATCCCCATTGGGGACATCTCCGTCGTTATAGGAGGGGCCCTCTCCAGGAGAGCCTTACCCCTCCAGCCCGCCAACGGGGGTTAAACAGGGTTAGAAAGAATTACCTGGGAAGTGCCAATTTTCTTTAGTTTTCTTTTTCTTTTAATTGTCCAAGTTATGTTACAATAGCAGTTGCTTTAAATGTGCACATGGACAATTGAGAAGGACAAGAATTCAAAATGTTGGACATGAAGAGAGGCTTGGAGAATCTCCTTTGGGGGGTATCTCCGTATCTGGGGGGGGGGGGGGGGGGGGGGGGGCTTCTCCAGTGGGAGAGCTGATCCCCCTCCAAACCGCCAACCGGGGAAAGAGTGCTAATCATATAACCTATTTTAACTTCATTTCATTTTTTAATATGGTGTTGTCAGTTTCATTTGTTCATAAATGTATATAGTGATATCGGTGACATGGGAGGTACAGAGGTGGGCAGGCTGAGTTCAGTGGGGGGGAATGCCAGGGGGAGGGGCCATCGTTCCGGCAGTTCGACCCAGGGGAGGGGGGGCCTTGTGTGTTGTGGGATTGGTATGGGGGGGGGTGGGGTTTCCTCGGGCCCTCGGTCGCCGTGGCCTGGGCGGTATGGTCTCCGGGCCGGGGGGGCACCGGGCTTGGGGTTGCGGGGGGCCATTGAGGCATGGTGCTTAGGCCTTCGGCGGGTCTGGGCTTGGGGTTCTCGTGGGCCGGGGGGCTTGCGGTCGGGCGGGGGCGGGTGGGGGCTCTGGGTGCTCGGCTCTGCGCATGGTGCACCAGGATATGGGGGTGTTCTGTTTCTCGGGGAGGGCGGGAGGGAGGGGTTTCTCTTGTGGGGGTCAGAGCGGCTGAGCTTTGCCCAGTGGGGTCCTGTGTGTTGCGGGGTCGGTGGGTGTGGGGTGGGGCTCTCGGTGGCATGGGAAGTAACGGGCTTGGCTCGGTGGGGGGGGAGAATCTGTCCCTTTCCTCTGCTGGGCCTGGCCCAATTGATTCAAGGTACCCGTGTCGCTGGGGGCCCGGCTCCGCGTGCATCGGCCTGGGATATGGGGGAGTTCTACGGGCTTAACTCAGGGGGGGGATGTCGGGGGAGGGGGACCATCATTTGTGCGGTTTGGCCCTGGAGAGGGGGGTCTTGGAAGTTGTGGGGTCGTCGGGCGTGGGTTGGGGTGCTTGGTGGCATGGGAGGTAGCGGGCATGGCTCGGGGGGGGGGGGGGGGGGGGGGGGGGAGTACCGCCCCTCGCCCCTCTACTGGGCCTGGCCCAATCAAATTCCAGGTACCCGTGTCGCTGAGTGCTCGGCCCCGTGTAGGGCGGCCCTGGGATGTGGGGGAGCCCTGTTTCTGGGGGTGGATGGCGGGAAGGGGGGGGGGTCCCTCTCATGGGGGTCTGGGAGGCTGAGCGTGGCCGAATTCAAGGGGCCCATGTTGATGTACTGTTGTGTTATTGATGTCATTGTAGGTATTGTGTAAGTGTTGTTTGTCTATAAATGTTAATAAAAACGTAAGTAAAAAAAATAAAAAAAAACGGTCGGGAGCCGGTTCCTAATTGTCAGATTCCTGGAATCGCATGCCTCCGTGACTATCGATTCCTCTTATCGCTGCCATGTTTTTCTGACCGTTGCGCATTTTAAAACAATAATGTTAGCGCCACGCATGTAGCCATAGAGCAGACTATTTGATTCCTTAAGGGCTCAAAATTGCCTGGGTTTTGGTCATATGCTCCCGAAATGCTCCTGCTGTTTGACTGTTTCTATGTGCAGTGAAAAGTACTCCAATGGTTTAGAACCTAGTCAGCCGCGGAGCTAACGCTAGTTAACCAAGCTCATACAGACACACAGAGAGATAACAGCTGCTCAGGTAGAAACAGGGGTGGGGGCGAGCGAGGACCGGGGGAGGGAGCAGTCTCGGGGTGTGTGTGTGTGTGAGCGCTCTGGTCTTCTGAAAGAAGTCAGAGGAATAACAACCTGTTGAATGCAACTACGGTTCAATAGATTAAATTGGTTTAAGATATTGAACTGTAGTTACATTAAACAGGTCGTTATTCAATAGATTAAATAAGAATAACAAATTCAAAAAATAAATAAATTAGTTTAAGAGAATCTCAAATACATAAGTGTATAATTTTTTTTTTTTTTTTTTTACAGTTTTTATTTTTCTGACATGGGGGCTCAACAATAAATGACAACCAAAAATGTCAAGTTGCATGTTGTTATTCTAACCAGCTTAGTTCTGTTGCATTTCCTATTTATTTAAATGATACATTTATCAGGGATCGATAAGGGAATCGATAAAGAATCGGATCGATAAGCAGAATCGAGAATGGAATCGTATCGATAAAATCGTATCAATTCCCATCCCTAGTAATAGCACTCAACATGTATTACATTGTGGACTGTACCGTTCCTCGCCTGAACCCGCGATTGTTCCGGAGTCAAGTCCACATTATCGGTATTATGTTCCATCATGGACGCATGAAAGGGGGGGGGGGGGGGGTGTCATTTTTGATTATTCAAGTGTCGGTAACGGCATTCGCATTGAACACTAGACACGGTTACCAGCCCGATCGCTAAGAAGGCATTGCAGGATCATGCCAGAATTGATGTAGAATCGCTCTTACCTTCGGCCGAAAGTAATCCAAAAAGAATATTCCAATTTCTTGATCGCCATCTGGTAGATCCAATCCCCATTTGATCGACTTTATAAACGACATAACATACGGATCAAGAATAATTGACGGGCTTCGATGTGACCGGCTGAACTGTGCCGCTTCCCGAGAACAAAGAATGAAATCTGAGACCTGGAGATATTCCACAGCAGAGGACAGTGTTAGAAATGTAGCTCGATACCGCCGCCTGGTAAGATGCGGCCGGAACAGCACCTTCGGAGTCCCATAATGCCTTTTACATGCAAAATACAGCTCCCTGAGAATGAATCGGGTATTAAAATCGAAAAAAAATTTAAACGATCCAGAAACATGTTAACACGTGAATGGCACTCAACGGTTGGGCATCAGAAACGTGTTTATCAGTGAATGGCACTGAAAGTGTTAGGAGGTTAACCTATTCACTTTAAATTTTGTAAAAAGCGTTTGTTGTTAACCTCTTCCACCCGTGCGGTCCATCGGCGGACTGCAAATTACATCACGTCATAAATCAATCTGTCTAGACTGTCTGACAAAAGTATCGTTTTATTTTTCAAACGTATTCAAGTATAAACATCATAACCATGTCACAACAGCAGTTATAATGTATATTATCATCAAGTTTAGCAATAGGTTAAAGTGTTAGATAGATTTTCGTTTTTGTTTTTTCCCAAAGTCAACCATTTTGGAAAAAATGTACGTCGGGTATTGTATTTTTTTCCCCATCATTTTCGATGAGCGTTGGAATTTTTCCGAACGACACTTCCCAAAGGCCTCTGTGGGGCTTCAAGCTAATTACTTCTGTATGCATTTTTTAAATATATCTTATTACTCGGGATAGTAAACCACAAAACTTAACGTTATTGGCATATATGTATTTACAAAACCTTCTGTTTAATCATCTTCCCTTTATTCATTTCTTGTACACATGATCTCAAGAAGGTACTGAATGAGATCAGTGGCAGTTTTTCATGTCTGGTAATTTTTTGCATGGTGTTATTCACTGTCAAAGATGCAAAGAAAAATCATAATTCATATTCTCCTTTGTTTCATCACAATTTAAGCAAGCCTGGTAATAGATACAATATTTCTGACACTGGAAATACATTCACGGAGGTTTATAGATGTCCCTAGATACCAAGAATATGCAAATAGCATTGTAGAAGTGGAGCAATTTTCCATTTACTTATACGTATGTATTTTAGGCGGATTTTCAGAAAATGGGGCTCCGGGCTTCATGTACTGCAGTACATCAGAGACAAGGTAAGGACTATATATTACCAATCTTGCGTTGATCCGATATTTCTTTTCCCGCGATCGAAGCGTGTCTGTGTAGTTGGTGTGTGTGGTGTGTCCCGTTGATAGTAATCACAGCACGGAGGTGCGCCCCGCTCCAAACCCCCTTTCATGCGTGCATGATGAAAGATAATACCGATAATCTAGCATTGATTTCAGATTGATTGTCGATCCAAGCGAGGAATGGCAACGTGTTTAGTGAATTCCAATAAAACGCTGTTTTCGCGTCTTTTCCTGGGATTACTCAGAATCACTCAAACTATACTCATATTCACCACGGTATAAAACAGAAATGTACGGATGAAAGACATTTGCATGTTGACTGGAAGAAACTCACTGACAATCAACAACATTATTAGATCCATAGCTATAATATTTAATATAGTTTTAGCACTGCAAACACGGCATTCTCCCCATTGAACATATCACTGGCGGCCCACAGTGTGCCCTGCTGACTGGCACTTGATGCATTAAGAGGTTAATATACTGCTCATGTGAAGTTAATTGGGTAAATATAATTTCCAAATAATTCAAGATGTCACAAGCAAGCAAAGGGTCACAGTATGTAGCACCTGACCAAGAACAAGCAGCATAAATAGAAAAGACAGAGTCTAATGTTGTACAACAAGCAGCACCATCTTAAGAGCCGCGTAGATGTGAACGAGTCGTAAGCTGGATAACTGCATATCACCAAGATTGTTCTACAGAATATTGAGTCGCAAATTCAAGGAACCTTAGAGGAGCTCATATGGCCTGATGCTGTTCTGCGTTATGGAACCTTAGAGGAGCTCATATGGCCTGACGCTGCTCTGTGTTAAGGAACCTTAGGCCCTGTCCACACGCATGCAGGGTGTTATGTAACAGAGCCTTAATGTGCACGGTTGCACTGTTCAGTCCAGGGTGGAGTTTTGGGCACATCCCGGTTGCATTGGTTGCGTGTGGGCATAGTAACCAAGGTTATTTCCAGTGTTTACAGCAGAGCTGTCCCAAGTAGCTGCGGCTACCAACTAAGCTCATGTGTTGTCAAGTTATTGTTATAAGGAACCCAGTCCAAACTACAACAGTCTGCATCCCCTTAACAATTGTTTGTATTGAGCCGTATTGTATTGTACCCATTCTGCAATCTGTTAAATAACGTTTTCATCCATTTATTCTACTAGCGTTAACGTTACTGCGCTAATGTATGCTAGCCTCGATGCTAACTATTATAATGGAAATGCCAATCACATTAGCATGTAGCTAACAACATCAGAGATCTTTTTGTGAGACTAAACTCTCCGCTCTTGGTGGTAAATTGTGTTGATGGTTTTGTTTCATCAACAAATGAGGCAGAACACAGTGAATGTATCCTTTTGTTTATTTCACTTTTATTGCACTTTGTTTCTTGCTGCAAATAAAATGCTATGTTGCTAATGGTTCACGCGAGGTAATTTAAAGATGGCGGGTTTCTGTTTTGAGCAGGAAGTGTAGTGACGCGTTCAACCCTTCTGATTGGTTGAAAATGGCCTTCATGTTTGAACTACATCGCCACCTACTGCTTTGGCATTGTACTACATGTACATTACATCACTCGGTGCAGAGTTTAAACCAGTTGTGTGGACAGAGGTTTCTTTTTTTGAATAATTTAAAAAAAACTCTGATGCTCCTCTGTGTTAAGGAACCTTAGAGGAGCTCATATGGCCTGACGCTGCTCTGTGTTAAGGAACCTTAGAGGAGCTCATATGGCCTGACGCTGCTCTGTGTTAAGGAACCTTAGAGGAGCTCATATGGCCTGACGCTGCTCTGTGTTAAGGAACCTTAGAGGAGCTCATATGGCCTGACGCTGCTCTGTGTTAAGGAACCTTAGAGGAGCTCATATGACCCGCCGCCTGTTTGCATCTTCAAATAAATTGTAAATGGCTGCATTTATATAACGCTTTTATCCAAAGTGCTTTACAATTTGTTCCTCACATTTTACCCATTCACTCACACCGCTGGCGGAGGCAACCATGCAAGGTGCCAACCTGCTCATCGGGAGCCATTAGGGGTTAAGTGTCTTGCTCAAGGACACATCGACACGCTGCCCGGGAGGAACGGGAATCGAACCGGGAACCTCCGGATTACCAGACGACTGCTCTACCTCATGAGCCACTGTCGCCCCAAATTCCAGTGCTAGACCTCCAGGCTCTAATCTAAGCGCTCTAAGTCTACTTATTCTCACTCTAATGTATCCTCAGTCAAAAGACAAGAAGCTGCTGCAGTGCAGAGTATGTGGCTATGCAAGCTGTATTGAAGATAATGGAGCAAGATCACCAACAAGAACAACTGCAAAGACTTGAAGCTGAAAATAAGCAGATAGTAGCAGAACAAGAAGCAGCTGCATTAACTCGCCGTCTTCAGGGAGAAAAAGAAGAAACTGAACGAAGGATAAAAAGGGAGATACAAGAGGCTGCTCTCTTAAAGGAACGGCTAGAAGAAAGTACTGCAAGGAAAAAGTCTGTAGACGACTTAAAGAGAACTTGAAAGTTTGGAAGAGCTAAAAAAGCTAAATTCAGCCAAAGCAAGGCTTAAGGTCTATGATGAAAATTAGTTCTATGAAGACCAAGAACTTACAAGGCAGAACCTTGAAGTGCCTACGTTTAATCAGGTGAACATGTGTCAGCAGACACAACCACCAAGAGAAGTGACTCAAAGAAGCTTCAAGAAGACCAGGGAGAACTGGTGAAGATGTTGAACGAGGCTATATAGAATAGAATAGAAATACTTTAATCATCCCGAGGGAAATTTGGCACTACAAATCGCTCACAGTAAACATTTAGGTAGACAAAACAATTAGTCACAAACAAGCAGTGTTAATTTTGGCAGCTATTTTCATTTTAGTTTTAGTCTTAGTCATGTGTCAAGTGCTCCTTTTCGTTTATCATATTTAGTCATCTTCATTTATTTTTCGTTTAGTCAGTTTTAGTCAACTAAATGTCTGAGCATTTTAGTCTTAGTCAGTTTTTGTCTAAATTTAGTCTTTTTTGTTTTAGTCTAGATTTAGTCGACGAAAACGGATGACATTTGTCTATTTTTAGTTAATGGAAAAAAAACGTGTCAGAAGTCAGAAATAGTCAACATGGAACATATTCTGATTTAAATTGCGTATTTATTTTTTAACCTAGGGGAATCAGAGTCGGCGGCACAGTGATACACAGGAAGGGTGCGCTGTCGATCTGTGAATGGAGAAATAACTTAAGACACATTATCTCTTCTTGCCTTGCTCAGCTGGCAGTGGTTTATTTGATAAATATTAAATAACAGTAACAGCAGTAAAAGTGTAACAACACTAACTAACTAACAGGATACTGTGTTGTAAACAAACACACAGTACAGTAGTTGAGTAGATAGTAATAGTAGTGTGTATAGTACACACAGTAGCAATCGGATTGCAATCTGCTTGCATAAAAACATATAAAATGATAAATCACATTTTGAGGTTGGTGTAAAGTGCCACATGGTGATGGAAGAGGTCTGGTTAGGGGTTAGATTTAGAGGTGGTCTAGGTTTGGTTAGGGGTTAGAGTTAGAGATGGTCTAGGTCTGGTTATGGCCCCTATTAATCAGACCTAGACCACCTCTGACTCTAACCCCTAACCAGACCTAGACCACCTCTAACCACTAAAGTTAGGGTTGGTGATGGTCAGTGCTGGGCTGCTGCCTGCTGGCAGCGGTTTATTCTATAACAACAGGATACTGTAAACTAAGTAAACACAACACACAGTAGTACTAGTAGTAGTACACACTGATTGCAATCTGCTTGCATAAAAACATTATATAAAATCTAGGGCCGTCAGTTTCATCATGTTAATTAGATTAATTAATTACACAGCAAATTATCGCGTTATGAAAATTAACACAAAATGAATTACAGAAAAATTATTATTATAATTTATTTATATATAACTTTTTTTTTTATCTCATTCATTCCCTAATAACGTAGAATACACATTTACAGACTTTTTTTTATATGGTCCATTTGCATGTTCTTGGTATCTGATTCTAGGGACATCTATGGATCTCAGGGAATGTATTCCCAGTATCAGAAATACTGTGTCTGTTACTAGGCTTGAGTAAATTGTAATGAACCAAATGAGAATATCAATAAAAAAAGTTTTATCCTTGACTGTGAATTGACCAGACCTGATAAATCTAAGCAAATTAATAGATGGAAGATGATTAAACAGAAGGTTTTGTAGATACAGTACTGAATTCTGCCATCCGGACACATGCAATTTGAAATATGATTATAGAATATAGAATATCAGGCATAAAATGGTTATGCGATTAAAATGCGATTAATTAATTACAAATCCTGTAATTAATTAGATGAATTTTTTTAATCGCCTGACAGCACTAATAAAATCACATTCTGAGGTCAGTGTTAAAGTGCCACATGGAAGAGGTCTGGTTAGTGGTTAGAGTTAGAGGTGGTCTAGGTCTGGTTAGAGTAACTTAGGGGTAGTTAAGCATTCATTATAATTTATTATTATTATTTAGATAGATGGATGTAAAGGGCAAGACCAACTCTTAACCCCTATCCGGACCTAGACCACCTCTAAGTCACAACCATAACTTAGGGGTTAGAGTTAGAGGTGGTCTAGGTCTGGTTATACTGATCCATTACCAGTGCATACATTAAACAAAAAAAAATATATATTATATAAATTATAAAAAAAAAAAAATCTTTTTACAGCTACTGTTTTATATATACAGTTTTTTAGTAATAACTAGAAAGTAATGGTATTTATTCAACAACAGGTGATTGTATAGATTTGTATTAGTATCATTAACACTTTCAGTGCCCAGCAGGGGGCGCACATTTAGTGCTTGAATGCCCACCATCCACTTCAATGTTAACGTTAATATTGCCTAATCTATGTTTTAAATTATGGCTATGTGTCTAATCTGCCCGTCGCTTATCAATGACTCATTTCCAGTCAACATTGTCGAAGCGGATTGTTTCTTTATCTGTTAATTTCCGTTTTATAGCATTTTGAAAAGCCCTCGTTTTCAAGGGGAAAAAAAGATTCTGTGATAAACGCCCTGTACTGTAATATTCTAGAACGTTGACATTTTTCGGCCTATTTATGAATAGTTTTCAAATAAACACTAGATTATCGATAGTATATGTGTACGTATGCACGCTGGTGCCGCGAGCTGAAAATCGATTCTCTTAGTTCCTGATCGCTCGCACAGTCAAACAGCCTGGGGGACACATAGGGGAAAAGCTTATATCTCCGTGAAAACAGGTCTGATTATCCTAAGACTGGTAAAATAGATTCCTTACCTGAGATCAGATGGTATCCAAATGGATTATTCCAATTCCTGATCGCCATTCCAAAAATCTATCCTTTTATTGATCCAACGCGTATACTGTAAAAAACATTACACGCTGTGCTGAGGGTCCAGAATGAATCTGATCGGCTCCGGTTACATGCATGAGAAGTAAAATGTGGATTCCGGAGTTTTATTTTCTCATCCATTTTCATTGAGTCCAAAAGGGTGCATTACCATCTGGGAAACGATAGGGGGCGCTTTTTTCACATCTGAGCGCCTGGCGGGGCAGGTTTACCAACGGTAGACTCGGTTGATGAAATATGAATACAGATCGCTAATAAAAAAAATAAAACGAGAATTCTCATGATGGGCATTCAGGGGGCGGGCTGATAACCCGAGATATCTCATGATGGGCATTCAAAGTGTTAATTGACAACTATGCTCAATGAGTTCACCTACGGAAAGGTTGTTGGCACATTGGTTCCGCACGGACGTTACATATTGTTGCACTTCCTATCCAGCCTGCTCCGTTCCAGTTAGCTAGTAGTAACGTCTATGTTGTGATTTTTAATGCAAAATAAATATTCAACTTTCTCTTTTGAGACTCCGCCTCAGACTCTTATCATTTGGCACTAAAAGCTAAACATTGTCACCGGTATGGCTGTCCGCATTATGTCATTAATTGCGTGCATGTGTGGGAGAGGTCGATCAGTTAGCCACGTTAGTGTGAGCTAGGTTAGCCACTAGTTAACGCGAGCTAGATGGAAATACAAACAATGTAACATTACTGGTGAAAAAAGTTATTTACCTTGGAATACTCCTTTGCCAACTTGCTGTACTTTGCTTGCAGGTCTGCAGCTGGATTATGAATAGTCCCAACTTTAGCCAAGGTAACGTTAAGCTAAAACTAGCTTTTCAGATAGCTCTTCAGCTAATGCTAATAACACAGAGCTCCCCGTCAGCCGTCACACTGCTCTGTCGGGACGATGGCATTAAGAAAAATTATAATTATTTTGTCTAGTCTTGTTTTAGTCAACAATATCAACATACATGAAGAGAAATTTCGTCCTGTTTTTTGTAAATTACATTTTTGTGTCCTCAGTTGTGGTCAACGATATTTAATTACTATTTAGTCACATGGTCTTCAATAACGTGACGCCACGTCCTTCGTTGACGAACATCTTTCGTCATAATTTTTTTGAGGCGACGGCAGGCGACACAGCAAGGGCAATGAGGAAATAACTGGTGTATCATTTGTAATATACATTTATTTATCAATACATTCAATGATCAATAACCTACGTACCATGCTACTTATGTTAATTATTAATTAACAGGGCGCCCTCGTGGCGCATACCATAGTGCCACACGCACCTACGCGGCCGACCCGGGTTAGATCCCAGCTCCCGTCATTATTTGTCGCATGTCCTCCCCACCTCTCCTCCCGTTCGCCCTCTCCTCTGTCGGTCCTGCGTGACCAATAAAGCTGTAAAAATGCTAAAAAAATAAAAAAAAAAAAAAAAAAAAAAAGATTATTAATTAACAGGAACAATTTTAATAAATAACGTTAGTTGGAGATGGGATGTGTGTGCTAATTTAAGGCAGTCATTGAGTTGTGCTCTCTCTCTCTATAGACTGGTCTATCTCTCTCTCGATAGACTGGCCTATCTCTATCTCTCTCGATAGACCGGTCTATCTCTCTCTCGATAGACTGGTCTATCCTACATTACGCGCAACCAATGAGTCTATCTGACGGCCACGGACCGGTTTAATGTTGGCATTATTTTTACGGACCGGCACTTCAAGGTGTGGCAGCTCCCTAATAAACTATCGATTTATATGGGATTCGTTAAACGTATCCGTTGTCTTACTTATTATTAAACGTATTATTTATTTCTCCCAAATGAAGGTTCTGAAAGTCTGTCTCCGTCACAAGCGTAATGTAGGATAGACTGATAGACCGGTCTATCCTACATTACGCGCAACCAATGAGTCTATCTGACGGCCACGGACCGGTTTAATGGACCTGAACGGTCATGGCTGGTGTGGGGTGCTAAGCGATTGTCGTTGAGCGACAGCCGATCGCATCGCCTGGCGACGTCACTCGCCCGCCGTCTGCTTTGGACTTGAGAATAAAATAATAATAATAAAATACAGTCCGGGATTTACATTTCCTATGTTATGTATATACATTCTAATATAACATATACAGTAAAAATATAAAGAAATCTACAGTAAGTGTAATATTGAACAATGTTGTTTTAAAAGTAAAAGTCCAGGAAGATGGTAACCCTGTGCTCAGTGATGCAGTGAGGAACAGTGATGCATTGTAAAGTCTGATGGCTGTTGGAATGAAGGACTTCCTGTGCCATTCAGTGCTACATCTTGGGAGTCTTAGTCTAGCACTGAACGTGCTCCTTCTGTCAGCCAAGTCTGTGTATAGTGGGTGGGAGGGGTTTTCCCTGATGGCATGGAGCTTAGCAAGGCTCCTCCTCTCCGACACTACAGCTAGAGAGTCCAGCTCCATCGCTACCACGTTACTGGCCTTCCTGACCAGCTTATCCAGCCTGTTTGCGTCCCCCATTCTCAGTCTGCTGCCCCAGCAGGCCACAGCGTAAAAGAAGGCGCCCGCCACCACTGACTCATAAAACATCCTCAACATCCTTGTACAGACGTTGAAGGATCTCAGCCTTCTGAGGAAGTAGAGTTGGCTCTGGCTCTTCTTGTAGAGTGCCTGTGCGTGTTTTGACCCGTTCAGTTTGTTGTCGATGTGGATTCTGAGGTATTTGTATTCCTCAACCATGTCCACATCGACCCCCCTGATGGAAACGGGGGTCACAGGTGTACTCCTCCTCCTTTCCAGATCCCCAGCCAGCAAACAGGTACCCATTCCAGAGCCTACAATCTTTAGTGGGGATCCACTCAAGTTTAATCATTGGAAGTTGTCCTTCCAGACACTAATTGAGAGGAAAAATATTCCAACCACAGAAAGATTGTTCTTCCTTCAGAAATATATTGGAGGGGGGCGGTCAGGTGGCGTAGTGGAGATTGCGCTAGTCACCAATGCAAGAGGCTGCGGTCTCGACTCCCGGAGTCAGCATTGCTTGAGGCTTGGGCTGATCGCTATACTAACCCGTTTGGCTGAGTTAGGGGGAGGGCAAGTCATGGGTGGGAATCTGGCGTTGTGGACAGGTCAGGTCTGGGCGCTTGCTCAGCGGAGGCAGGACTTGATGAAGGCAGCGTGACCTCCCACGCGTTACACTTCACCAATGAGAGTCCTCGCTGCCAGGTGAAAAGAGAGCCACTGGCTGTCGCAGCGCGTGTCGGAGGAAGCGTGCGGATGACTTCAGGATTCCCTTGTACCGACCAGTAGGAGAACATGCGCACAACAACCAGGTAGGAGAGGGGGGGAATTGGCACAACGACTAAATTGGGACGGGGAGAAAAACAGAGAAAAATCAGAGAAAGAGAGGATTAAAAAAAAAAAATATATATATATATATATATATATATATATATATATATATATATATATATATATATATATATATATATATATATATATAGGAGGAGCAGCTAAAGAACCCTTGGAAGGTAATGTTCTGATGGCTTCAGAAGACAAATTTCTCACAATGCAAGTCTAAGGGCGGGATGCACTAAGAATGGATTGCACGGTGGGAATTGCACCCTTATCACTTTGAGTGCCAACGACGAGAAATCTCGTTGTTGGCCGCCATGCGCTGAGTGCCAACGACGAGAAATCTCGTTATTTAATCGTTATTGCTTTTATTAGCGATATCCATTCATTTTTCATCAATCCAGCGTCACGTTATCATTGGGACTGGCTCTGACCTTGAAAGGGGAAAATACCGCCCCCTATCGTCTCCCGGATGATATTGCACCCATTGGATTGGACTCAATGGAAATCCATGGGGGAAAAAAAACCCGGATTCCACATTTTACTTCTCAGGCAATGTAACCCGAGACTACTGCATTCATTGGGGACCCTCAGAGCAGCGTGGAATATGTGTTTCGAGGTTGGATCGTTGGATCAATAAACGCAATCGATATTTGGAATGGCGATCAGGAATTGGAATAATCTTTTTGCAGAACATCTGATGTGAGGTAAGGAATCTATTTTACCAGTATTGGGGTAATCAGATGTTTTTTTCACATATTTCACAACGTGTGTGTATGTGTGTATATGACGTTAGCGCTGACCAGGTCATAGATAATCGATTTTTCAGCCCGCTTCTCTAGCGTGCATAAGTACACATATACTATCGATAATCTAGCGTTTATTTGAAAACGATTCATAAATCAGCCGGAAAATGACAACGTGTTGTGTGTATTACACTAAAGGGCGATTTCTGCGGAATCTTTATTTTTTTCTAGAAATGTCCAAAAACTTGTTTTTCAAAACGGTATAAAACGGAAATGTACCGATGAAAAAACTATCTGTTTCGTACATGTTGACTGCAAGCAAGTCATTGATAATCGACGGGGCGTATTAGACACATAGCCATAATATAGAAATAGTTCCACGAAAATTATGAAATATCGGAAAATCAGTCCCAAAAGGCTGGCATTCAAGCGATAAATCGTGCGCCCCCTGCTGGCACTCAATGTGTTAAATGCACGAGGTTTGCGTGCGGTATCTGCACCCGACAGCGCTGAGAGAAGCAGAGAGAGAGAGAGCTCGGAGGATGTTCACTTGTTTAAACAAACTGTATAAACGCAATAATACTGTTGATTAAAGTTGGGACTCGGTCGCTTTCAAAGTGGAGCATGGTGTGGTTTGCTGTTGGTGTGAACGCAATCAAACTTTATATACTGCAGTACCTAATCTAGGAAGTGCAGGGTTATTGGAAGTGAGTGTGCATGAGAGAGTGAGTGTGTGAGAGAGTGTGTGTGTGCGAGCAGGATTTTCCCAAAAATGATCTGTCCAATAGAATGCAGTGTTTCCCCTGAAAAGAAATCAGCAGCGGTGCTGTGCCTCTAGAGTTTTCTTTTTTTTTTTTTTTTTTTTTTTTACATTATAAAGTTAAATGCATCAATCTGGTGCACTTTGAGAGCAAAATAAAGATGAACTTTGTGCTCAAAACATAAAATCGACTAGACTGCAGTGCTTTCTCCCTGCAGCCTTTTCCTCAGGTCCGTCTTTTACATTAACACTTTCAGTGCCAGCAGGGGGCGCACGATTTAGTGCTTGAATGCCCACCATCCACTTCAATGTTAGCGTTAATAACGCCTAATCTATGTTTTAAATTATGGCTATGTGTCTAATCTGCCCGTCGCTTATCAATGACTCGTTTTCCAGTCAACATTGTCAAAGCGGATTGTTTTTTTTATCGGTTCATTTTCGTTTTATAGCATTTTGAAAAGCACTCGTTTTCAAGGAAAATAAAAAGATTCCATGATAAACGCCCTGTACTGGAATATTCTAGAATACACAAAAACGTCGTAATTTTTCTGCCTATTTATGAATGGTTTTCAAATAAACGCTAGATTATCGATAGTATATGTGTACGTATGCACGCTGGGGCCGCGAGCTGAAAATCGATTACCTCATTTCCTCAACATCACACACACACACACATGGGGGACATGTTGATATCTCAGCGAATACAACTCCGATTATCACAAGACTGGTAAAATAGATTCCTTACCTCAGATCAGATGTTCTCCAAAAAGATCATTCCAATTCCTGATCGCGGAAGTATAATGCAGATGATTTATAGCACGATCAACTTCATCATTATTGGGAGAGTTGGGGATTCGTGGGCGGAGCTTGCAAAAAGCGGTAAATGAGATGTCAGTTGATTTGTTTGAGGAGAAATAATGTCAGCTGGGGGCCAACGTAAACAAAAGGTAAGAGTATTCCTTTTCTTCTCTGTTGTGGGGATTGCATTGCATGTATTATTGTGTGTTTTTATATTGTATGTTTTTATACTGTATGTACTGTATGTTTGGCACCAAGACAAATCCCAATCAACCATGTGTTGAAATGGCAATAAAGTTTTCTATCTATTCTATCTATCTATCTTGTTGCTGTTTCGTGTGTAATATTGTAGGAATTGTATTTTTGACATAGAATAACATAGGGAGGTTCGGCGTGTGAATATCATGGAAAAGTGGGAGCTGGCATGGAGGGGGTGGTTCTGGGACACTGGAACTAACCGCTGAGTCTGAGGTTGTGGGCCTAACTTGAAGAAACACCAGTGAAGGGGGGTGCCCACTTGAAAACCCTGGCGATATGCTGACTCTTGCTGCCCATCTATCTGCATGCTGGGTTGTGACGGCCATTGGGATTCTTCATTGAGTGTTTATCCTTATAGGGCACAAGTATCTTGTGTTTTATTATAATATAAATAATGTTTAGAGATTAAAGTCAACATTTATAAAGTCAGAATAAAGTCATAATGTTTAGAGATTAAAGTCAACATTTATAAAGTCAGAATAAAGTCATGATGTTTAGAGATTGGTCAATATTTATAAAGTCAGACTAAAGTCATGTTTACATATTAAAGTCAACATTTATAAAGTCATAATGTTTACAGATTAAAGTCAACACTTATAAAGTCATAATGTTTACAGATTAAAGTTAACATTTATAAAGTCATAATGTTTACAGATTAACACTTTAATCGCCGAAGACGCTGGGCAGCGTCTTTCCCCGCCATGCTTATTCTGCCGAAGACGCTGGGCAGCGTCATTGATATCAATATTTCAAAAATCTGTGATCGAAATCATATTTCTCCCCCGGAGACATGATATGTACTGTTGAGCCCCTCTCAACTCTCCAACGGTTCAAGAGCGCCATCTGGTGGCCGATCGGCGGATCGCCAGGGCGGAAACAGGAAATGAAAGCTGGTGCTCATTTCAATTCGGTCCGATCACTCGGTAATAGTCTCAGGACTCGAGCTGATCACAACGGATAGCAATCCGTTACCAATAACTCGATAAACAACATGATTTGGACGTATATACTATTATTATGGATGGGTACCGAATTCGGTACTTTTGAGGTACCGAACCGAAACACGTCGGTACTACAGAGTATCGAATCAAGTGAGATACAAATTTTCTTTTTTTTTTACTTTTTTACTTTTTACTTTTATTTTTTTTTTTAACTTTTTTCTTTCCATGTCAACGTTCACACGCACAATATATGCTTACCTAGGATTTGACTTGATTCAACAACAAAGCAGCCGGAGCAATGGCAAGCCGAAAACTGTCGAAATTGTAGTTATTTGAAGTTTGGATTTTTTTTCACGACATGTAGGTAAATTAAATTTCTTGAGACTAAAGTACCGAAAAAAGGTACCGTTGGGTACCGGTATCAATTCACAGGTACCGGTATCGGTTCAAATGTGAAGGTACCCATCCCTAACTATTATACAACCTGGAAATGGATCGGATATTTCTACATCCCATAATAGGAATATTTCAGTTCCACGCTCATCGTCCAACGGCGCGAGGAAGATACGGTAAGATCCAGCGTTATTTTTCAAAGCGTTCGATACTAACTGCTCTAATGATCATATCACCCACACTAGATGAATGATATAACGTTGGCCACGGAATTATAAACGACCCCCCGCCCATCCGGTCAACATCAGATCATACTTAGTAACTCCTAGAAGCACGTCCAGTTGAAATTTTGTATCTCGCACAGATTTCTATCAAACTGTATTTCATCATCAATATAATGCATTTGGGGCTATAAATCAAGTTCTGGAGAAAGCTGCAGAAAACGATAAAAACATACTTATACTTTAGACCGTATTTTAGTATGAATATGTGAATGAAAAAGTATAACGTTGCTACACCCTGAACAATAGATATAGGACGTTGAATGGGCCATAGTAATGTCAATTTAGCAATACAATTAAAAAAGTTATAGCCCTGCAAAGAAGGGGAACTTCTCCATGTTAAATAGGGCTGGCGAGGGATGGTAAATTATGAATTTAACCCTGGCGATCAAAGTGTTAAAGTCAACACTTATAAAGTCAGACTAAAGTCATAATGTTTACAGATTAAAGTCAACACTTATAAAGTCAATGTTTACAGATTAAAGTCAACATTTCCATACTTGTTTCCGTGCAGTCCAAACAGCTCTTCTCCTGGTCCAGCTGTGACAGTTCTCTCAAACCAAGGTGTGAGAGGCTATGATGGGTGCTCATATTCAGACCAATCTTGGGGGAAAGTAAGGAAAGACATATCAGTACATTTTACATTCATCCTAATAAAACAAATATCTAACTTTTCAGTTGAAATCCATCAAATCAAATCAAATGTATTTGTAAGGCCCGACAACACACGTTAATGTCCCCATGGGCCGGACACGTCTTAAACAAGTCAAGAAGAAACATGACAATAAATCAAGAACAAAACAAAACACCATGAAATCCAAAATATAATGTAAAATAAATAGATGAATGAATGCAACACTCCCAGACATACCCCACACGAAAGTAAGGAAAAACTCACTAAAAACCTAGCAATAGGAAAAAAGCACCACAGGCAATGTGGAATGGAGAAACCTTAGAAGGGCCGTTCAAGGAGGGATCTCCCTTCTTAGATGTCTGTGATAGTAGTGTTGCTATAAAATAGATATCAGTGATAGTAGTGTTGTTATAAAACAGGCGTAACACAGAAAACCAAGCAAGAACCACCAGTCCTTAACCAGCTATACAGGTAGCGCTCTTTTCCAAGGCTAACAAATTGGAGGCTGACCATGAAAGATTTTCAAAAGAACTGAAAAACACATGGGTATATATAGACCGATGCACTGCTATAGTTCTGATCTATGAATCCCCTACAAGATCCTCCTCCTCACCTACAAATCCCTGCACGGGTTGGGCCCTTCCTACCTGACCAAGCTACTCCACCCCTACACTCCAGCACGAGGCCTCCGCTCCTCCAACTCCGACCTCCTCACCATCCCCCACACCAGGCGTTCCACACTGGGAGACAGAGCTTTCGCTGTAGCTGCCCCCAGACTGTGGAACTCCCTCTCCCCCTCCATCCGAGGCTCTGACACCATCAACCTCTTCAAAACCAAGCTAAAAACCCACCTGTTCACACTTGCCTTCACGCAACACGGCCCCGCTCCCAAGTAGCCCACCCCTGACTCTTTTCTTTTGAGCCACAGATCCAGTTGTTTTGTTTTGTCGTTTGTTTGTTTGTTTTGTTTGTTAATTTCAACCACTTCATCCAATTGGACAGCACCTTGCTTCCTTTTTTATCTCTTTTATCTTATTTGTTTTTTTCCTGTTGTTACTATACACAATTTTTTTTTTATCTTTTATTTAAAAAGAAAAAATATGTCCACTCTTTCCTTGTACAGTGTCCTCGAGTCTGAGGAAGGCGCTTCTCTCTTAAAATCCAATTTATTATTATTATTATTATTATTATTATGAATATACACCTATGATATTGCATTTCATTTGATCCAAAACATCCAATTGGTTATTGGTAGGGATGCACAATAATTATCGGGCCGATATCAGCAATTATGACGTCATCCCGATAAACTCGATAACGTTATTGATAGCTCCGATAACATATAATACATTTTTTGGTTAAAAGAAATCCGGTGTGGGTGGATTTGGATGAAGGGCGCTTGTTTTTATTATAGCCTCCTCCCGTTTTGCCAGTACTGTGGTAAAACTGATAGCGTGTGGTTTAGGAACAGGGAGTTTTTCACAAATCCAGCGCTCCCTTTCTTGGCTGTGACGTAGTCACGTTACATTCGGAGACAGACAGTCGATCTGCCAATTACGTCCCACGGCTTGCACCCACCTCTTCTTCTTACCACCAATCAGAAGCTCTCGTTCGTTTATTTACCTCCGGATTGTCAGCCATTATTCTACTCGGAGCTAACGTTATCTCCCCGCCAGCCACATTGACAAGTACCAGCGCTTATACATTACTGGCAAATGTCTTGTTGCACTTGTGGCAACGAGCGTTGTCAGCATCGACTTTAGTAAAATAGACCCAGACTTTTGAACATTTCGTTCTGTCCGCCATTATGAGAGCAGAGCTGTCTGTACTCCAGCGCAGCACCCGTGTGAGTGAGTGCGTGTGTGTGTGTGTGAGTGAGTGAGTGAGTGTGTGTATGTGGGAGGGGAAGAGAGGAGAGAGCAGGCAGCCCGCTCCCCGCGCAGGCAGAGAGACAGAGGCAGGAGAGATATAGACAACGGCCAACAAGATTAGTTTGCGACGTTTAAATTCCTCAAAAAAAACCTCAATAATTTCTCGAGTACCGATAGCAGTACCGATGACGTCGGAGCTTATAAATACTAAAAAAAAAAAAAAAAAAAAAATATATATATATATAGTTAAAAAAAATATTATAATACAATAAATATCGGTTATCGGTATCGGTATCGGCTTGAGGAGCATAAAGTTATCGGTATCGGTGTCAAAAAAATCAATATCGTGCATCCCTAGTTATTGGTGCAGGCAGCTGTTGTTTTTGGCCGATCAAATGTTTTTGTCTTCCAAGTGGTGTTTCCAGGGTCGCATTGGACAAACTAAGTACACTAAATTAAATGAAAATACAACTAAATGCAATATCGTGGACATCTACAAAAGATTGAAAAATAATTGTTGGTAAACTGTAAATAATACAACTTTACCATGGACTCCTAAGCCAAGCTAAACTAGGATAATGTACGTCAGATGAGAAACACTGCTAAGCTAACGTTAGTTCCGGATTTAGCTAATGAAGGGCTAATATCTGAGGCTGTCGTGGATAATAATACAAATAATAATTATAAAATAAAAGAACAGCAATGGATAGTAGGGGTATAACGGTACGTGTATTCGTCCCGCGAATTTACGGTAGGGCCGTCACGGTGCGGTACATGCAGCCATACGACGAATACGCCTCAGCGCAAACACACCAGTCGCACATGCAGGCACTCGCGAGGACCGTGTGAGAACAGCGCGCGTGGCCGGGCACAGAGAGTCTGACTTCAGAGCGAGCGAAAGTGCACGGAGAAAGGCACATTTACATTAGAAGACCAGCTGCAGCCTGCAGGGTCATTACAATTGTACAGTTTTTTTCGTTTTCTTGTTCGCCCAACACACACACATGCCGCGCATCGCCAACACACACGCCGCACATCGCCAACACACACACACGCCTCGGCTAAGTGGCGCAGTGGGCAAGGCGCTCGCCACTAATGCAGGAGATGCTGGGTTCGAGCCCAGCTCTCGGCATTGCTACCAGCTTGGCTGGTCGTTCATACTAACGCAATTGGCAGTGTTAGGGGTAACAGGGGAATTGCAGGGGAAGCTGGTGGGTGGGGATCGGACGTTGTGGACAGCGACTCCTACAGGTCGGTTGGTGCGCCTGCGCATCAGGATCAGGAAGCGACGGGGACGGCGTGACCCTCCCACCCAGACCCTCGCCGCTGAGAGATCGCGCTGTGCAGGTGAAAAGATGCTACGGCTGCCTCCTCGTGTACCGGAGGGGACACGTGATGCAAGGCTTCGTCCACTAAGGCTGAGCCTGAACGTTCAAACGTTCGTTCGTTCGTTACGCTGACATTCAGACTTTAATTAATGGGTTCGAACGTTCGGTGAAAAAAAAAAAAAGGAGGCGAGCGGGGTTGAGGCGATGTGAAGAGGCGCGTCCCCCGCGGCGCTCGGCTCAACCAGTATGGTCTGCCGGGCTGCAGCGGGATACTATTGTCTCAACCAGAGCTCTCAACCAATGCAATAGAACAATTTTGATTGACAGGCGATTCTGCCAATTACGTCACACCGCTTGCACCCGCCTCTGCTGTTACCACCAATCGGCAAGCGTTTATTAGTTTTTTTACTTCCGGCAATGCCGCCATTGATCTGCTTGCGAGAAGCACAACAGACTTACCGTAGCTAATACGTTAGCTCCCCGCCAAGAACGTAGATGAGGATGACCAAACGAGGCATAATGATTTTACTGCAACAAATGTTATAATAAAACAAAGCCTTTCTATACATGTGTCTGATTGAAAACTTTATTAACAGACTGCAGAATGGGTACAACTCAGGGCTGAGCAACGGAAGGACAAGTAATGCCAGCTACTTGCTATGTTCGGGTAAATAATATGCTGATGTTATTGAACGTGTAACACTAACTATATAACGTTAATGCCACAAAACGAATGCCTTTGTTTATCTAGCCCCTTACGTGACTGCGGTGTGCAAGGGCTATTGTTTATCATAAGTAGTAACTTTGATGCAGTAGCTTGTTTATTTTCTTCTGAGTGCTTTGTTTAATTACATGTTTACATGAACAGCCATCACTGTAAACAACATGTTTTTCACCAATAGACTATGCAATGCCGCCCTCCGTAGGATCTATAATAATACAATAAAACAAAAATTGTATTATTAAAAAATCTTTAAAAAAGAATGTTAAACAAATTTTTAATATTTTTTTTTTAAAAAGCGAACATTCGAACGTTCGTTCGATAAACCCTGGCGAACGTTCAAACCCTAAAAACAGGGTTCGGGGACAGCCTTATCGTCCACATTGCAGCCGGCCTGTGGGAGGCATGGCCCAACAGCGTTCGAGACAGGGGAGGGTAGAATTGGACAATACGAGATTGAGATGAGAGAAAAAAAATGTAAAATAGGAGAAAAAGTAGATCAAACACACACGCCGTGCATCGCCAACACACACGCGTCGCCAACAAACAACAATAACATTCTCCCCCGCCGGACTCACGCTGATCAAATAAAAAAAATAAACATACTTTTTCGGACTGATCATCTGAGCTCCTCTCCAGTTGAACTGCTATTGTGTTTAAATTAGGGATGCACAATATCAAACCATATCAGCAATTATGACGTCATCCCGATAAAAGTATTGATAGCTCCGATAATAAAAAAATATATATATATTTATTTTACACTTTTTTTTATTTCTTTAACTTTTTTTTATGTCAACGTTCACACGCACAATATATGCTTGCTTAGGATTTGACTTGATTCAACAACAAAGCAGTCGGGGCAATGGCAAGCCGAAAACGGTCGAAAATGTAGTTATTTGAAGTTTGGATATTTTTTTTTCCAACTGAGATTACATTTTTAGAGACTAAAGTACAGAAAAAAAGTACCGTTGGGTACCGGTATCGATTCACAGGTACCGGTTACCGTATCGGTTCAAATGTGAACCCATCCCTACTGACAACTGTTTTTAGTTCACTCATTGTTCAGGGAAACACATTGTTAATGACATTGACAGATTGTGAATTTTGTGATCGACTCAAATTATAATTTATTTGGAAAAATAAATATAGTCACTTTATTTGAAGAGTCAAAACTGTTCTCTTGGCTTTTTTTTGTTCATAGTAGTAACGCTCATGTCATGCTAAATCTGGTTAGGTCAAAACTACAGGAATATACATAAAAAAAAATTATAATACAATAAATATATATATATCGGTTATCGGTATCGGTATCGACCTTGAGGAGCAGAAAGTTATCGGTATCGATATCGGGGTCAAAATCTATATCGTGCACCCCTAGTTTAAGTAAGGGATAATGTATAGCTACGAGGTCATTGTCGCAAAATAATTGACCGACACGGAGTTTAAAATACCGAGCCGCCTCGGCGAGGTGTTTTAAACGTCAGTGAAGGTCAATTATTTTGCGATGATGACCGAGTATAGCTATACATTATCCCGCTTATTACATGGCTAACTTACTAACAATATACCTAATTCATTTTACAAAATCGACAAGACGAGATCAAATGCAGACGCAGTTGTTCTGTGGCTCTGTCAGCCCAAATAAAGTGATTATTATTATCGCCGGCAGCCCGGCAGGTGTGTCTAATTGCACTGAAACAGTGTGTGTCAGTGGGGCTTGATTACTCCAGCTGCAAAAAACAATAATCACCGGTGGTTATCGAAAAATAATTCACCGCTGTCGGGGGCTATTGACCAATCACAATCAAGCATTTCGGCTAATGTTAAAACGCCATGTAATAAATCCAAATAATCCTCTGCCATTCTGTCATCTGTTCTCTAGTATTCAGTCTCGTGCAGTTAAATCCTCTCTGGAAGTGAAACTGAAACTTACCAAGCCTATAAGTTGTTAAAGGGGCACTAGGCAATTAATTTACTCTGGATGCCTGAACACAGAATGACACCAGTATCACTGACTACCACGGCAAGCCTATAGAAGATTATTCTATTTAATAATAATAATTATGATAATTATCATAAATATAATATAATAATATAATATAAAATATAATATAATAATTATAATAATTATAAATATTTTTTTTCTGTTGTACTGAACTCGTACCGAACTGTGACCCCAATACCGAGGTACGTACCGAACCGTGGCTTCTGTGTACCGTTACACCCCTAATGGATAGTCACCACAGATAATTCAACAATTGGATAACAGATTTCTACCACTACTGAACAAGCCCCGGATCACCATCAGATCCTCCTCACCTCCACACCGCTCAGTAAGGATTGGAGCGCTTTCTAAACATCAGGCCACAGCAACAGCAAGCAAGCTGGCACTAACGTTACTAGGTCAACAACGTGTGTGTGTGTCTGTGTGCCCGTCTGTCAGTTCTTCAAGCCAGTGGCCATCAGGCTCCACAACCAGGGGCACAGACTGCTGCCAGCAGCTGGAGAACTAATGGCTACAGAACTTGAGAACTATTAGGAATGTCTGACTCTTAACCACTAAACCCTGCATGGACTTATATTATGACCGATACTTAGGTACAGACCATCATCTGCACCTTTGTGTATACCGTTTACTTTTGTCATATTTTATATTGCCTATATTTATTGTAACTTATATTATGACCAATAGGGTTACAGATAGGGATGTCCGATATTATCGGCCGACCGATATTATCGGCCGATATCGGCAGTAAAATGTGATATCGGAAAATATCGGTATCGGTAAAAAAATTTTTTTTTTTTTTTTTTTAACCTTTATTTACCCAGGCAAGCAAGTAAAAACCAATTCTTATTTTATTTATTGTCAAAAGTATGCATTTTGGTTTAATTCAACAACAAGAGATATGTAATGTTAATTTTTACTTTTTTAATTATCATATTTTGCACAGATAATGCTTACATTTAGAAAGCCTTTTGAATGCATCCAGTGAAATTATTAGTTACCTGAAATTATTCCGTTTTTTGGGGGGGAAACCCTGCATATATCGTATCGGTTGATATCGGTATCGGTATCGAAATTAAGAGTTGGACAATATCGGAATATCGGTATCGGTAAAAAAGCCAATATCGAGCATCCCTAGTTACAGACCATCATCTGCACCTCTGTGTATACGGTTTATTTTATATTTAGATTCAATTAGTTTATTGCCTATATATAGTGCTCTCCTATTACCCTGAGCATTATCTGTACCCCCCCCCCCCCTGTTACTATGACAACTGAATCTCCCCAAGGGGATCACTAAAGGAATATCCTGTCCAGTCCAGAGGATAGAATGTTTTCCCCTCTGCATGAGCGAGATCCGTTTGCTGCTATCCCAACCTCATCCTAGAAGCATTAGCATAGCATAGTAGCATAGCCTCTCAAGTATAGCCTATATATAGCTCCACGGATAGAGACTGAGAACTGTCTGTAGTTCCAGTTTCAAGTTTCTTTATTAGTTGTCATCCAGAAGTACAGAATACTTTTATATAAAATGCTTCTTTCTGTTTTGCTCCAGAGATTGTGCTAGATAAAAATAGATAAGTATAAAATAAGTATAGTAAGTATAAAATAGAAGTCAAGTACATAGACAAAAGTGTTCAATATATACATAAATACAATGTACAATGCAGAGTAGAAAAGTAACTGAGTTACAATACAATATATACTATATATATAAAGTGAGTGTGTGCGTGTGTGTGCTGTGAGTGCATTTGATGGTTGTTACTAGGGATGTCCGATATTACCGGCCGATATTGGCATTAAAATGTTTTTTTAAATCGATTTAAATTTTTTTTTTAAATGTTTTACATTTCTATAACCTTTATTTACCCAGGCAAGCAAGTAAGAACAAATTCTGATTTTATTTATTGTCAAAAGTATGCATAATGTTGTGTTAATTCCACAACAAGAGATATGTAATGTTAATCACCTGAAATTATTCCGTTTTTTGGGGGGGAAACCCTGCATATATCGGTATCGGTTGATATCGGTATCGGAAATTAAGAGTTAGACAATATCGGTATCGGTAAAAAAGCCAATATCGAGCATCCCTAGTTGTTACATAGTGTTATTGTCATTTAGCATTCTGTTGGCCTGAGGATAGAAGCTTCTTCTTAGTCTCTCTGTGCTTGCCATGAGACTCCGGTATCGCTTGCCTGACCGCAGCAGTTCAAAGAGGCAGTTGTTTGAGTGGCTGGAGTCTTTGATTATTCTCTTAGCCTTAGCCACGCACCGCTTGTTGTAAATGTCTTGGAGAGTGGGAAGCCCCCCTCCAATTGTGCGTTCGGCTGAACGGGCCACTCTCTGTAGTCTGCTACGGTCTTGTGCTGTGCTGTTCCCAAACCAGGAGGTGATATTGCCAGTCAGGATGCTCTCTATTGTGCATGAGTAGGGGTGGGACGATACATCGATCCAGATCGATACATCGATGTAATTATCAACAATCGAATCGGATCGATGCGATGTAATAAGATCGATTCATATCGATACTCTTATTTTGAAAATCCTGTGGCGAGTCTCATATCCGCCCAAGAACAACAGCAGTAGCTCCGTGTGTGTAGATGTTACAGCATAGCATTCTCCCTTTCTGTGTGTGTGTGTGTGTGTGCGCGCGTCTTTGGAAAGACCAGATGAGGTCAGAGGAGTTTGATGTTTAAATGTTATTTAAACATAAACAATATAATACATAATAAATGTAGGCCTATACATGATCATGCAACATCAACAAATTGTTGTAGGAACGGTTTGGGAGAGGGAGGTTGTGAGTTTTGAGTTCCAAAAAATTTAGCTTAAAGTTTAAAGCTCAATATATAAAAACGTGGCACTTTACAGTGAACAGGAGGTCTATTTGTATTAAAAACAATAGATTGATTTTCCTTTAAATGTCTGGAAGAGCTCAAAAATACAAATGTCAAATGATATTTTCATTGCCTTTTTTTTGTTGATCTAAATGTTACTGATTGTGTTAAATCATATCGATCGCAGGCACCTGAATCTAATCGTATCGTATTGTATCGTGAGAGACTTTGTGATATCGGCAAATATCGTATCGTTGTCCAAAGAATCGATATCGTATCGTATCATGATGAAACTGGTGATTCCCACCCCTATGCATGAGTAGACGTTCTTAAGGATCTTCTGACTGACTTGGAACTTCCTTAGGCGCCTGAGGAAGTAGAGGCGTTGCCGTGCCTTCTTTACAACACTGTCAATGTGTGTGGTCCATGTCAAGTCCTCGGATATGTGGACTCCGAGGTACTTGAAACTGTTCACTCTCTCAACCAGTGCCCGTCGATGCTGAGGGGGCTGTAGTCCCTGACCCCGACCTCCTGAAGTCCACAATCATCTCTTTTGTTTTGCTGACGTTCAGGGAGAGGCAGTTCTCCTAACACCACTGCGACAGATTGATTACCTCTTCCAGGTAGGCCCTCTCATTGTTGGCAGAGATCAGGCCCACCACTACTGTGTCGTCAGCAAATTTGATGATTGTGTTGTTGTTCCACTGTGCCACACAGTCGTGTGCAGGGTACAAAATAGTTACACACCCAGCGCCACTGGCTTGTAGATTTATTCTTTGGCGATTAGAATTTAAGGTCTGCCCGCCACCTGGCGGCTAACAAAATACACTGCATCTACCGCTTCTCCTCCGCTCCAATCCACACCCTCCAGGCCGCTCACAGTGGTTTAACACTGATGTAATATACATGTAGTACAATGCCAAAGCAACAGATGGCGATGTACAAACATGAAGGCCATTTTCAACCAATGAGAAGGGTGAACCTGTGATATCCTGTTCAGGCTTTGTCACTCACATCCTGTTTTGACGCCATTGTTGTTGTCGTTAGCTTACATGCTAACGTTAATGGCAGCGACCATAGCATTGTGGCTAGGCTAGCTATCATCGCTTAATAGAGCTAGTGAATGGATAAACAACGTTATTTAACATTGCAGAATGGGTACAATTACAATGCGGCTCAATACAAACAATTGTTAAGGGGCCCAGGGGGTGTAGACTGTTGTAGTTTGAGCTCATTTACACCATGCTCCAAAAAAATATATATATATCTGCCGAGCGATGTGACGCGGGGAGCGCTCGATTCAAGGTGAGCGAGCAGAGAGCGACTTGGGGGCGGGGTCAACATGAGCGATTAGCGGAGCAATTCGTTTCCTTATATCGCTTCCTCCAGGGTTCCAACTTGTGTTGACAAAATGCAACCCTGTTCAGCTACGGGGAATCAGCGCTCTCTCTCTAGACTAGAAAGGTGCACTCAGTAGAGCACAGATGTCCGCCAGGGCGGCAGCCACACATAATAATAATAATAGATTGGATTTGTAATGCACTTTTTGTTCACTGGGATCCCAAAGTGCTACACTACATGGTTAAAACAGTTAAAAAAATAGAAATAAAATGTGTGTCCCGACCCCACTTCTATGTTTCAATAAATTATTTGCATTTAAAACTATTAACACTGACTCATTCCGTCAGTCCACTCAAAATTATGCTAATATTCCTTATGTTGTTTATGATATTAATTGAAAATAGCATATGAGAGTATTATATGTAATAATAACACATGGCGATATACTAAAAAGCTATTTATAATTTTTGGCTAGTAAAAAATCTGCCCGGCTGGTACTTTTAAAAATCTACCAGCCAAATGGCTGGTAAGTCAAAAAGTTAAGTTTGTTCCCTGGTCGTGTGTGTACAGCGAGTAGAGGAGGGGACTCAGAACACAGCCCTGGGGGGCCCCTATGTTGAGCGTGATGGATGAGGAGGTGCAGTTGCCTGCTCTCACCACCTGGGGTCTACCCGTCAGGAAGTCCAAGACCCACTGGCAGAGGTCATAGTTCAAGCCCAGGTCCCTGAGCTTGGCTATGAGTTTGGAGGGGACTATGGTATTGAATGCTGAGCTGTAGTCGATGAACAGCATTCTCACATAGTTTCCCTGCCTCTTGTCCAGGTGTGATGCTGCTGTGTGCAGCACATGGGATATGGCATCCTCCGTGGACCTGTTGGGGCGATATGCAAATTGCAGGGGGTCCAGGTTGACGGAACTTAAGTAATTAGTTATTTGAATTCCTGAAAAAATTCTGTGATGCGTGTTTGTTTGTCATTAGGTCGCTTTCACACCAGAGCTGTTTGGTCCGGACTATCGGACCAGAATTCGATAGTCCGCTTTTTTGGGTTTGTGTGAATGCGCAGTCGAACTCTAGTGCGGACCAAACACGCGAACTCTGGTCCGCCAAAAAACATAGGTCTCGGTTCGCTTCATCGGACCAAACGCGGACCAAATATAGGAAGTCACCTGATAAACTGTGCATCTTGGGTAGAAGGAAGAAAAAAACACTGCGGCTTATTATTATTATTACCGCGGCACGCGGCATTCACTGCAAAACAAGCACACTGTAGCCTAAACATGTCTCCTGATAAACTGTGCATCTTGGGTAGAAGGAAGAAAAAAACAAAGCGGCTTATTATTATTATTACCGCGGCACACGGCATTCACTGCAAAACAAGCACACTGTACACATATGGGCAGAAGACCAAATAAAACAGCTGCTTGTGGGCACTCACAAAAACAACGGTGTACAATTTTGTTGTTTAGCGAGAGGATGGCAGTAATGGGTTATAATCGAACGATGGATCAATGCCACGTCTCTGCTACTATCACGCTTCTTGCGCTGTTTGTGTTTGCACGGATTTCACTACCTGAAGGGGAGGGATTTCCACTCTCCATTGTGTCCAATAGACGAGCGCCCTTTTCGACCGCGTGACATTGTTCAGAAAGTTTAGTGCGCTTGACAAATTGCAATGTGAAAGCAGACGAACCAAATGAAAAATGCAACAATGTTGCAACTTCACCACCAGAACCGCACCAAGTCCACCAAAACTATATGTGAAAGCACCCTTATATGTGCCCTGGGTTTTGTATTGAGTTTTCAAAAATATGTTTCTGAAAACCAATAAGAAATCATTGTATAGGTCTAACTGAGCTGAAAACATTGATAGGTCACATGGCATGAAGCTCTGTGGCCCATTATATGAATGTTGAATATGCGTTGCATATTGATCAAGTCAGTTTTTTATTACTATTTCAATGTTTTGGGGAGATTTATGTTTTTGTAACATGGCTGTATTAAAAGAAAGTGTTTGAGTAAAATTACCAGTCAACATGTAAACGGTAACCATGGCCACAGTGTTAATTTTGGCAGCTATTTTCATTTTAGTTTTAGTCTTAGTCATGTGTCAAGTGCTCCTTTTTCATTTATCATATTTAGTCATCTTCATTTATTTTTTGTTTAGTCAGTTTTAGTCAACTAAATGTCTGGGCATTTTAGTCTTAGTCAGTGTTAGTCTCGATTTTGTTTTCGCTAATGAAAAAAAGGCATTTTTATATTGTAAATAATGCAATTCTATTCATTAAGTATAGTCTAGCCAAAACCCTATCAGCTGATTCACAATAAGTTCAGTAAAAGGCTAGAAGCCCAATAGTAACCAAACATTTCTTGAAATGGTCAATAGATTCAGAAATAGTCAGACATGGAATGGAACATATTCTGAATTAAATTGTTTATTTTTTTTTAACCAACAAAGCAACATTAGGATAGTGTAAATACACAGTACACACTGATTGCAATTCTCACTGGGACCTACTCTACAAATTTCACACACACATTCCCTTTTGTCCGTCGAGTACAACCGTAGATCGCTGACGTCACTTTAAACCTAAAATCAGAGCATTCGGCTAACACAACATTAGCTTAGCAAACCTGCCACCGCACTTCTATGTGCATAAAGTGTGGTAACAAAATAGCACAGCCCCTAAGACTGGGAGCGTTCTAACTCTACTGAGCATGTACCCAACATGTACCCAACCCTGGAGAGTCTGGACTGGTCAGATGAACTCAATGGTACACTGGTTGAAGAAACATGGCTTGGTTTCAAAACCAAATTTCCAACAATACTAAACGACATGGCCCCCCTAAGAACCACCAGGGTAAAAAATCACGCTGAGCCATGGATGCACTCCGAAATACTGGCCGCTATGAAAACCAGAGACAAAAAATGCTCTGAGTTTCGTAAAAGTCAGTCAAAGCTTACAAAAAGCACGAGCAGTGAACTCCAAGCCCACGTGACTGAACTCAAACTGGAAAGAAACAGACTAAGAAACTACGTAAACTCCATGATTAAAACTGCAAAAAAGAATTTCATCAATGACAAAACTGAGGAAAAACAAAAACAAAAAAATCAATCAATTATATGAAAAATAAAGTCATTACAATGTTTTAGTGCACTTCAAGCGCTAAAGGGATTCATTAACAACTTATACTAGTAGTAGCTGAGTCCATCTCACTCTGTGTTAGTACTCGTCTGTGTCTTTTCTTTTCATACCAACATTACCTTTTTAAGTGAACGCGGTCTTGTCCTTGTATCCATGTGTAATGTTGATAGTAGTGGGTGTACACAGACGAAGGAGTATCTACGGGGGAAAGCAAGCCTGTGTGATATACACCATCCTCTCAGCCTCCGTCGTCTTAAATGCTATGTTCTTTTGGTAGAACTGTTCGGCTGCCGCAGGAGTGTTGAGAGAGTAGCAGATTCCGTTCATGGTTATTGGTATAAGCTGTAGTCACGAGAGACCTGGGATGCGGTTTTTAGCCTCACGTATGTAGCTTGGCTTTTAGTGGGCCATAAACGCTGCAGAGCTTAACCCGGAAACGGAAATGCTGAAATAATAACGTGAATTATTCTAAAAGTTATTATTTTGTCTCATCTTGTTTTAGTCAACATAAATTAAGAGAGAATTCGTCATGGTTTTTGTAAACTACATTTTTGTGTCCTCAGTTGTGGTCAACGATATTTAATTAATTATTTAGTCACGTTAGTGTCACATGATCAACATTAACGTGACGTCACGTCGTTGTCGTCGGGGGGAAAAGCTTAGGTGAACGAACATCTTTAGTCAAAGTTTTCGTTGACAAAATTAACACTGTATGGCCAAAACATTTGCATCATCCGAGTATACCTTTTTAAACGGTATCATAATTGTTGTATTTTTTATGTATTGTCATCACATTTACATTTGTAGCCAAGGAGTAGGAGAACACATTCAGTTGCATTATTATCCATGGGATATTGGTAATAATGGTCATATTGCCTTTTAAATTAAGATTATGTACCAGGCGAGGGTAAAAATATGATGTTTTCCTTCATTGTATCTCAATTTACTCTGGAATGGTAATTGATTGATTGATTGAAAACTTTATTAACAGATTGCAGAATGGGTAAAGTACAATACGGCTCAATACATACAATTGTTAAGGGGATGCAGACCAGGGCCCTATTCCCCGTACCTGGTTCAACTAAGTCGATCAAGAGTCCCATTATCCAGATTCAATTAACCCGATGTTTGAATCCGGGATTTTCCTGTTCCTCGAACGCTGATTCAGTCTCGTTCATTCGAACCAGACTTGAGACTCAGGATAATTGCGCGCGGCCGCTTCAGTTGAAAAGACAGCAGGTGTCGATAGCAGAAATCCTGATTTCCTAACGGCATTGATTGATTGATTGATTTAAAACTTTATTAACAGATTGCAGAATGGGTACAATGCAGTACGGCTCAATAGCCTCACCGACAAGTTAAATGCATAATCTATAGACTAATTTTAAATCCCTCATTACCCCAATCAATCAGATTATATTTCTTTAAACGTGCCTGCTGGCAGTAGGTTTATGGATTGAATAATCAAATGAGATCTTGCTAGCGAAAATAATTAGTTCAACTCTTTCAGAATTAGGATACGGCTCTCTTATCCATTGATGGATGTATGGTGGATGTTTTATTTGTTTGGCACCATGGTGTGATGTAGGGGTGGACGGTATGGTCTAAAATTTATATCACGGTATAATTTGAAGCATAGACGGTAACGGTATATATCACGGTATCAGTGTTTCCGTTAGAATACATTTTTTTGCCTGATAGGCAGGCTATATAAAGAATGACATCCTCAAGGCATGTAGATTTATAATATTTTTACTTAAAACTAGGCTACATTTGCGTATAAAGTCATTATATTCCAAATAAAATAAGTCCCGAGTCGAGACTCCGTGCTGCTCCCATTGCAAACAGCGGGGCTGGATGCTGGATTTTGCTAGAAGCATATGTAGCTGCAGAGCCGCAGAGCCAGGGGCGCTTTCAGGTCTGGTCACAGGCCGCTCAACAGCGCCCCCCCACCCACCGGCTGAATTGCCAATGGCTGAATTGGAGTATTGCACTGTGCAATTCCTCGTAATTCATAATCCACAAAGACCACAATCCACGCATAGACACTTAATTTTATGCTTGAATGAAACACAATCCGGGCGCTCCGTTAAGCAAATCTACAGCGGAGAATATATGAAACTAATCAGAGCCAAACGGCCGATAGGTTTCATTCATTAAAAATATCCCAGCGGGATTCACATTTGCAATGCGCCGTTATTAAAATAACCACATGCAGCGTGTATCGCGACTCCGAGCGCCGTATATGACGTGCATTATTTTATTTAGGACAAAGTAAATCTATAGGCTGAATATGATTTATTATCAGCATTTAGTTCTATTATTATACATTTCAAACGCCCCCTCTAGGAAAACGAAGCACAAAAACATAATTCAGAATGGTATAATGGGATCTAGACTGTGAGAAATATTTCAGGAAGCGAGCTGGCATTTCTTTGCGAGGGCGTGGCCATGCAGGTTATCCAGCTAACTGAACTTAACCCTGCTCCGGACCAGGTTCAAACTTTCTGATCTGTTACCATGGTGATTTAGATTTAGAAAATCCGACTTCGGGGAACAGAAAGGTCTGGCTTAAGTCAAGCTATGCTGGAAATTATCCAGCTAACTCAGTTAGCCAGGTACGGGGAACGGGGCCCAGAGAAAGACTTTCGTCTTGTTTACATCAAGGTCCCCCATTTTCAATTCATCATAACATACACACACGACATACAGATAGACAGTACTGCTACATCTATACATTTATGACATACCAGATTTGCAAATACAGTACTGTTTGTGATACAAAAAGTGTCCAGAAAAGAGTGTATAAACATTTGACGTAGAAACTGTCTGTATGTCGTGTATGTCATATATGTTATGATTAATTGAAAATGGGGGACCCCGATGCAAACAAGACGAAAGTCCCTCTCTGGTCTGCATCCCCCCAATAATTGTATGTACTGAGCTGCACTGCACCCATTCTGCAATCCGTTAACAAAGTTTTCAATCAATCAATCAAACCCTCCCTCCACATTTGTCCCTGCGCGCTTCTTGGTCTCAAGTCAACCACGTCCTCAGAGAGGGTTCAAAGAAGCAGGCAGTTGGCCAGTAATAGATGTGGTTTACTTACACTGGATCATATGTCCTACCTTGTTACCTATCAAAGGAGACCAGAAACATGCATATAGGCCTTATGGTTCAGGAGCCATCATGATTCATTTGGGGCATGTAATTTCAGACAGGAGGCCTTAACAATATGCTTGGTAGTGTTATAAGAGATGTGATAGGCTAGCACACATTTGGAGGCAACTGCTGCATTGCTATCACATCTTTTCTAGCAGTAGGGGTGTATACCTTCTATCACATCTTTTCTAGCAGTAGGGGTGTCGGGTGTATACCTTCTATCACATCTTTTCTAGCAGTAGGGGTGAAAACTCTTGTTTAGAATCACAGAACTAGGCGAGTTCATGTCAATGGAATATCTTGCCATTGAACTAAAAACAGAATCAACTATTATTGTCACAATATACCGCCCGCCTAGACACTCACCAATATTTATACAGGAGCTCTCTGAACTGATCTCACTATGTGTTACCGGATATGATAAGGTGATCCTAAATGGAGACCTGAACATCCATTTTAATAAGAAAACAGACTCCAAAACTATGGAACTAAAAAATCTACTGGATAGCTTTGACCTAATACAGCATATAACAAATGCAACTCACCGGCTTGGGAATACACTAGACTTAGTTATAACAACAACTGGGCTAAACATAACAAATATCTCAATAACTGAATTACCTCTCTCCGACCATCACTGTATATTTTTTGATACTCAAATAACCCTTACTAAAACAAAAAAAGAAATCATAGTTAAAAAGAGGCTCCTAAACGACAAAGCTGAATCAAAGTTCATTGATCTTATCAGACTACATGAACCACACAATCATGACAGCTCTCTAAATGAAATGGTAGAAAATCTCAATGATGCAATGTCATCTATATTAAATTCTGTCGCCCCATTAAAAACGAAAAAGAAGAAAACTAGAGCCTCGCCCTGGTTAAACTATAATACGGTCAACAAAGAAAAAAGGAAATGTCGTGCAGCGGAGCGAAAATGGAGAAAAACAAAAACCACCATATGCTGTGATATATACAAAGATGCTTTAACTGCTTATAATAAAACCATCCGCTTAGCAAGGAAAGATTACTTCTCTAAAATCATTACAGAAAATGCTGGAAACTCCAGAATCCTCTTTTCCACTATTAATGTACTACTCAACACTGCCCCTACACCTCCTCAGTCATCAACGGTTAAGTGTGAAGAACTTGCACTATTCTTTAACAACAAAATAACCTTGATCAGGGCCAGCATTACTCATGATGGAAATAAAGTTGATTGCGGCAAACCGTGCAATGTAACCATGAGAAGTTTCACATGCATCACATTAGATGTACTCTGCAAAACTGTCTCAGAATGTAACTCCTCCACCTCAGACATTGACCCTATACCTACAGCTTTCTTCAAACGGGTATTTAATAGTGTTTCAAGCCCTGTGCTAGATATCATAAACACTTCCCTTAGGACTGGTATTTTCCCGGATGCCTTTAAAACAGCAGTTGTAAAGCCATTACTAAAAAAACCTAACTTGGATAGTAATGAAATGGCAAATTATCGTCCAATATCCAACCTACCATTCATTAGTAAAGTACTTGAAAAGATAGTTTCAGTTCAAATAAATTCCTTTCTTGAAGAAAACAACATCTTAGAAGAATTTCAGTCAGGATTCAGAAAATATCATAGCACTGAAACTGCCCTCACCAAAATAATCAGTGACCTCAGACTAAACTCTGACGAGAATAAGATCTCCATCCTTATCCTGTTGGATCTCAGTGCAGCATTTGATACAATCGATCATGATATTCTAATCGATCGTCTTGAAAACCATGTCGGTTTCTCAGACCATGTGCTGGGCTGGTTTAAAACATACATCAGAGGGAGGAAATTCTATGTTAAACTAGGAGATCACATGTCTGATATATACGACAACAACTATGGAGTTGCACAAGGGAGTTGCTTAGGTCCTTTACTCTTCTCCCTTTACATGTTACCGCTGGGTGATATCATCAGAGAACATAATGTAGATTTCCATAGCTATGCGGATGATACACAACTGTACATATCTGCTGAACCAAATGATACAGCGATTAGCTCCATTACAGACTGCTTACTGTCAATAAATAAATGGATGAGTAAGAACTTCCTGAAACTAAACGAGAACAAAACTGAAATTCTAATTATCGGCTCCAAAACTAAAAAAGAAACATTAATAAAGAACCTGGGGGGACTAACCCCTTGGATCAAATCTGAGGTCACTAGTCTTGGGGTTATCATAGATTCAGAACTGAACTTCAATTCTCATATTAGCAAAGTGACGAAAACATCGTTCTTCCATCTCAGAAATATAGCAAAAGTACGACCATTTATTAATCAGAACGATGCTGAGAAGCTAATTCATGCATTCATATCTAGCCGGTTAGACTACTGTAATGCACTTTTCACAGGTCTCCCTAAGAAAACCACAGAGAGGCTTCAGCTAATCCAAAACTCTGCAGCCCGACTGCTAACTAGAACCAAAAGGAGAGAGCACATTAGTCCAGTCCTAGCCGCTTTACACTGGCTTCCCGTAACATTTAGAATTGACTTTAAGGTCCTTCTCCTTACATACAAAGCTCTAAATGGACAGGGACCTAGCTACATCGCCAACACTCTAATAAATTACACACCAGCAAGAACACTGCGATCATCAGCTGCTGGACTACTAGAGGCTCCCAGAAGCAGTCAAAAGAGGATCGGTAATGCAGCCTTTATCAACTATGCCCCAAAACTATGGAACAAACTACCCCAAAACATCAGGGAAGCCAACTCGCTAGACATCTTTAAAAGACAGCTTAAAACCTATCTCTTTGCTCAGGCATTTCACTGATAGTTATCTGCTACCACCTAGTGGCAAGAGGAAACATCAGGGATATCCTGACACAACTTGTATTTATTCTTACCCTGCCTACTCTTTTACACTGCCTATCAAACTTCTTACTGATGACTATTTTTAAACTGAATCATTTTAAACTATTCTTATTTATTGCTAGATCCAAATGTGAAACACTGCGGGTTGTGACGCACACACACACAGTCACACACACACAGTCACACACACACACACACAATCACACACAAACACACACACACACCGACATACACACATACACACACACACAGACACACACACCGACATACACACACACACACACACACACAGTCACACACAGACACACACACACCGAGTTGTAGTAGCGTTGTAGTTGTAGATCTAGGTTAACTGTGTCCTGGTAGAGTAGTAGTAGATCTAGGTTAACTGTGTCCTGGAGTGGTAGTTGTAGAGTAGATCTAGGTTAACTGTGTCCTGGAGTAGAGTAGTAGTAGTTGTAGCGTTGTAGTTGTAGATCTAGGTTAACTGTGTCCTGGTAGTTGTAGAGTAGTAGTAGATCTAGGTTAACTGTGTCCTGGTAGATCTAGGTTAACTGTGTCCTGGGGTAGAGTAGTAGTAGAGTAGTAGTAGTTGTAGCGTTGTAGTTGTAGATCTAGGTTAACTGTGTCCTGGTAGTTGTAGAGTAGTAGTAGCTGTAGTAGTAGTAGATCTAGGTTAACTGTGTCCTGGAGTGGTAGTTGTAGAGTAGAGTAGATCTAGGTTAACTGTGTCCTGGAGTGGTAGTTGTAGAGTAGTAGTAGCTGAAGTACAACCACACACACACACACACAACACAATAAACACACATACACACTAAACAACGATGCATACAGGATTATTTATGACTATTTTTAAACTGAATCATTTTATTCTTATTATTTGCTAGATCCAAATGTGAAACACTGTGATTATTTGTTCATGAACTACAGGAGTATTACTGAATAGAGAGCCTATTAAGATGCTAGATCCTAATGTGAAACACTGTGATTTGCCATATCTTGCTATGCTCGCTCATGCCTGTATTTTTTATGTCCGTTCTATTTTATAATTTTTTGACTATTTTTAAACTGAATCATTTTAAACTATTTTTACTATTTGTGTTACTGAAAACTGTAAGCGGAGAGCCTATTGGGATGCTAGATCCTAATGTGAAACACTGTGATTCTACCCGTCTATCTTTTTATGCTCGCTTATGCCTGTATTTTTTACTGTTGTGAAGCACTTTGAACTGCAACCTCTGTATGAAAAGTGCTATACAAATAAAGTTATTAATACCTTCCCAAAAATCACTATGGAAGTTAGTCCCCCAATATGTTGCCCGTGGTCCAAATGTGGGGCCCTGGCTCACGGCCTAAGAAGCATTTGAGCAGCATAGCATCTCAAGTAAAGTGACACAGTGGCTGAAACGCTCAACAGTGGAGATGTTCGGTCATTATTAGTAACAAGCTGAATAAACGCACATTTCTCTCTATACATAGAGTCGCACCAGTTTCTGACCTAACGCCACATCTTCTCACAAACTCAGTAGTAGCATTAGCATAGCAGCTTAGCTTGTTAGCTGCTCCAGCTAACCTACCTCTGGTCAAGGCCCAGTCTGGATGGAAAAGTGGCAGAAACGCCCAACAGATCAGTTGTGCGGTCAGGAGATGAATACAAGCTGATTTTATTGTAACAAAACGGAGAGGTCGACATGAACCGAATGTACCTTTGTTTACCTGAACGACGAGACTCCAGAAACTACGTGTGTTTAGGTCTTCTTCTTCTTCTTCTTCTTCTTTGGAGTTAATGGCGGGTCGCAGCCACAGAAAGGCGCATACCGCCACCTACTGTACAACCCAGCAACTGGAGCAGATAAGGCAATAACCCGGCAAAGAAAAGAAAACAATAAAGAAAAACAACAAACCCAGAACAAACCAAACTAAATACCCAACCCTAACATCACCGCCCTATACAAACCTAATACAAATAAACAAACCAATTGAAAAAGCACAATAGGACAATTGATTGATTGATTGAAAACTGTATTAACAGATTGCAGAATGGGTACAATAGGCCTACAGTACAGCTCAATACACACAATTGTTAAGGGGATGCAGACCCAGAAAGACTTTCGTCTTGTTTACATCAGGGTCCCCCATTTTCAATTCATCAGGAAATAACAATAACACTACCTCATGCATACTGCACCTTATGTGAATACTGTATATTTCAGTTAGTTAGTTAATTATATTGATTTGTTATATTGTTTACCTAATTATCCTAATTATCCAACCTAATAAACCACTACCAAATCCAGCCTAATAAACCACTACCAAATCCAACCTAATAAACCACTACCAAATCCAAACTAATAAACCACTACCAAATTCAGCCTAATAAACCATACCAGATCGCACTAGAACTTGAAGCATCAGTGAAAAATGATTAGGCCCTGGAATTATGAGGCTGCGACTCTCACATATGAATTCAGTCAATATAGGTCCTGTTCTGTCCCTGTCCCCCTGCAATGCAGTATAGTGGCAATAAAGTCAACAGTGGCAGTATTAACTCCTTAACACTTTCAGTGCCACTCACGAGATTTCTCTGGTTTTTTTATAGGTGGTTGCATGCCACTCACGAGATTTCTCGGAATTATTATTATTATTATTTTTTGCGATCTGAAAAATTATTGCATCACCCGAGCCTACCCGAGTATAGCCGAGGGGCGCCGGCGATCACTGTGGAAAAAAGCGCCCCCTGTTGTCTCCCAGATGACATAAGTGATTTTGGAATGGACTCAATGAAAATGAATGGGGAAAAAAATCCGGTACTCCACATTTTTCAGTTCACTGATCCAGCCGGGGTTACTAGAGTTCATTCTGGAGCCTCAGATCCCCGCGGATCATGGAGTTCTACTGTATCGCGTTGGATCCATACGATTTTTTCGAATGGTGATCAGGAATTGGAATATACCAGTTGGATACCATCTGATGTCAGGTAAGGACTCTATGTTATCAGTGGTAGGATAATCAGAGTAAGTTTGATGAAGTTATAAGCTGTTTTGTGAAATGTCTTCTTTCGGTTTCACTGTAAAAGTCAGTGAGGAAATCAACGGAGCGATTATCAGTGCGCGGCCGTAATGTGCGTGCGTGCACGTATAATATTGATCATCTAGCGTTTATTTGAAAACGATTCATAAAAAGGCCAACGAATATCAACGTTGTGGAATATTCCACTAAAAGACGATTTTCATAGAATGCTCCAGAATGAGCTGTTTTTTATATCAAAACAGGGGCTTTTCTAACTGCTCTGAAACGGCAACGACGCGATAAAAAAACAATCTGCCTTCACAGCACTGACTGGAAAATAGTCTTTGATAATGCGATGGGCAGATTAGACACATAGCCATAATTTAAAACATAGATTAGGCGATATTAACGTTAACATTGGCGCCGATGGTGGCATTCAAGCGGTAAAACGGAAAACCAGGCGTGGCGCTGAAAGTGTTAATGGCAAGCCTGCAATGTTATCAAAAATATTTTGATAGTCGCCACCTTGATCATGAGTGAGGCTTTTAACTATGAATTCCTCATAATCAGTGACCTTGTGTAAAACACATTGAGATATAACAGGGAGATGCCATCGTATGTCAGCTTCTTTTAAAAATAGATTGACTGTTGCCTCTCAGGAGCAGGACGGTGCAGCAAGACAAGGAAAGGATCACTGAAGTTTGAGTTACATAGATGAGAGATTAATGAACTGGTTAAAGTTACATAGATGAGACTAATGAACTGGTTAGAGTTACATAGATGAGAGATTAATGAACTGGTTAGAGTTACATAGATGAGAGATTAATGAACTGGTTAGAGTTACATAGATGAGAGATTAATGAACTGGTTAGAGTTACATAGATGGAGAGACTAATTAATGAACTGATTCGAGTTACATAGATGAGAGATTAATGAACCGGTTAGAGTTACATATATGAGAGATTAATGAACTGGTTAGAGTAACATAGATGAGAGATTAATGAACTGGTTAGAGTTACATAGATGAGAGATTAATGAACTGGTTAGAGTTACATAGGTGAGATTAATGAACTGGTTAGAGTTACATACATGAGACTAATGAACTGGTTAGAGTTACATAGATGAGATATTAATGAACTGGTTAGAGTTACATAGATTAATGAACTGGTTAGTTGGGGTGTAAAAAGTACCCAGAAATTATACTTAGTATGGGTACCGTCTCAAAATCGGACTCAAGTAAAAGTCAAAGTATCTGGCTAAAAACACACATGAGTAAAAGTAAAAAAGTCCTACTTTTAAATGTACTTAAGTACTAAAAAAGTTAAACCAGGGGTCTCAAACTCATTCCATCGTGGGCCAAGTTTTCATTTTAACTATACATTGCACCAGGTGAGTTAGTTGAAGAGGTGAGCCAATTAGTGAAATCATCAGCTGGTGTTTAGGCAAGGCTGGAATGAAACCAAGCATACACTCTGCCCACAATGGAATGTGTTCTGCGATAGACAATGCTGAAATTAAAGAACAGAGGACACTTTTTTTGCATTACAATTATTTAATGCACTTCTCCATTAAAGGTAAACTAACATGGACGGCATTCACATCACAGCATGAATAATATCACAATATTAAAAACAGAATGGTGTATCCTGAATAATATCACAATATTAACCACATCATACTGGATTATCCTGAATAATATCACAATATTAAAGGCAGAATACTGGAGTACCCTGAATAATATCACACAATATTAAAGACAGAATACTGGAGTACCCTGAATAATATCACAATATTAAAGACAGAATACTGGAGTACCCTGAATAATATCACAATATTATTACATGGCGTTTTAACATTCGCCAAAATGCTTGATTGTGATTGGTCAATAGCGCTCCGTTACCCCTAGCAGCGGTCAATTATTTCTTGATAATTGACCGCTGCTATGGGTAACGCGCAATAATGACCGCTGTTAGGGGCAAGAGAGCGCTATTGACCAATCATAATCAAGCATTTTGATCGCAGTCACGAAAGCTATAACCTCGTTCCCAGCTTTATCTCGCACAGCTGCACTACATCAGGTGCAATCACGTCCACACCTGCCGGCGATGACAGAGGAGCCACAGAACAACTGCGTCTGCATTTGATCTCGTCTGCGCCTCTGTGTTCCAGAACGCAGTGTCGGTCAATTATTTTGCGACAATGACCTCATAGCTATACATTATCCCTTACTTAACCACAGCATAATGCGGATCTGAGTTTGAATCAAAGATCCCTGCTTTCTAGTGTTGCACAAGGACCAATCAGCATTATGGTATGGGCGGGTTCATTTTCCATTGATGGGGATTTGATTGGCTGTTTACCTGTGGTTGCAGGATTAATAGCGTTAACGTTAGTTCGGCCAGATAAACAATTAAAATATACTAATTAAAATGGTTGGACCTGTGAGATTTGTACTTTGTACTTTGTAGGTCTGCATTTAAAATGTAAGGAGTAAAAAGTATGTTTTTTTCTCTGAAATATAATGGAGTAAAAGTACAAAGTATACAAACCTAATAATACTCGAGTAAAGTACAAATCCCCCAAAACAGTATAATAACGAAGTACAATTACTCAAGTACTTTACACCCCAGACTAATTAATGAACTGGTTAGAGTTACATCAGAATCAGTAAATAAGAGGTTGAATAAAATTATATGGGATATAAACTAAATTAAATATAGCACAATAGAATATAGTACAATTATAAGTAAAAAAACGCACATACCTCTCGCTGACATTGTCGTCCCCCTCCGTCTCGTATGGCAGGCCTTGTGCGTTAGGACATGCAGAGGCATAGTGGTCCATTTTGCCACACTCCCAACAACCAGAATAAGATGGCCCTGCTGAATCCCCTCGCTGACCTCCTCTCTGAGCACCTCTACAGGGTCCAGCTCTTCCCCCCTGAGACCCACCCCTCAATCTATTTCCCCTGGATCCTTCCTGATGTAGCTTGTATGGTACACTGGTACTGTGCACGACCGGATATGAATGGTATTCTTCATACCCGTCCTGGTGAGGAGATGTTGCGGCTTGTGCCATCGTTTTTTCCTTATCTCCTTTACCTGTCCCTTGCTTCTAATATATACCAATCGCCACTCCCAGCTCCCTGGGGCCCGGGAGTGGGTTGAGGAAGGGTCAGGTACTCCGAGTCCTTCAAGAGACCTATTTGAGACTCGGAGCCTATATTCACGAAAACAAGTGTATTCCACTTCTAACTCAACCTGTCCCTTCACTACGCTTTAGCAGGTCTCTAGCGTCTCTAGCTCAGCCCCACCGGCCTTACATTCTACACACATTTCCTTAGACATTTCTGTCTATAAATGGTGAACTATGCTAGAGCAAGAGTGACGAGAGAGAGAGAGAGAGAGAGAGAGAGAGAGAGAGATATTAGAGGGAGAGAGAGGAGACAGAGGGAGATAGAGAGAGAGATATGGGGTATTAGAGAGAGAGAGAGGAGACAGAGGGAGATAGATAGAGAGAGAGAGAGAGAGAGAGAGAGAGAGAGAGAGAGAGAGAGAGAGAGAGAGAGAGAGAGAGAGAGAGACAGACAGACAGACAGACAGACAGACAGACAGACAGACAGACAGACAGACAGACAGACAGACAGACAGACAGACAGACAGACAGACAGACAGACAGACAGACAGACAGACAGACAGAGTGAGAGAGTGAGAGAGATGGGGTGTTAGAGGGAGAGGGAAAGGAGAGAGGTAATAACCAATACAATTATAATAATAATTACACCCGAAAATGTAGGTATTATATATTATTACATATATCAAATTGGGGTAGAGAGAAGGGAAGAGAGAGAGAGAGAGAGAGATTTGGGGTTGGGTGTGTGTGCGTGTAACTGTCTTGACCTTGACTGGGCTCTCTGTAAGCGATAAGCGTGTGTGTGTGTGTAAGCGTCAGTGATTATGTACAGGCTTGCATGTGAGACTACACACTATATTCAGGTGTGTGTGTTGGTTTACCCAATCTCAGATTGTTTGTGTGTAACTGATGCATGGAAAGACAGAAAGATGGGAGAAGAAGAGCAGAGAAATGGCTTTTCTTTTTTATATAGTCAACTTTACGTGAATTACACAATTACAAATATATGGGAAGGAATATATTTAGACACAAGAATATATTTAGAACAAATTACGCGTATTCTGTGCATTAAGGAAGTGATTCCACACGGAGATGGTCAATCTCAACTGTCCAGTCCGCGTGACCTGATCAATCCAATCTACTGCTGAGGCCTGGCGTGTTGACAATCAGTGTTTGGATTTTGAGGGTCGGCTGCGTATGCGCAGATTATCCCAATCAACAGGCAAACCCAACAGAGATTTTAACTTCTCCCGATGCACACAATCACAGTGTTTGATTATACAGACATGTTGATACTGTACGTTGCCTTCGGACCCCAGACCCTCCAGGCTATCCAGCCCCTTCCCGACCACCAGCCCTGCACCCGGCACACTCCACACAACTCAAACAGGTCACACAGTTAGGTCAAAACGCTAATCATATGAGCAACTGAACGGGTCATATAGACACTGAATGGCGAAATGGACGACGGCAAATACAAGGCATATAATTAAAACATGGGAAGAACTGCCTGGTATTTTGTTGAAAGACGTATTAAAGTTTTACAGAGTACATTAAAAGTTAGCTCTGCGGGGAATGTATGCATGTATCCGCATTTCACTGTATGCCCTGGTATGTACTGTACTGTATGTGACGAATAAACCTCTTGAATCTTGAATCTACTCTTTTTGAGAAAAGGTTTTCCAGGAGTTTTTCTTGACAATCCAAGACAGCACTCGCTCACAAACGGTCATATAATTTACCAGTAGGCCTAGTATTGACACATTTAACCTACATTGTATTCCTCCTTTTTTAATTATGCAGGGTTCCTGATGAAGTGTCTCGTGTTCATTGCAGGAGACTGCTACACCCGTCACAAAATGTATGTTTTGTAGTCATTACATCAGGATTTTACAGCACTTTAAATAAGAGGAGAATAAGCATGTGCTTGTCAAATACCATGTTGGGCCAAAACAAAGGGAACGTGGCCCAACATTGGGTGGTAGTACTGCTATAATCCTACCAACAGTTGAGTTTCAATCAGTGGCATCTTTATAAGGCCGAATTAGATTAATTAAATTACTGTCAAATACTTACAATCCCCATTTTGACATAATAATAATTATGTCACCACTTTAAGCTCAGTCAGTCAGCAGCACGCATCATCTAAACTCTCCCTAGTTTCACATTGCTAGCTGCTTACTCATTATAACAAGAAAATAAGATATAAGAATAATTTAATAGGAGAAAATAGCAGCTACTTTATAGTAATTAGAAAAAAAAATTACTTCAACATTTACACAGTCTATTCATTATATCCCCCTTGTTGACATGTCAAACCAATAAAAGCTGGTGACAGCGTCTTTACGTATGTGGGTGGTCCCCCTGCCCAACCCTTTCCCATCATCCTAGCTACCAACAGTTTCCCTTGATGTCCCACTTATCCCACATGAGTCCTATATTGGAGTGATTATGTGTCCAGCGTGTATTTTTTTTTATTGTTTATTTTAGTACTGCTATAATCCTACCAACAGTTGAGTTTCAATCAAAATGCACACCTAGGGGCTAAAATACAATTGTACATTTCCAGGACAACATCATGTTTTTTCCAGGATATTTGGTAATTTTCCAGGTTTTCCATGACTGGAAATCTAGTGTCTGAATTTCCAGGACGAGTGGGAACCCTGCCCGACCCTGGACACTAAATACTTCTCCCCAGAGGAGCTGTCTGTCAAGCAGGTGGGCAGGAAGCTGAGAGTCAGTGGGAAGACAGAGAAGAAGCAGGAGTTTGATCTGCCTGAAGGGGTGGATCCTGAGGCCGTCACTTGCTCCCTGGCTCAGGACGGGAGGCTCCACATCCAGGCAGCAAAGCCTCCATCTGCTGAGGAGGCTGAGAGAGAGGTTGCCATCAGATGTTGCCTGGAGAAGAAGACACCAACACCACAGTTCCTCAGCACACAGACAGAGGGAAGCACCACACAGACTGACTCTGGCAACAAACAGGACACTGATGGACTCGTAATGTTTTGTGTCTCTGACCAAATTTGTACAAATCTGTATTTCATAACTTCTACTGTATCCAAACAATGACATAATTTTGGTTTTATATGATTGCATTCGATCAATAAACATTCTGGAAATTGACCATGTGCTTCCCTTTGTTTGACTCACGTCCCACTAATAAATCAAAATAGCTTCAGCTTATAGGACTCCAACATCCTAGATTTGTAACACTGTAAGCCTTGGGGTTTCTTTTAAACATTGAAGCGTGACTGGTACTATTACAAGTAAAAGAGTCAGATGATGGGCTGACCTTAGGGGAGGTCCCAGCACAACACACCTGGGGCTGATGACCTCTCATGCACACTGACACTACCAAGTGTATCTACATAATGCTTTTATTTCTCTTCATTAAGTAAACTCATTCCATATGGTGGAGTTACTAAATCCTTCATCCACAGGCCTAATACCATAATATATACTTCAGTGAGAGAAATATTCACCTAAAAGATGATGGGTGTACAAATGTATGATTTTAAATAAGATTTCTTGATCTAATTCAGCTAAAAGTTGCAAGATGAGCCATTTCCTAGATCAGGATGCTGAGAGAAAACTTCTGAATAAAATATTAAAAGAACACATCAACATTTTGGGAAATACACTTATTTGCCATCTTTCCCAGAGTCAGACAAGGAGATTGATATCAGTTACACCTCTGTGTGTCTAGTAGCCCAAGAGAGAGGTACAGGTGCATGCTAGCCTAGCTTAGCACAATGACTGGAAGCAGTAGGGAGCAGCTAGCCTAGCTCAATCAAAAGTGAAGAAATACAACTTCCAACAACTCCAAAACTGACACAGAGATGAAATCCATATATTCTTGTCTGACTCGGAGGAAGATGGCAAATAAGTGTATTTCCAAAAATATTGGAGTGTTACTTTAAACACTGATCTTCAAATGTATTGTAGGATAACTTGGTCTTAATCTTATCAAAATCCCCTGCCGTGCCTACATCCTTATATCTGATGGTCCTCATTTGTCAACTGGTGGTAGAGTGAAGGTTAGGCTTCTTTACTTTACTGGTTTAACCTGCTGAAGATGGAGTGATGGATTGTTCTCTTCTCTTTCAGATTAACTCTCTTCCGTCTCCACATCAGTCAGTAGTCTTGCAGAGTAAAGAGTGTTGGATATTAATTCCCATAATTAAATGTTTACTAAATAGACTACTCACTGTAATTAATAACTGAGGCACATTTACTGTTTAGCGAAAAATAACTTGGAATGCAGGGTTAAAAGGTTTTGACTGTGTGCAATGATAAGGTTTATAGATCTGGCTAATCTTTTCATACTAAGGTTACAAATGTATAGAACAGTCATCATGCTGTATGTCTAAATCTGTGCTTTAAATAAATAAAAACATGACTCCTATAGTCCAACTGTGAACACAGGGTCTTCAATATTGTAATTCAATAGTTACAAGTATTTCTGAACACACACACACCACTGATAATAGCATAAACATATGTGCTAGTACACAGTCTATATATATATGATATACAGTACGTGACTAGGTCATTCTGGACCATTCCAACTTTAGAAGATGAGGAGTGGTTTGTTTACATCACCTGCAGTGAGGCTGCCACCCAGTGGAGACTTGTGGCAATGACAGGAACTTTCCTGAAGACACTGGAACTCCCAGAGGCAGAATAAAAAAGCTGAGACAGTCCCACTGCTGAGACACAACGCAACACAAGCAACACTGAACACACTCCAGCCTTCCATCACAACTAGGGTGACCAGGTGTCCCCCTTTTGGTTGTACTGTCCCACCATTTGACCAAATGTCCCGCGTCCCTCATATTGAGAGGATGTCCCTCTTTTCGAAGCCAAATAAAAACATGCGTCTAAAAGCCCCTCCCTACAGACAGTAAACGTAGCAACCCGCCTCTTGTCCACACACATTGCTCTGATTGGTTATAGTACTTTAGCGCGCTGCTTGCCTGCTTGTGACGTGACTGAGTCGTGACGCTACCTCATATCGCAGATCTGATTGGTTATAGTAATTTAGCGCACTGCTCTGCTCGTGAGAGTTGAACTTGTGACGCTACCTCATATCTCAAATCTGATTGGTAAAAAAAAACACAACAACATTACAAGCGAACTAGTTCAAGATGGAAAGCAGTAAAAAGAAACGGACCTGCAGTTACAACCAAGACTGGCAAACGACACATGACTGGGTGAGGCAGATGGCAGGCAATCCGTAGCAGGCTTTCTGTGTTTTGTGTCATAGTTCGTTTTCAATTGCGCATGGAGGAGAATACGACTTGAAGCGCCACAGTGGACGTGAGTCTCACTTGAAAGTGGTTCACCAAAAAGAAACATCCAGATCTATGGATACGTTTCTTTTTAAACCAAACAATGATAGCCAGACGGACAAGGTCACTGCAGCTGAGATAACAAGTGTCTATCACACAGTACAACACTCCCATTCATACAGGTCAGCCGACTGTGGTATGAAACTAGCTCCTGTCATTTTGCCAGACTCAGTTATTCTAATAAAAAAATTTACATTATCTATCTGTCCCACTTTGTCCCACCAAAATCTTACTGTTGTCCCACTTTGTCCCACCAAAATCTTACTGTTGTCCCACTTTTGGACTTTTTGCATCTGGTCACCCTAATCACAACAAGAGGACTCAACAGTCAGTGAAGATGCTCAGTTAATATCCAGAGCACGGTTGAACCCCCGCAGCAAATCAAACGATGTAATAGACACCTGCCAGGGGGACACCTGACTCGTTTACCAGGCGAGCTGCTGAGGGGAAGAAACTCAGTCTGTGGCGGGACTTTAGTGTCTTGGGCAGCCGTAGCCGCCTGCCGTGGGGGAGCATGTTGAAGAGGTTGTAACCCGGGTGGGCGGGGTCTGCCATGATTTTCCTCGCCCTCCTCAAGGCCCTGGTGGAGTGTAGGGACTCGAGGGAGGGAAGGGGGCAGCCGATCACCCTCTCCTCCGCTGATCTCTATTACAATAACTTATGTAGTTTTCTGCATAAAGAAATTGGTCGACACTGTGCTATAAAGAAAGGCTGTACGCCGAAAAAGTATTTTAAGACCAAACAACCTTATTGGAATAATGAATTAAATAGGCTATGGCTTAATTTAAGGGCAGCCGAAAGATATTTTCTAAAATGCAAGGAACAGAGTGTGAGAAGAGACTTACTGAATGAATTTAAAGCTTGTCAAACCAAATTTGATAAGAAACTCAGATTTTTCAAACAACATTTCAAGAGAGGACACGCTCTCCATATAGAACAACTACAGGTCAGTAATCCCCAGCAATTTTGGAAATAAATAAATAAACTAGGCCCCAAAAAGAACCAGACAGTCCCAATGGAGATTGTATTGGACAACGGTGAATCATGTTTTGAAACTGAGCAGATTCTGAAAAAGTGGGAAACCGATTATAGTAGCCTATATGCTTGTAGTAGTCACCCTTTATTTGATGATGGTTTCCTGATAGAAATATGTAAGTTAAGGCCGAACTTGGGATGAGCAATAGCCCTAGAGGTTGTGAATTATTAAATAGTGACATTACGTTGAACAGAGCGAAACTGAAGAAAGCCATGGGTATTGAGGAGTTGTATTGAGGAGTCCCCCCCCTCAATGTACAGTTTTGCTTGTATATACAGTGTGCCCCCCCCCCCCCCAACCACCTCCAATGTAGATTACCCAGTATGGTTGTCAATATCCCAGTGTACCCAACCCCCCCCCACCCAACCTCCTCCAATGTACAGTTTCTACGTCAAATGTATATACTCCCTTTTCCTGACTCCTTCTGTATCACAAACAGTACTGTATTTGCAAATCTGGTATGTCATAAATGTATAGATGTAGCAGTACTGACTATCTGTATGTCATGTATGTCATATATGTCCTGATGAATTGAAAATGGGGGACCCTGATGTAAACAAGACAAAAGTCTTTCTCTGGTCTGCATCCCCTTAACAATTGTGTGTATTGAGCTGTACTGTATTGTACCCATTCTGCAATCTGTTAATAAAGTTTTCAATCAATCAATCAATCAATCAGTCTAACAAGGTCCTTAAAACTCCCTATCTGCTGAATGTATTACACTGTTTATATCAAACTTGTTTTCACATCGGCACCATCCCCTCGATATGGAACAAGTCCATTATTAAGCCCATCCCCAAATCTGCAAAAGCTGACCCTAGAGTCCCACTAAATTACAGAGGTATTAGTTTGATCAGTACAGTTTATAAATTATACTCAAGTGTTCTTAATAATAGATTATTAAAGGAGCTGAGCAGTTTGATCCCGTAGCTAGACTGGCTGACGCGCCGTTCTACTTGTCTGGTCCGATACCAAAACAGTCCTTTGTCCCAATGATACATGCAGGCAGCTTTACTGGGAAAATTGTATTTATTTTCCCTCACCGTCAAACAGAATGTCTTCTTAAACTGATAAAATAATAATGAATACAATAACTAATTAGATACAAACATTTCGACCTGTGACCTGTGTCGTGTGTGCGGTCAAAAACCATTGCCCTTTCTGGGTCAAAACTCCTCCTCATACAGGTGTACCTGACGCTTAAATAAAAGAAGCGCCACCCCCTGGTCACATAAATCCACTGCAAATTAAATCCATTTTGGCCGATACACACCGGCCCCTAATTGTTAAGGCAGGCAGACATAACAATTCAAAAATAAATAAACAAAACAAATAAGAGCCAAAATATGTTATGGATTAAGTGCATCTATATTCCATGAACTAAACACAGTTTTGTCACCGGCCTTACAATGGTGCTACTTTTAGTCTGCAATTTCACAGAACGCACCAGACCTTGTTTGTCTGGAAAGACCTCCAGAACCCTGCCAAGTGGCCAGGACCCACGAGGAGCTGAAGAGTCCATGATGACTACAATATCTCCAGCTGCCAAACTCCTTTTCCTCTTGTCCCAGAGAAAGCACAGACAATCACTGTCTTCCTCAGCGACCTTCACCTGGTGGAACATGGCTTGAATGTCACCCATAAATGCCACCGGTTCCTCTCTGAAGCGAGTTAGCACTCCTGGCTCCTCCTCCTTTCCTGGTTATTCGGCTTCCTGTTCCTCCTCCTTTCCTGTTTCCTCTTCCTTCATCTACCCCTGTGTTGGTAAAAGGTGGTAGGTCAGGAAGGATTCTGTCTGCTGGAAGATCCGCCATCTTTTGCTCCACTGCACTGTCACTGTAGTGTTTGCAAAAACTGCATTCAGCGATGATCTTCTTGGGCTGCATGGGCGTTGGTGATCCAACATTTCTTCCTCACTTTGGACATTGTGTGAGTCCCCTTCTCCGATTCTGGTGTACATGCTTGAGAATGAGCAGTGAAACATGCTGGTCCTTGGAGAGAATGAGTGGAGGTTTAGCTCCCTCTGGTGTTGATCCTCTGCTCAATCTTCCTACAACTCTCAAGAGTCCATCTTCAAACGCTGTATCCAGCCTAGTCACTCCCACATTGTTGGGCAGACAGACCTCCTTGTTGTTAAAAGGTAATTTCAAGCAGTACCTCTCCTCCTGAAGCACTGCTGAACTTTCAAATTGTTCCAGATGGCTTAGGTCTTCTCTGGACACTTCCTTCTCCTTCACAGCTACTTCTTTGAAGTCGTGTTTGTCCTGATTGGCCAGCATTTCTTCCCGTCTGCACACCAAGATCCTGTTCACTGTAGCAGAGGGAAACTCTGACTCCACAACACCACTGTTTCCATTCATTGGACCATTAACAACCCATCCCAGCACTGTCCTTATAGCATACGGGCCATTCCCGTGACTGTTGATGACCTCCCAAGGTTCCAATAACTTCGGGAGTGTTGGATCCAATCAACAGGTCGACATTTTCTTTTAGGCGTGGGATGTGTACCTTGGACAAATATGACCATTTCGACAGTTCTTCAGGTGTCACCATGTTCTCAGCCGTGACTGGCATTTTCTTCTGTGTGAGAACTTCCGGAAGAACATGAGTCATTGCCGTCCAAATCAGCTACCTCCAACCCAGTCAAGGAGTAAGCTGGAACAACTGTCTCTTGCCCCATGGTGCTCAGCAGAATGTGGCTGAGCTACCAGGGTCTAAGAAGGCGTAGGTTTGTACAATGTTTCTGTTTGCTGCTTTCACATTTACAGTGAGAATGGCTAATACACACCGGTCCTTACCGGCCGGCCCCTGTATGTCCACATGTTTGCAGTGAAGTTGGTTGATAATTGGATGGTTCCTTTAACTGTTCTGGAGAAGATGGTTGCCTTTTGATGTGAAGCAGGGTGGGGTGAGTTTGACCACAAACTTTGCATATCAAGCGCCTTTCGCAATCTCTGCTCATGTGACCAACACATAAGCATGCAAAGCAAACTCCCTTTTCCCTCAGAAAGTACATTTTCTCCTTGTGCCTCTTCTCCTGCAGTTGTTTGCACTCCTCCAACGAGTGACTGCGAGCACAGCAAAGGCATCCAGCTCTCCTAGCATTCACTGTACCTGGTGTTGGTGATGTCAGCTCCTTGGCTCTCTCAGATATGTCCATAGATGTTACTGTGGTGGCGACAATGTTTCTTTTCACTCTGTTGGGATATGATTCAAACCTGGTGAGAGATGTTGTGCCAACCACACCAGAATTTGGATCCTGTATGTCACCAAACAGAGGGTCAGAAAGAATACGGACACGTCGCTCCACAAACTTGATCATATCCTCGAAGTGAGCTCTTTCCTGGGTATTTTCCATGATGCCATGAGCCGTACTCCTCCATTGTTCCCTCATCTTGAATGGCAATTTTGATATTATGGCCCTCATGTTGACAGGCATGTCCAACTCCTGCATGTACTAAAGCTCCTCCATTGCATTGCAGCAGCCACGCAAGAATAAGGAGTAGGCTTGAAGTGCCTTGACATCCTCCGATTTTATTGTTTGCCATGCCAAGGCCTTTTGCATGTAGGCATTTCCTATTTGTTTGTTTTGTTGACTTTTGGATTATAAATTAATTTGTTCTGGTATTGATGGTCTATTTTATAAGGCTATCAAAATCATCCTGTATAAGGCCCCATCTGCCTGTCTGCAGCGGAATGATGTTAGGACCGGCTGGTTCCCCATTCAGTGTAAAACAGGGAGATGTGCTTTCTCCACTTTATATTAATGACCTGGCGCAAGAAATTAAGCAAGCCAATCTTGGTATTCCAATAGATAATATAATCCTAAGTATTTTATTGTACGCTGATGATATTGTTCTGTTTGCAGAAAATTAAGCAAATTTACAAAACATGTTGAATATTATGAGTTCTTGGTGCATGAAATGGAGACTTGCGATTAACAGTGAAAAAACACAGATTATGCACTTCCGGATAAAACATGAACAGCAGAGTAGCCATAAGTTTCAATTTGGACCAACGCCCCTGATTTACACAAATTCTTATAAATATCTTGTACATGAGCTTCATAGAAGGAAGGAAAATAATGTCTGAGCCAGCAGGAATGGCGCTAGGGGGTGTGTTGAGTAAAATGAAAGTGCGCACTGACCTTGGGTTTTCAACATTTACACAATTATTTGATTCAATGGTGGGTTCTGTTTTATTTTATGCTGCTGGAGTATGGGGTTTTGATGATGCACCTGAATGTAATGCTATCCAGAACCGGGCCATAAGATCCTTTTTGGGAGTCCATAAATACACACCAAAATGGGGCTATAGAAGGGGACATGGGGTGAGACTCTTGCTTAGTCAAGCAAAAAGGTGAAATGGTGAGGTTATGGAGCTGCCTGGTCCAGCTGCCAAATGGCAGGGTGACAAAAAAGATGTTTAACTGGGACAGAGCACACGGTCATCCCTGGTCAAGAGAGATGTCCATGATTTTTTCTTCTACTGACTTAAGTATGATTTTTATGAACAATCTGCAGTGTAAGGTTCACATAGTTAAAACAAAATTATCAACAATCCATCAGGATAAGTGGAAGGTGGAGATATGGAAAAAACCTAAACTTAGAAAATATGTTGTGGGCGACTGAGTGGCGCAGTGGGAAAGGTGCTCGCCAATAACGCAGGAGATGCTGGTATCGAGCCCAGCTCTCGGCGTTGCTACCGGCTTGGCCGGTCGTCGTACTAACACAATTGGGCAGTGTTAGAGGGTGGGAAAGCCGGTGGGTGGGGATTGGACATTGTGGACAGCGACTCCTACAGGTCGGTTGGTGCGCCTGTATAACAGAATCAGGAAGTATCGGGGGCAGCGTGAGCCTCCCACGCGTTACTCCTCGCCACTGAGAGATCGCACTGTTAAGGTGAAAAGATGCGACAGCTGCCTCCTCGTGTACCGGAGGGGACACGTGATGCAAGGCTTGGTCCTCACTGCAGCCGACCAGTGGGAGGCATGGTCTAGCAGCGTTCGAGACAGGGGAGGGGACAATTGGAAATACGAAATTGGGATGGGAGAAAAATAGAAAATGGGAGAAAAAGCGGATAAAAAAAAATGTTGTAATTAAAAATGAGTATTTTACTGAACCTTATGTAATGTTAAACTTAAAGAGAAGACGGAGGTCTCTGTGTGCCCAGTTGAGGTCTGGCACCCTGCCATTGGCTGTGGAAGTGGGTAGATTCCAAGGTAAACCTGAGGAGGAGCGGTTGTGTGTTCTATGTGATCTGGGAGTGGTGGAGGATGAATATCATTTTGTTTTTTATTGCCCTTTGTACACCGCTTTGAGGAGGGCTTTATTTGAGAAAATTCAAATTGTAAATCCGGATTTGTTTTGGCAGTCTGAGAGTTGTATGTTGAGTTGTTTTTTTGTGGAGGACATCTTCAGTTTTGCAGGATTTTTGGAGAAAGCATGGCACTTGACAAAACACACTATATCCCATATAATTGTATTTGAATTCCTCTTGTTTCTTTAAATATTCATTGCGTACAGCTTGTGTTATATTATGTTTTCTTGTATTTTCTTGTTCTTGTGTCCATCTTGGTCTATGTCATTTGTCAAGTAATTGGTCAAGTATATTATTATATACTTATTGTTATGTGTCTTGTAAGCCCATATGGGCTGGGCATACACCTGTATGTAAGACACGAAAATAAAAAACATCAAATCAAATTAAATAAAAAATATAGTGAGTTTAACAGTTAATATCAATCAAATTACTTAGTGAGTTTAACAGTTAATATCAATCAAATTACTTAGTGAGTTTAAAGGCACTACAATCTAATATGTCTGTGAAAACAGTGGTTGGCTACTCTAGTCGTGTCTTTGTTTAAATGTTTAAAACTTTACAAGAAACATTTTACAAAGCAAATGCAATGTGAGAATAAATAATAATCCTTGATAGACAGGAACACAGTTCCCTCCCCCTGTCTGAGACATGCAGGGGACTGGAATCTATATTTACAAGGAACCATGTTAATATTGTATTAAAGGACTAAAAACCAATTACATTTTTTTAAATAATAACTTTATTTATATAGCAGCTTTCATACATGGATTGAAGTGCTTCACAGCAAATAGCATAAAATGAAGAGAGGCATTAGCATACAGTTGACAGAAAAAAAGCAATGCATGAATGTATAAAAGACAATAAAAGTAGTGCAATATAGAAAGTGCAGACATAAGAATAGGCATAAAATAAGTACAGTGTTGCTCGGAAGCATGTGAACCCCCCTCCGGAACAGCCAGGGCCTGGTTCCCCGTACCTGGCTAACTGAGTTAGCCGGATAATTTCCAGCATAGCTTGACTTAAGCCGGACCTTTCTGTTCCCCGAAGTCGGATTTTCTAAATCACCATGGTAACAGATCAGAAAGTTTGAACCTGGTCGGGAGCAGGGTTAAGTTCAGTTAGCTGGATGAACCATGGCCACGCCCCCGCAAAGAAATGCCAGCTCGCTTCCTGAAATATTTCTCACAGTCTAGATCCCATTATACCATTCTGAATTATGTTTTTGTGCTTCGTTTTCCTAGAGGGGGCTTTTGAAATGTATAATAATAGAACTAAATGCTGATAATAAATCATATTCAGCCTATAGATTTACTTTGTCCTAAATAAAATAATGCACGTCATATACGGCGCTCGGAGTCGCGATACACGCTGCATGTGGTTATTTTAATAACGGCGCATTGCAAATGTGAAACCCGCAGGGATATTTTTAATGAATGAAACCTATCGGCCGTTTGGCTCTGATTAGTTTCATATATTCTCCGCTGTAGATTTGCTTAACGGAGCGCCCGGATTGTGTTTCATTCAAGCATAAAATTGAAGTGTCTATGCGTGGATTGTGGTTTTTGTAGATTATGAATTACGAGGAATCTGAGGATTGTTGAATTGTATCATCACTCACACGTTATTGTGATATTGTAACTGGGATTAAAATGTCTGATGAGATGCGCTGTTTGACGGATTTGAGCAATTGAATGAGCCGTTGACGTCACATTAATGCATTTGAGAATAAAGAGATAAAACTTCATTCAAAAGAAAAATATTCTAAACACGGGTCTCTTGTCCATTGATGGATACACAATGAATATATCCCATCTGGCACAGTGGTGCAACGGCTAGTGCTCACTCCTGTCAACCGGACGACCCGAGTTCGAGACCCTGCGTTTCCAATATATTTTTTTGGAATATAATATTAATGAATATACGCAAAAGTAGCCTAGTTTTAAGTTAAAATATTATAAATCTACATGCATTGAGGATGTCATTCTTTATATAGCTCTCAACGTGCACCAAATTGAAATATTTACATTGCAAAAAGAAAACTAGAAGAAGGGGGAATCGAACGCGGGTCGTCCGCGTGAAAGGCAAAATGACCTACCATCACACCACGGTGCCAGACAAATGAAACATCAACCATACATCCATCAATGGATAAGAGAGCCGTATCCTTATTCTGAAACTGTTGAACTAATTATTTTCGCTAGCAAGATCTCATTTGATTATCCATTCCATAAACCTACTGCCAGCAGGCAAGTTTAAAGAAATATAATCTGATTGATTGGGGTAATGAGGGACTTAAAATTAGCCTATAGATTATGCATTTAACTTGTCGGCGAGGCTATTGAGCCGTACTGCAATCTGTTAATAAAGTTTTAAATCAATTAATCAATCAATGCCGTTAGAAAATCAGGATTTCTGCTATCGATACTTGCTGTCTTTTCAGCTGAGGCGGGCGCGCGCAATTATCCTGGGTCTCAAGTCTGGTTCAAATGAACGAGACTGAATCCACCTTCGAGGAACAGGAAAATCCCGGATTCAAACATCGGGTTAATTGAATCTGGATAATGGGACTCTTGATCGACTTAGTTGAACCAGGTACGGGGAATAGGGCCCAGTCGCCCAAACACCCCACACATCAATCCCCACCACATCCCCATCCACGACACCCCCTGATAAAGCACGTCATGACCGAAGGAAAACACTCGGATCATTCACCAAATACAATGACCAAACATGAAACATCCCTGTGTGCACAAGCATGTGAACCCCGGGACCCAGCAGCCGCAACCAAACCCCCCCCAGAGACCAACACCAATAACAAATAACACATGTTAACAATTATTTAACTAATCTTTAATTGAATACTATGGACTAAAATAAATATTTCATGATTCTACATTTTCACTATTAAAATCATGCCTAAAGATCTTTTTAAAAAGGGAGCCTACCAAATCAAACAACAACCAGCGGCTGCTCTCAGCTGCTCTCTCAGGTGTGTCTCAGACTCTCAGTGGAGGAAGAAAGGCCCAGGTCAGCTTCCTGCCTCTCTTTATAGACTCTGCTCCTGGGTCCTAGTGCTAGAATTCCTGCAACCTTCCCTTCCACATCTACCCCACTTTGAAAGGTCACCACAAGTTGCTTCATGTTAGTTTTAAACCAATGTTCTGAACACTGCATAGACTGGTTGGCTGGATGCCTGAGGAATGTTATTATCACTGTGACTTCTGTTATTTTCAACTGTATTTAGATTGTGTCAGATAAAGGGGTTTGTGTGGCGACTGCTGTAGTGTGAAAAAGGTCGATGCGGCTACTAACAACGCCCTCCGGATCATCACTTGATGCCTGAAGTCTACACCCGTCTTCCTGCTACCAGTCCTTGCAGGAATAGCACCAGCTGGCCTACGACGAGAGGCTGCCACTCTCGCCCTAGCAAGGAAAGTAGTGAAGCATGACTGGCACACCCTACACAACAACAGCACCACCTCTGAGCAGACTCAAGTCCCACCACCCCTACAACAAGGCAGCACAAGAGATGCTCCGTTCCACCACTGAGGACCTGTCCAGAAATGGATGGCTGGCGGCAGCCTGGAAGAGAGAGTGGGAGAGCGCTGGGCCAACCCGCATCCACCACTACATCTGGGATCCAGGAGATGGTGCCAGAGGAGATGATCTTCCACGCCGGCAATGGGATCTGCTGAACCGTTTAAGAACTGAGGTTGGTCGCTTCAAAGCATCATTAAAGAAGTGGGGCCTGGCAGACAGCGCTGCATGAGAGTGTGGAGACCCTGAGCTGACTGTCGAGCATATCCTGACCATCTGCCCCCTATACAGACCACCCTCTGCCCCCTAGACCACCCTCTGCACCCTATACAGACCACCCTGGGAAGCCAGCCTCTTTGACGTGGGACCAGAGATAAGGGCATGGCTACAAGATACGGAGTTGGACTTCTGATGTTACACGAAAGAAGAAGTTCTGTTGTAAAGTTATGTTGTAGTGTTATAGGTTCTATATTAGTGTTCTCAGTTCTATTGTAGTGTTCTCAGTTCTATTGTAGTGTTCTCAGTTCTAACACAGAACATGTACCTGTTACCATCAAGCATGTGGTCTCTCTCTCTCTGACCCAGGTCCCTGTCATTCATTGAGACACCAATAGGAACACAACCAGTCATCAAGCAATCTGCCAATTGGCCAATCAGAAGCCCTCCTGTGGAACCATGCGGCCCTTCCCGTTTCCTTTCGTTTGCGGTTGGTCTGATGTGTTTATGTAACTCAGTTAGCAACTCTGTAATTGTGTGTTGTGAATTGGAGCAGGTAAGGGGCCCAATACATTTTGTGATACATGTAGTAGTATATTGTCTAGACTAGGTGTTGTCTAACACTAGGCCAGGAGTGATACAGGGCTGTACGCTAAGCTTTTTCACTAGGGGCACACTTGCCCCTAAATGAGAAATTTAGGGGCAAAAAATATTTTTTAGGGGCACATTTTTAAATAATAATTTTACCATTATTTATATCGATTGTTTTTTTTTAATAAAATATATATATATTATATAATCATACTTGTAGTTGTATTATCTGCGAGACATCGCCACCACGCAACAAGTCAAAATGCTCGCTATATGCAACCAGCTCCACTGTATGTGTGTACTCGAGTAGCCTCCAGCTACGGCCAGGATTATCCGGCGCTGCAGCTGGACCCTATTGACTATATTCAGCGTGCCCTCAGCTCGAATACGCATCGACTCATAAGACATTGATATCAGGAGCTATCTGTAGCTACTGCTATATAAGACAACTCCTCAGTTAACTATTTAGTTTAATGGGACGTTTCGTTTTGAACAGTGAGCTAACGCGAGCTATCAGTAGCTAGCCTGCTCACCGAGGTCCCAGTCTGATTGATTGAAAACTTTATTAACAGATTGCAGAATGGGTACAATACAGTACAGCTCAATACACACAATTGTTAAGGGGATGCAGACCAGAGAAAGACTTTCGTCTTGTTTACATCAGGGTCCCCCATTTTCAATTCATCAGGACATATATGACATACATGACATACAGATAGTCAGTACTGCTACATCTATACATTTATGACATACCAGATTTGCAAATACAGTACCGTTTGTGATACAGAAGGAGTCAAGAAAAGGGAGTATATACATTTGACGTAGAAACTGTACATTGGAGGAGGTTGGGTGGGGGGGGGGGTTGGGTACATTGGGATATTGACAACCATACTGGGTAATTTACATTGGAGGTGGTTGGGGGGGGCACACTGTATAAACAAGCAAAACTGTACATTGAGGGGGGGGGAGGAGACACTGTACAAACAAACAAAATTGTACATTGGACTATTGACAAAACCATACTAGGTAAATGACTGTACATTGGAGGGGGTTGGGTTAGGATATTTACAGGGGCCAGTGTTGAATTGCAGTCTCCCGTAGGTGTCCCTTGAGAGGTTTTGAAAGTGGGTAGTGATCCACATTCCTTTACAGCTTTGGGTAGGGCGTTCCACATTGATGTGGCATAATTGCGAAACGTGATGAAGCCTAAGTTGGCGAAACGTCGGCCCTCACTCTTTTAAACGTACTTTTATATTTTTTATTCCTCAAAGACCTGGATTGTTTTAACTTTTTTTACATGGGGATCAAGTGGGTTTTTATCTTTTTAAACCCCCCCCCCCCCCCCCTCCCATCTCTTCCCTACAAAGGAATACACCAAGATCAAACTATCAAATCCTGGGAACCATGGAAGCTTGTGAGTATTAAACCTCAAACCTCAGGTGTGCACACTGAAGAGGACCACAGCACCATTGGACAACCAAACAAACCCACCCAAAGAGAAGTGGATTTGGAACCACCCAAGAACATATTCCTAAGGGAGTTAAGATACTGAAAATACATGCTCAACAGCCTTAACAGACCCGGTTTTAAAGCTACCCCTTTTTTTAACATAGCTTAAAACTGACACCCCCCTCCCTTGTGTTACTTCTGTTTTTAAATACCAACAGAAACCCCTTTTTAAGTAAGTGGACCCCAGTCCTCACGTCAATCAGTTCTTTGTTTTAACCTTCCTTCCTCATTTCTTCTTCTCCCCCTTCCCTCATAATTGTTTTACTTTTTAAATAACCTAGAGCAGCACTTATTCCACTGCACCCAGCACTTTTGTTTAAATTCTTATTGTGTTTTTATACATATATACCTGGTTTTAGAACTCAGAACAGCACCTTTTTCTTTTATTGTGTTCAGCACTTTTTAGATTGCATTTACCATGTGAGGAGCTCACATTAGCGGCCCTTGAAGGACTGAGTAGCTTTCTAACTCAGCTTTTACATAGGGACCCTGTGCGTATTGCTTTATTGCCCCTGGAGAAACACAAGACAAGTATAATAACCTGTCCTACCCTTCCAACATGACAACTTATCCCCACCATAGAAGCAGAAGAGGGGCTAGGGGGACCAGAATGGGGGAGTGGTTACATAGAACGGAGGAACAAGGTCAACGGGTCACTCTCACTAACAGAGCACCCACTGACTTGATAACCAAAATTTTTTTTAAACTCCTACAGGCCCTCCACCACTTAGAAATCCTACAGGAAGCCCAGAATAAACAATCGGCCCCCCCTGGCATGTTGAGACAGGTACATAAATTGACAGACTTTATCAAACCCTCCTCTCCTGATATAATTACCACAGAGAGAGTGAGGGAAAACACCAACTGCTGGCTAAAACAGAACATGCAAATACTCAGGGAACATTATGATAGAGTCATGGCAGAGGGGCTGAGAGACATAAAGCAGTGTGATGTGGAGGCCCTTAACAGAGCAACAAACTGGAGTAGGATCAGATATAAACACAAGTTCACTACCAGCTCTGGTGAGACTCTCCACACCATGCTGCTAGATAGGGAACATAGCACATTGGAATCCAGGGTTAGATTATCCACAGAGAACTTCCCATACCTGACCCACACCTCTTCAGTAAACAACCTGGCCCCAGGTGAGCAGACACCCCACCCTTACCCTAACCCTAACCGTAACCTCTATCCCAACCCCACTCACCTGAACCGATCCCAGCACAACCCTGACCCGATCCCTTACCCTAACCTCTCTCCCAACCCCACTCCTCACCCTAACCGATCCCAGCACAACCCAGACCCTGACCCGATCCCTTACCTTAACTCTAACCTTAACCTCTCTCCCAACCCCACTCCTCACCATAACCGTTCCCAGCACAACCCTGACCCGATCCCTTACCCTAACCTTAACTTCTTTCCCAACCCCACTCCTCACCCTAACCGATCCCAGCACAACCCTGACCCGATCCCTTACCCTAATCCTAACCTTAACTTCTTTCCCAACCCCACCCCTCACCCTAACCGATCCCAGCACAACCTTGACCCGATCCCTTACCCTAAACCTAACCTTAACATCTATCCCAACCCCACCCTTCACCCTAACCGACCCCAGCACAACCCTGACCCGATCCCTTTCCCTAACCCTAACCTCTCCCCCAACCCCACTCCTCACCTTAACAGTTCCCAGCACAACCCTGACCCGATCCCTTTCCCTAACCCTAACCTCTCTCCCAATCCTCACCCCAACCCATCCCAGCACAACCCAGACCCTGACCCGATCCCTTACCCTAACTCTAACCTCTCCCCCAACCCCACTCCTCACCTTAACAGTTCCCAGCACAACCCTGACCCGACCCCTTACCCTAATCCATCCCCTACCCTCATACCACACCCTAACCCTATCCCAATGGAGAACTGCTGGCCTTTGAAGAGGACAGTGGAGGCCCAGTTGGAGCCCAAACCATCCTCGTGGAACCACATCTCTTTTAACTTACACGAGAGCTCCCCAGAGGAGGAAAGTCCCCCAGTCACCACCCCTCAGACTAAGCAGGCCTTAATTAAAGGGAGTGAGAAGTTGGGGTCAGAAAGTGAGAAACCTAGAAGAGAAAAACGTTCTGCTTCAAGGAGAACGGAATATTCCAATATAGTAGTACACAATAGTAACACAATCTCTTCTCTGTCTCCCCCAGTGGCACCGACACAGAGACTCCGGGCGGGTAAAGAACAGACTCCAGAACAAAAGAAAACAGGCAGCGACACTGACATGATGATGGAAAAGGCTCAAAAGGACACAATAGAAGTCCAGAGCGATACCCATTCTGAGTCCTGCCCTAAAAGCTCACAACATCTGGAGCCATTGTTCCGACCCCGCCTGGAGCCCACCAGACACCCTAACTCTTTAAAAAAAACCAGGGACTGGACGGTGTCGGCAGTCAAACCTATTCTGTTCCTGGGAGACTCCAACCTCTCACGAATCCCAAATTTTGTAAACCCCCGAGTACAAGTAGATAGCTACCCAGGGGCTACATTTAACCATATCAGAGAAATACTAAGAAAACTGGAGACGACTCCCTGTAGGGGAGTAGAAAAATTGATACTTCCCTTAGGATTAAATAATTGTTTACGGAATCAAACCACCAGCACTACATGGAAGCAACTCCAACAGCTTCTCAAAACATGCAGTGTAGTCCAGCGTTTCCGTTAGCCGGTAATTACCGGTATTTGACCGGCAAAATATGTTGAAGTCCGAATATTTAAATATCTCCGGTCATAATGTCCGGTGAAAATAATTTCTCTAAGCACAATTTTATTATTTGAATTGTATTAAAATAGGCTCAAATTAAATAGCCTATGCGATGAACGAAACAATCATTACATGTTGCTTCACGCTGATAAAGCGCGGATGGCGCCGCTCGGATGTGAATCTTTTTTTCTTTCTTTTTTTGAGCCCGTCTGGCCACCATAACGACAAACAGGTATACGAGCGAGAGAGAGAGATGGCCAAACAAGCTAAGCTTAACAAATATTTCATGAAACCAAGCACAAGCAGGTCTAATAATAATGACAACGAAGATGAGTCTTCTGAACTTGAAGTCACAGAGACCGCTGATGCCGTGGTGAAAGAAAACAGAAACAGAAATGTCGAGCGTTCAGGCCCGAGTGGAAAGTTTAATTCTCCTGGCTGAGGTGCGACATTATATCCACATTTTCCAGTTCACTGATCCAGCCAGGGTTACCAGTGACAGTTCATTCTGGAACCTCAGATCCCCGCTGATCATGGAGTTCTACAGTATCGCGTTGGATCCATACACGTATCGATTTTTTCGAATGGTGATCAGGAATTGGAATATACCAGTTGGATACCATCTGATGTCAGGTAAGGACTCTATGTTATCAGTGTTAGGATAATCAGAGTAAGTTTGATGAAGTTATAAGCTGTTTTGTGAAATGTCTTCTTTCGGTTTCAATGTAAAAGTCCGAGAGGAAATCAACGGGGCGATTATCCGCGCGCGGCCGTAATGTGCTTGCGTGCACGTATAATATTGATCATCTAGCGTTTATTTGAAAACGATTCATAAAAAGGCCGACGAATATCAACGTTGTGGAATATTCCACTAAAAGACGATTTTCATAGAATGCTCCAGAATGAGCTGTTTTTTTATCTGAAAACGGGGGCTTTTCTAACTGCTCTGAAACAGAAACGACGCGATAAACAGCCTTGACAGCACTGACTGGAAAATAGTCTTTGATAATGCGATGGGCAGATTAGACACATAGCCATAATTTAAAACATAGATTAGGCGATATTAACGTTAACATTGGCGCCGATGGTGGCATTCAGCGGGTAAAAAGGAAAACCAGGCTGACCGGAATTTCTCGAATATGTCCGGGGATAGAAATCTTGCAGGACACCCAGACCGGCACGAATATGTTCTAACGGAAACGCTGGTGTAGTCTTCCCCTCAGCAGAAGTCTATATCCCGCTGATCAATTTCTCAGATAGGTTGGACCCAGACCATCAACACCTGCTAGCAGCACTCAACGATATCATAAGCAATAGGTGCACATTTTTAAATGATTTGAATAGACTCCTATTCGCAACGAATCCGAGAGACCCCGTGCACTGGACCCCAGCAACAGCACAGGCCACTTTTAATTCCTGGATGGACCAGTTAAACTAGTGGGGGGGGGAAATAGTGCTGATACGACCCCCCAACAATCCAACATTACAAATTTATCCACCTCCTATGTCCTCTCGGCGGAGGAAAGAAGGGTTCTAGAGAAAGGCCTGACCTTCATCCCTACCCCGACAGGATTAGACCGCTTGGAATTAAAAAGAGACCTACATAGCTACCACAGGAGATTGAAACTTTTGGATTTTTTTAATTATGAAACCAATGTCCCCCATGTTCCATTTACTAAACCTTCTACCTGGGTCCCTGCAATCAATGAGGTCTCACAAAACATACAGACAGTCATAAAGAGTGATCTGGAGGCCCTTTCCAACTTAAGGGTAAAACAAATAAAGAGATTAAACCTCACTGCACAGGAAAAAACTGCACTCAAAACTTTAAGTTCAAACGAGAACATAATAATAAAGCCAGCAGATAAGGGTTCACAAATAGTCATAATGGATCAAATCCAGTACTTATCAGAAGCCCACAGACAACTGTCAAATGACCAACACTACGTCCCCCTCTCTCACTCCATTCAGATGGAAACACAGAGGATGATGAGAACAATAGTGGGTGACCTACATGAGAATAAATATATATGCAAAAAACAACTTGACTACCTCCTGGGCCCAGATGAGCCACGGGCAAGACACTTATATTTACTTCCCAAAATACATAAAGCCCCAGAGAACTGGACAGTCCCTTTTAAAATTCCCAGTGGCCGACCCATAATTAGTGACTGCAACTCAGACTCCTATAGAGTAGCGGAATACATCGATTTTTATATCAATCCTCTTTCCCAAAAACATCCTAGCTACGTTAGAGATACGTATGATTTTGTGTCCAAATTAAGGGAAATGCAGGTTCCCAAACAGGCGTTCCTTTTCTCCATGGATATTAACTCGCTATACACGAACATAGATACACAATTGGGACTTCAGGCAGTGAAACGGGCATTCTCTGAGTCTCGGGACCCCAAGCGTCCGGACAGAGCCCTACTCCAACTGCTAGAACTGAGCCTCTTGAGGAACGACTTCGAGTTCAATGGGAAATTTTACTTACAAATACATGGAACAGCTATGGGGAAGAAATTTGCTCCTGCATTTGCTAACCTCTATATGTGTATGTGGGAAGAAGAAGCCTTTTTAAAGAGCAAAACCAAACCACTTTTTTATCTCAGGTACTTAGATGACCTGTTTGGGATATGGGGAGGATCCAAAGAAGAGTTTCTAGAATTTGTTGACATTCTTAATTCCCATCACCCAGCCATCTCGGTGACTCATAATTTACAAACAGACCACTGGAGTTCCTTGACACACAAGTGTTTTTTATACCCGGAGAGGGGGAACATAAGGGGTTAGGAACCAGGGTCTGGTTCAAAGAAACAGACCGCCACGCCCTCCTTTTTAAAACCAGTTTCCATCCTCGACACACCTTTAGAGGGTTGGTAAAATCACAACTAATTAGATTCAATAGGATTTGTACATGCCCACAGGATGTGGAGACAGCCACTCAGACTTTATTTAAAGCCTTAAGACCTAGAGGCTATTCGAGACGCCTCCTCAGAACCATTAAGGCAGAAGTCAAAGATGTCTTCCAGACAGTAGGACGGTACCAAAAGGACCCAGACACACGTACACTCATCCCGTTTGTATCTAAATTCTCGGAGACCACCTTAAACCTCAACTCTCAATTGAAACATCACTTTGAACAGGCGAAGGGAGGGAATAGAGCCTTGGAGCGGTTTAGGGTAATCTCGGCTTACAAAAGAAACAAGAACCTTAAAGATATATTAGTTCACTCTAAGCTGAAGGAGACCCCAAAAGCCCCCCAAGAGTCTCTGGTAATATACCCTAAGTATCTCTCCAACACCCTATCAGGGACTGGGGCCCCGATCTGGCAGAAACTGGGACTACAGAGTGCAAACATTATCTATGCTATTAACTGTAAAGACTGCCCATATATTTATATAGGTGAAACTAAAAACACTTTAGGTGAGAGACTTAAACAGCACTTATACCATATAAAGAAGGGAAATAGGACCACTCTCCTCTACCAGCACTTTCAGACACACTCTATAGAAAAAATCCAGATCGCAGGACTGGAAAACAACCTAAAGTGGTCTAAACAACAGAGACAAAGAGCAGAACGCAGATGGATTAAGAACATCAACACAATTGACCCCTTGGGACTGAACCAAAAATACTAGACCCTCAACTGCCACCACTGAGAACAAAACAATTCCCTCTGGGATCATCCACTTAGTTGGAGTAACGGAATAGAACCTCACATAAGATGAATGTATAGCTCTGTCCAGGAGAGGGGAGTACTTAAGCCATGGAGCCCAAAGGAGAAATCAAGGGACGACAGAGGGCCAGTGAAGGGTTCAGAGAGTACCGTTTTATCTTTTTATTCATTTTAATTGATTATTTTATGGCTTCTCAAGTTTGATATATATTGCTTCATTTAATTTATACTATATAACTGCATGAATCTTTGAACCTAAATTATATGCATGACCGTATACCTTGTTGATGAATTTTTATATAAGCACTTGATATAGCACTTTTTGATGACGCCCTTCACTGACCACTGCACCAAAAGGAAATAATTAGGAACGTATGGCGATACACCCTTTCTCTGATTATCAGGAGGACAGATGCAGTACAGCAAATAGTTGAGGGCAGCTACTGCAGAAGGCCAAGACCTTGGAGAGAAACAACAAATCCAAATTCCTTTCTTCCTTTCGCCCCCCCCCCCACTCTCCATTCTTTTGTTATTGAGAGGATTCCCCCTGAATATTTACACAGAGAGGGGACTATTTTATGAACTTATTTGCATGCCTTGTTCTTGTCTGACAATGGAAGTATAATCTACTTAACCATTTAATTGAATTGTTTGATTTTAAACATTTAATAATATGCATGCTTTTAAAGGTTTGAACTCACAGCACTTTTCTTGTCCCCCCCCCCCCGTTTTAATGACCTATTTATATATCATTCACGTATATACCTTGACCTTGGTTGACAAGGGAAGCAGGACCTGACTTAATTCTAAGCATCTAACAGTACATATGTTTTTAATTGCCTGAAGTCACAGCACTCATTTTCCTCCCCCCCCCCATTTTAAGGTTTCCCTTTTAAACTATATTTAAGTTTTCAGGAGGTACATCAATGGTCCCATCCGAAGAATGGCTGGGGGTCAGCAGAGGTCAAGGACCCAGGTCACAGGCCAACTGCACATGGAAACACAGATTTTGCATTATACAACAGTTCCCCCCTAGTGCTTACCTGAACTCTTACTTAGAGAGGGTCCATTAACATTGTATATGGGTGTATGTGTATGTATGTATATGTATATATAGGTGTATGGATGTATATATATACATATATTTGTATCTTACAGCACATATACCCCCTCTCCTCCCCTCTCCCGGTGACTTAATTCTAGTTGAATTTAACTTCTCGGGAGCACTGTCATTGGCTCTATGCATGTAGCACTCTCAGGCTCTCTTAATTTTAACAAATGACACCTGATCGAATTAATTGTTTCCTCCACTGTCTTTAAGGCGTCTCTCCTGTATGAATGCGCTGGTGTGTCTTTAAGTGTCTATTTTGCCTGAAGCTCTTCTCACACTGGTCACAGTTATAGGGCTTTTCTCCTGTATGAATGCGCTGGTGACTCTTTAAGTTGGCAGAGGTACTGAAGCTCTTCTCACACTGGTCACAGTAGTAGGCCTTCTCTCCTGTATGAATGCGCTGGTGTCTCTTTAAGGCTCCAGAGGTACTGAAGCTCTTCTCACACTGGTCACAGTTATAGGGCTTCTCTCCTGTATGAATGCGCTGGTGACTCTTTAAGTTGGCAGAGGTACTGAAGCTCTTCTCACACTGGTCACAGTAGTAGGGCTTCTCTCCTGTATGAATGCGCTGGTGTCTCTTTAAGGCTCCAGAGGTACTGAAGCTCTTCTCACACTGGTCACAGTTATAGGGCTTCTCTCCTGTATGAATGCGCTGGTGAATCTTTAAGTCTCCAGAGGTACTGAAGCTCTTCTCACACTGGTCACAGTAGTAAGGCTTCTCTCCTGTATGAATGCGCTGGTGTCTCTTTAAGTCTCCAGACTGACTGAAGCTCTTCTCACACTGGTCACAGTAGTAGGACTTCTCTCCTGTATGAATGCAGGACTTCTCTCCTGTATGAATGCGCTGGTGTCTCTTTAAGGCTCCATATCTACTGAAGCTCTTCTCACACTGGTCACAGTTATAAGGCTTCTCTCCTGTATGAATGCGCTGGTGTATCTTTAATTTTGCAGAGGTCTTGAAGCTCTTCTCACACTGGTCACAGTTATAAGGCTTCTCTCCTGTATGAATGCGCTGGTGAATCTTTAAAACTCCAGAGTCACTGAAGCGGATTCCACATTGGTCACAGTAGTAAGGCTTCTCTCCTGTATGAATGCGCTGGTGTCTCTTTAAGTGTCCAGACTTACTGAAGCGTGTTCCACATAGGTCACAGTAGTAGGGCTTCTCTCCTGTATGAATGCGCTGGTGACTCTTTAAGGTGTCATATCTACTGAAGCTTTTCTCACACTGGTCACAGTAGTAAGGCTTCTCTCCTGTATGAATACGCTGGTGACTCTTTAAGTCTCCAGAGGTTCTGAAGCTCTTCTCACACTGGTCACAGTTATAGGGCTTCTCTCCTGTATGAATACGCTGGTGTATCTTTAAGTCTCCAGAGGTTCTGAAGCTCTTCTCACACTGGTCACAGTTATAGGGCTTCTCTCCTGTATGAATACGCTGGTGTATTAGAAGAGTGGACTTATAGATGAAACTCTTCTCACACTGGTCACAGCAGTGAGGCCTTGATGCATTCATATCTCTGCTTGTTGTTGGGGAGCAATGCAGCAATTGTACCTGGAGAAGAGAGAAGTACACCAATGAAGAGTTCAGATTTTGTGTGTGTTTTGCATTTGTTCAGTTTGTATTTCTCAAACAAAAAAAAAATCTACTTTTTCTCCCCATTTTTTCTATTTTACTCCCATCCCAATTTCGTATTATCCAATTCTTCCCTCCCCTGTCTCGAACGTTTGCTAGACCATGCCTCCCACTGGTCGGCTGCAATGTGGACGAAGCCTTGCATCACATGTCCCCTCCGGTACACAAGGAGGCAGCCGTTGCATCTTTTCACCTGTACAGCGCGATCTCTCAGTGGTGAGGAGTAACGCGTGGGAGGCTCACGCTGCCCCCGATACTTCCCGATTCTGCTGCGCCACTTAGCCGCCCGTATTTCTCAAGTTCTAAAAATGTATTATGCTCCAAATTTTGTTATTGATGTGATTTAAACGTGACAAGCAGGTGGCGGAGCTGGAGGTGGCAGAGATGAAGATGTTAAGGTTCTCTCTGGGAGTAACAAGGTTGGACAAAATCGAAAATGTCTACATCAGAGGAACAGCCCATGTTGAGCAGTTCGGGCAGAAAGTGAGAAAAGCAAGACTGAGATGGTTTGGACATGTGCGGAGGAGGGAGGTGGGGTACATTGGGAGGAGGATGCTGGATATGGAGCTGCCAGGAAAGAGGAGGAGGGGAAGGCCCAAGAGGAGGTTTATGGACACAGTGAAGGAGGACATGCGGGCAGCGGGAGTGACGGAGGACGACGCAGAGGACAGAAACAGATGGAAACGGATGATCCGCTGTGGCGACCCCTGACGGGAAAAGCCGAAAGAAAAAGAAGATGTGATTTAAACGTGAATCTACTCCAAGGGCAGTTATTGAAAACTGACCAACATTAACTCATTCAGTGCCATAGCCAGCGCCCATCTCTCCTCTCTAGGGCCAGCTTTCCATTGCCTATTTTCACGACATTTCACGATCTTTGCGGATCTATTGTATATTCTATATTATACCTTTGGAGAAAAAAGTCCAGCTCATTTGACAGACACCATTTATAGTCCAATATGTAAAAAACTATTTTTCATGTATACCTTTGCATGTTATCCCGCGGTGAATATTATATAGTTTCAGAGTGATCCGGGTTCATTCCTGGAAGCTGAGTTATGGAGCGCTATGTGCATTTTGCGAAAGTCGTTCGTGTTGCTCGCCTGGACACGATACTATTTCAAAATCAAAGGTATATAATAGGTATTATGTTTCATCATGAAGGCATCAAAGGTGGGGGGTCATTTTGTAATTCTCTGAGCATCAGCAACGGCATACGTTTTGAATACTACATACGTGACCCAGTCTGGCGATCATGCCTACAAGTCGGCGGGGTGAGATGACAGAGACACAATGAAAGGAATTTATTTTTTGTGTTTTTTTTTATATATATATAATTACAGTTAGAGTGTTGAAGAACATATTTAGTATAAAAGCGAACAGTTATAGTATCTCTATATTATAGTATTATTTGTTTGAAAAAGGCTCTTTATGATACAAGATTCTTCCCAGTGCACGGGCAGAGTTAATTTGCATGTGAAAGAAGGATGCGCGTCATCAACAACAGCTCGTCAAAGCAGTATAGCCAGAGTGCTTTGTTCAACAAGAGTTCCAGCTGAAGCGGGGGAAGCCGCCTCTCTCTCCCGCCCACTACTGCATCAGCTAACGCTAGTCAACAGCCAGCAGACCGAGAGAGAGCTCTCATAGCAGCGGGGAAGCAGTCTATCTCTCTCCCTCTCTCTTGCCCACTACTGCATCAGCTAACCTTAGCCAACAGCCAGCAGACCGAGACAGAGAGCTCTCATAGCAGCGGGGAAGCAGTCTATCTCTCTCCCTCTCTCTCGCCCACTACTGCATCAGCTAACGCTAGCCAACAGCCAGCAGACCGAGACAGTGAGCTCTCACTAGCAGCGGGGAAGCAGTCTCTCTCCCTCCCTCTCGCCCACCACTGCATCAGCTAACGCTAGCCAACAGCTCTTGACGCTAGCCAACCCAGTCAGACAGTAACACAACAATGGGCGAGAGAAGTATGGCTTCCCAGCTCCCTCCCATTCATGATGAAACATAATACCGATAATATAGATGTGATTTCAAAATAGTAGCGTGTACAGGCCAGAAATGACTGTTTTTAGTGAATTGCAGGTATTGCTGCATAGCGTAGTTTTCTGGGATTAGACAGGATTATTCTAAAACTATAGTCATATTCACCACGGTATAAAACGGGAATGTATGGATAAAAATGTTTTTTCTTTTTCTCATATTGAACGATAGATAGGTGATAAATGGGCCATAGTATTGTATCCATAGCTATAATATAGAATATAGTTATAGCCCTGCAAACACCGCCACGTATTCCTATACTTTAGAGCGTCTGCCTTTTAACAACACATCACGCATATCGCTCCGGCGTCCAAAGTGTTAACACATTCCAGGCCAACCACGTATATATACGTTATTGGGCGCCATCCTTAACACTTCCAGTGCCACTGGTTAACATGGTAAAACGTGGTTGAATGCCACCACCCACTTCAATGATAGCGTTGTGAACACATAATCTCAGTCTTAAATTGTGTCTAATCTGCCCGTCGCTTATCAATGACTTGTTTACAGTCAACATTGTCAAAACGGATTGTTTTTTTTAATCGCTTCATTTCCGTTTTATAGCATTTTGAAAAGCCCTCGTTTTCAAGGAAAATATAAAGATTCCGTGATAATCTGCATTTACTGGAATATTCTGGCATACACAAAAACTGTCATTTTTCGGCCTATTTATGAATCGTTTTCAAATAAACGCTAGATTATCGATAGTATATGTGTACTTATGCACGCTATAGAAGCGGGCTGAAATATCGATTCTCTCATTTTCTGATCGCACACACACACAGGGCAAACGCTGATATCTCTGTGAAAATAGCTCTGATTATCCTAAGACTGGTAAAATAAATTCCTTACCTCAGATCAGATGTTATCCAAAAAGATTATTCCAATTCCTGATTGCCATTCCAAATATCGATTGAGTTTATTGATTCAGTGTTGGGTACTGTAAATACATAATCCACGCGTTTTCCGGGCCGACGATCACAATGGATTCTTCAGTTGGCTTGACGGAAAAGTAAAATGAGGAAACTGGCCCGCCCCCCCCCCCCCCATCAGTCTAAACTAAAGGGGTGCAGTTACACAGGGAGAGACGATAGGGGGCGGTATCTTCCCAATTGAGCTCAGAGAGAGTCTGCAACACTAACCTGAGGCTCGATTGATGAATTATGAATTCAAATCGCCAATAAAAACAAATACGACAAACAAACGCTATATAGCGTTGGCGGCACTCAACGGTCGGCATGAACTAACGACAAAACGCGTTGATGGCACTCAAAGGCTTAACACTGTGCGCCATAAAAGGTGTAAGTCGTTATTGCCCGCCATGCGTTGAACGCCAACTGTCAAGTCAAACTAGATCTCCCAACCTCCTGAACCCACACATGACCCAGTCATGGCAACCCCGCCCCCCCTCCATCCCTCTCTCACACACACACACACACACACACACACACACACACACACACACACACACACACACACACACACTAACACACTGTCAGGGCAAAACTGCTCTCACACGGGCTGATTGGTAACCAATTAACTCTCACTGACTGCCACCCCAATCAGGACTCAATCAGCAGCAGCTGGCAGTACTGCTCTTAGCAGACCAGTTTGTAGACATTCAACATGGACTGTGCATGTGCTTTACTCACTACCCGCATAGGCAGCCGGTAAGGATATTTGATTGTGTGTATATATGGGGATGTATTTATGTATGGTTTAAGTGTTTAGTTGGGAATGTATTTATGTATGGTTAAGTGTTTACTTTAAAGTATGTTACATTACTAGCCAACACTAGCCTCACTAGCCCACATTTAAAGTAGTCACAAGAGAGTAATCATCTTTGTACATTGCATAGGTTTTAGAGTGGTATGATGCATAATTGGTAGAGTAAGTTAATTAACTTTAAACTTCCAATGTGTATTTTATTTCCTGTATTTTTCTGTGTTTTGTTCTAAAGGTGTTTTACCTAGAAAAGCTACTGGCTAAACTGCTAATTGCCAAATGCAAATAGTAGACTATTGCTAACCATACAAAGACCACCTACTGGCTAAAAATGGCTGAAGTAGGAAGGAATGAAAAAAGAACTTTGAATATCAATAAATGGAGAAAGAAGGTCATTCTCTGTCTGGTTCTTGAGTGAAATCCAGTTAACCCTTCGGGTGAGCAAGCAAACATCCTACCAAGTTGGGGATAGAGCACAAGGTCAATATTCAAAAAACACGTACAACTTGACAGTAAAAAACCACAAGACCAGGGAACTGGAAAACCTGGAAAAAAGAACAACCCTGAAAATTCAATACAATTTAATTCAACTCTCACCCCAAAGCCAACATGTCTGAGATTGAGGAGAAGTCTGTTGAGGATCTCAAGGGAGAGAGAACAATTGCAAAAAGAGTGTTCTCTCGTCTGGCCAACCGCATTGCCAGGACCCATGAGGACAGTTGTTTACACAGTGGCTTCCTCTTTAACTCAGGCCATAGAGCTTCTACAGGATGCTTTTAATACACTACAACACTCCTTGCTAAGGCTAAGACTGGTCCTTAATGCAAAAAAGACCAAGTACATGACCTTCTCTCGCTCTCGAGCTAATACAGCTGTCCCCCCGATTCTGACACTGGAAGGGACATGCCTTGACAAAGTAGCATCCTATAAATATCTGGGCATATGGATTGATGAAAAGATGGCCTTTGATGTTTGTTACGAAGGATCAGATTAAACCGAATATATATATTTATTGATTGATATATATTGCATAATATTTGTATATCGTTTGATATCCCTTGTATATTCCTTGTACATATACACGGAATATCCCTTTAGCCTAGTACAGACTATAATATTTCATTCTCCTATTGGACAGCGGTCCACAGGCGCCATAGCCATACCTCCAAGGTCTGGTTCAAAGTCACCGCCGGGGACTTGCCTGGACATGAACGGTTCTGCGCAAGGATATGAGACAGGAAGAAAGCTGGTACTAGTTTGTTCACCTAAACGTATAAATACGGCGCAGGTGAATACAGAAGCACTTAGTCAGAAGTCAGAGTTACCAATAAGTTGAAGCCTCACCCACGATACAACGTGTGGTGAAGTATGGCCTGTTTGGCCCCAAATAGAGCATTGAGACCGCGTGCGAATTAATAACTGAAGTATCAGAGTTTAACGCTGTACCGTCGAGTTCGACCGATTCTATTAAGTCAGTAATAGTCTATTTGTGTATAGTGTATCATGCGGCTAAAGTTCTACAGTGACCAGCATCACCAACGTTTCCTCGTACCAGCTAGAGTGCTTATCCAGGCTGGGCTGCTTACCATGGCGCTTTCACCCGAGGGGCCCTAGACGAGGACCGTGTGGATTATGTACACTGGATAACCTACCAACGACTGCATAGCCCTTTTCGGCTGGATTATATTTGCTTTTGGTCCTGTAATTGATGGAGCGGAGAATCGCCGACACCCACAATTGTGTGGGATTTACCCTGTGAGGAGCCACGTCGAGTCCGCCTCTCAGAAGTCTGAGGCCGGCTAGCTTTCTTCCATGCGGAGCTGCATGCTACGGAGAACAGCTGTATTCGTCTGCGGATCAAGATCTTATTGCACCGTCTCCTGTACTTGGAGTCTCCTTATCATCGTTGACCCAGACTCTACTACCGACAAATCCTCTACCCTTGCTGGCTTACAACCGGGGGGACCCTACCAGTATCTCCCGCTATATTACTAGTGTACCATAGATATAATTCCTAAGATTCAGGTTGTATTATTATCTCCTGCGTAATATGAGAATGGACATACGTTATTGATTTGCCTACGCACATTCCTTTGCCTTATAAGCGCATCCAAAGTAAAGTAAAGTATATTATGTACTATTATTGCTGCTAATAAATACTTAAATCCAGTTTTGTGTGGAACCGAGTCATTGTGGGAAGTGTTCATCATTAGATACCTGTGTACTGTATGGCCAGTAGGAATGTACATAAGACGGTAGTGGTTTAATGATACCATACTTATCAATACAGTCAGGGAATTGTACCCCTCAGTTACAATGTTCATATTGGGAACCTACTGAGAAAACTTAAGACCTAAACTGGGCTTTTTCTTCCGGTTAAAGAAATGTTTCCCGTCTGAAGCCAGGAAGAGAATTGTGCAGAGTTCCTTTCTGCCTGTATTAGACTATGGCAATGTAATCTATATGCATGCTCCTTCCTCCCTGCTTAAAAAGCTGGATTCTGCGTACCATACTGCCATACGTTTTGTAACGGGTGCAGGCTCTCGCACCCACCACTGCACGTTGTATCAGTCATTAGGATGGTCCTCTCTGTACCAAAGAAGACAATCACACATGTTGATTTTTATCCTTAAGTCATTGCTAGGTAAGCTGCCCTTATATATCTCCAGACTTCTGTCCTTTTATACTTGCTTTTTTTAATACCAGACGAGCAGCAAATGGGATGCTGTTAAGTTCCTTTGATGCAGTCAGAGCTTGGTAAAGCTGCATTCTCCCACTATGCTCCCTTTTTATGGAATACGCTGCAAGTGAAACTTTGTCTACAGGCACTTCCTACTGTGAATGCTTTTAAAGGTATGCTACGATTAGCCCCTTATGAAACATGTAACTGTTTTACCTGATGCTATTGTTGATGTGATTATGCTCCTTGCCACTGCACAAATGACCCTCTGTATTTATATTTGAATTGTATGTTTTTTGTTTAATGCCCTGTTTTATGTTGAAACTTGTGTTTGTGCAGATCTTGTATCTCAATGGGACATTCCTGGATAAATAAAGGATAAAAAAAAATGACATGTCTGAAGGGGAGCTCAAGGACACTTTCAATGAACTTGCAGCAGGAGTAGGGATGCACCGATATGAAAATTGGCCGCCGATACCGATACCGATTGTTCAACTAACACTATCGGCCGATACCGATATTTGTATATTTGTATATAAGTATTTGTAATTTTTTATTTTTATTTTTTTTTATGAAACTACTGTATATTTGTATGTGTATGTTTGTATTTGTAGGCCTCTTTACTTACTTAAAAAAAGGAAACATCAAGAAATATGTTTATGGTATCACTATCTCTCTCCCAGTATCGTCTTGCGGCCTGCAGAGGGATACTATTTTCTCAACCAGAGCTTTCAACCAATGCAATGGAACCATTCTTGCGGCCTGCAGCGGGATACTATTCTCTCAACCAGAGCTTTCAACCAATGCAATGGAACCATTTTGATTGACAGTCGATTCGGCCAATTACGCCACACCGCTAGCACCCACCTCCTGCTGTCCTTACCACCAATCGGCAAGCGTTTATAAATTTTTCTACTTCCGGGCATGCCGCCATTGTTCTGTTTGCGAGAGCAGAACACACTTAACGTAGCTACGTTAGCTGCCCGGCCCGCCGACCGGCGCTCCACGCATGACCAAATGAGACATAATGATTTTACTGCAACAAATGTTATAATAAAACAAAGCCTTTCTATACATTTGTCTGGTTGAAAACTTTATTAACAGATTGCAGAATGTGTAGTTGGGTACGGAATGAGCAACGGAATGGAACCGAGCTATGAACGGACTAACGGAGTAATGCCTTGTTTACTGCTATCTTCGGGTAAATAATATGCTTGTTATTGAACGTGTAACACTTCATCTTAACAGCAGATACTTTCTTAAATGCCATCTTCCCGAGAGAGGGTGTTGACGGGGAGTTGTGTTATTAATAGCATTGAACAGCTAACCGAAAGCTAGCGTTAACTATTGTTAAAGGTTTAGCCATAACGTTACCTTGGCTAAAGTTGGGGCTATTCATAATGCAGCAATAATGACTGCAGACCTGCAAGCAAAGTACAGCAAGTTGACAAAGGAGTATTCCAACGCAAATCACATTTTCACCAGTAACGTTAGTCTTGCATCTAATAGCTAATAACGTAGCTACGTTAGCTGCCCGGCCCGCCGACCGGCGCTCCACGCATGACCAAATGAGACATAATGATTTTACTGCAACAAATGTTATAATAAAACAAAGCCTTTCTATACATTTGTCTGGTTGAAAACTTTATTAACAGATTGCAGAATGTGTAGTTGGGTACGGAATGAGCAACGGAATGGAACCGAGCTAATGAACGGACTCGGAGTAATGCCTTGCTGCTATGGGTAATATTATGCTGATGTTATTGTCCGTGTAACACTAACTATATAACGCTAATGCCACAAAACGAATGCCTTGTTAATCATAAGTAGTTACTTTGATGCAGTAGATTGTGTGGGGGACGGCGGGCGTTGTGCAGGTAGGTCGCGAGTGAACTTTTTTTTTTTGCCTTTTGACGCTACACAAATTGATGGGTATTTATCGGCGACTGCTATCGGCACATTTGAGCTTATCGGCCGATAGGCCGATAGCAGTCAACAAGGCACTTATCGGCCGATACCGATACCCGACCGATATATCGGTGCACCCCTAAGCAGGAGCAAACAAAATCTTGGAAATCAATGACGATTTGACAACCGCATTCATTACAGAATTGAAGGGAAAGTCTGGGCTGTCAGAGCAGCAAAAAGCTGACCTAGATAAGACTGCAAATGAATGCGAGTCAAAACTGATGGAGGTCGGAAATCTGATTAAGAAGACACTATGGGCCAACTTTGGGGACACTGAAATGTCCAGTGCTACAGGCTGCAGAGAATGGGTGTGAACACGCTGAGAACATAAAACCTGACTGCAAACAGGAGGCATACAACTTCACACTCAAGCACCTAGGACTGGTAAAGACGGCAGAAAAGGCCTATGTTCAGTGGAAGCGATGGATCCCTTCAGATGGGCAGCTTCATTTTCAGAATCGCCTAAAGCAGGGGTTCCCAACCTTTCTTCCCCCAGGGACCCCCAAACATCTGATGAAATTCCTGGACCCCCCCCCCCCTCCTAATAAAATACCATAAAATCTTTTTTTGTCATTTTAATACTTTGTCATTTTAATAACAAACTGCTTATACACAGGCATATGCATCATAATTAGACCCACTATGCTTCTTTGACTTGTGCCTTCAATCAACAAATCTCATCTCATGTTGGCCAATATTCAAATCCTGTATGCATCCTCTCAAATCAGGCCCTAATGGTGAACGGTTTGCATTTATGTTGAATGAAGTAAGAATCCACTGCAGTAAAAATATCCTCACCTCGAGTGGTGGTAGTAAGGTTGACTGACATGAGAATGTCCCGCTTCAGATCCTCATTTTCGATATACTGCACATAAACGATGAGCACAGCCTCGTCTGCGACAGTTGTAGTTTCATCAAGTTGTATGGCAAATGGACCCTTTCTAAGCTTTTCTGACAGCTGCTGCTCGCAATCACTTGACATCTTATCAATTCGGTCTTTCACTACATTGTTCGAGAGTGGTACTGATTTTAGTTTATCCGCCACCTGTGGGCCGCACAGTTTCTAAACCATTTTGATGCAGGCTGGTTTGATGAGCTGCTTGCCAATATTGTGCGGTTTCTTTGCTTTTGCAATTAAAAGCGAACACTCAAAGGAGGCTTCGGTAGCCTTCTGTAAATCACTGCCACCCCTGCTCCACTCTACTCTAACATCAACGGGCTTGTTCGCCATGAGAGACTGTTCTTTCCTCCGAAAAAAGTCTGGATCCTTCCCAACGGTTTCTGGGTGCTTAGACGCCTGATGTCTCTTCAGCTTGCTGGGCTTCAGGCTCGAGTTTGCCAACTTTTCTCCACAAATCACACACTCAGGTCGTTTGTCTGGTCCCTCAGTGAAGCCCATGGTGATGTAATTTTCGCGATTGCTGTAGGTCCTAACTTTTTTTGCAGATGAGCTGCCGTCATCTCCTTTTCGTTTGTCACACATTTTCGCCTCTGGCGGCTGACTGCAGACGAGCCGAGAAAGTTAACTAGCGTGCTAGGCTAGCTACGGAAAGTGATACAGTCAACTGATTCGCGTTTTAGCGGCTACCCGGTAGCCTACTGTTAACGTTCAAAAATCATGTCTAGATGTTTATTTATTTATCTTTATTTTTTATTGTAGTGGAGAGACTATTCATGCTTCTGATGATAAAAATATGCTAATTAAATATTTCTATGAAAAAAAAAAAAAAAAAACTCAAATCATCTGTGGTCTGGCGGACCCCCTGCGCCCCCTGGCGGACCCCCAGGTTGGGAATCACTGGCCTAAAGCATCTCAAACTCCATGTTCCCAGATTGGTTGCCAAAATGGCCGACATCATACAGGCCAGTGCAATAGAGGAGGCAGAGAGGACGCCGGCACCATCACTGCTGTGGCTAATGGGGATCCAAATAAACTTAAACTTAAACCACACACACCCAATGCCAGCCATCAGGTTGAAGCCAACAGCCCATCCCAGGTTCACTGGAAGTAAACGAGACTTCTATAGGTGGAGGAAGGATTGGGAAGCACTCCAGAGGCAGGTGAGGCTCACAAGAGGTGAAAAAGGTCCAGTTACTCGACAGTCTAGATGACAAGATCATGAGGGACCTCCGCCTCAGCACCTACAACAACGCAGATGATATCTTCCGTGTCCTAGGAAACCGCTATGGCAACCAAACGGCAATTGCCATTGAAATAGTGGAGGAGTTACAGAGCTGTCAGAAGTCATCAGCCACGGAAAATAGTTGAACTTATCCAGGCTGTGGAGAAGGCTCTTCAAGATCTGAGTGACCTTGGCGATACAGGTGCCATCAAGAATCCACTGGTAACAAAATCCATTGAAGGAAAACTCCCAGATTCTCTAATAAAAGGAGTGGCTTGTCTATGTCGCTGACGGGAGAAATGCTGTGGCACCAGCCAATCGGTTTGACAGTCTCTTGGCATTCCTCAAAGAGCAAGAGAGCATTATGAGCAGCTCGAGCAGCTGAGGGATGAAGAGCCAAGTAGAAAGGAGACCAGGGCTGAGCCAAGGTTTGCCAAAACAAGATCTACCAAGTAGTGTTGTCACGATACTGGAATTTCGACTTCGATACGATACCTTGAAAAGTATCGATACTTTCAATACCAAAAAAAAATAAATTATAATAATGTTTTTTTTGTTATAATATTTATTTTTTTTTACAATTTTTGCTTTTGTTGCTGGTTGATTCTCCTCAGCTTCTCTCTGGTACTATACGAGAAGATAAATACAATTTTAAAACCCTTTGTTTATCTTTAGATCAGAGAGAGAGAGAGAGTGGCTGCTGGAGATTTTAGGTCTCCTGATCCGCTGCGTGTGTGTCGAGGGACTGGGGGGGGGGGTTAGAGTTAAGACCACTGAGGATATATATATATATATATGTGAGTGAGAGTGAGTGAGTGAGTGAGTGAGTGAGTGAGTGAGAGTGAGAGAGATTTCTCCGGAGCTATGCTCGGAGCATTTATTAACGTTACATTTTCAACAACATTGCTGCTAATTGGACACTTCATGGAGGCGGGGTAATGTTGTGTCGAGTTCATGCGTGTACTGGTGTAGGATGGGCTCCGGCTCCGCTCGACCGAACGTTGGAAACGGGGTAGTTGTGTCGAGTTCATGCGTGTACTGGTGTAGTGGGCTCGGCTTGACGTTACTCCGTTTCCATGAAGTAATAGGTGGCCAGCTAGCTAGCATTAAGCTAACGGAGGAACGACAGCTAACGTTAGCTAATAATAGCGTTGTTTACAAACTGAAGACAGGGCTGCGCTGCCCGGCTGTGAGAGGAAGGAGGCTGCAGCAGCTTGTGTCTGTTGCTCTGAGCGAGGAGGAGGAGGAGGAGGAGGAGGAGGAAGGGCAAGGCTCTGGCAGCGCGTCTGTCTGTCAACAACTTGCGGGAGCAAGCCAGCTGGTACCGATACTGCAGAAAGTATCGGTACTTCGGGAAATGAGTATTGAAGCCGTTTTAAATATTCAGTATCGATATGTATCGATACTTCGATATTTTTGACAACACTACTACCAAGTCAGACAACGACCAAGGGTGCGTAGTCTGTGGAGATGGAAAGCACAGGAGGAAGCTATACTTTTGCAACCAGTTTCGAGCGCTCAAGTTGGCAGATAAAAATAATGCAGTAAGAAAGCTGGGAGCATGCAAGAGGTGTCTCGAGGTTCATGATAACCGTTCATACTGCAAGCCTGGCTTCCTGTGTTCAAACCACATCTGCAAGGAGGAGCACACTCCTGAGCATCATTACTGTCTGTGTCCTAATGCTGAGAGGAGGAGCAGTGCAGGTCAGAGGAGCATGGTTTGTTCAGACGAAGGGAAAAGCAGGAAGACGTATACAGACAAGCAAGAGGAGTTCTTCAACAAGCTGTCACCAGAACTGGCCAAGCAGTGTCAAGATGCCTTTTCAAACATGGTAACAAAGGCTTTCAGCACTGCCAATGAGCAGCCAGGCCTTCTAGTGAGGAGTGGATTACAAGAGCATCCAGTGATGATGATGCTTCTTGAGGTCACTGCAAATGCTGGACAGAAAATTGGAGCATTAATTGATCTAGCTTCAGACACCAATTATATAACCCACAAGGCTGCAAGCGAACTGAATCTCAGAAGTGAAGAGATCACCCTCATCGTCCATGGAGTCGGGGGGATGAGAGTTCAAGTGGAGACAAAGCGGTACCTTTTCAAGATCCAAGTGAGCACTCCAAAAGGCACTCGTTATGGATTAGACAGCATTATACAACGGCATGCAAATATCTCGATTCTGAAACAGTCAATTTACACGTATGTATCTGTCACAATTCCACGCTCTTGGTCCCAGGACCCGCCCACAACCGAATCACTATCACTCTGCGTCAGAGTTAAAAAAACAAAAACAAGATGGCGGACAATAATCTTTACAAATGGATATGTTGATAGCGTCATAACGACTAAATAATAACCGATTCTGTCACGGCGAATGTCTTAGTCTCTTACACAATGTTGGATTGTGTAATCTATGGGTCATGAGTCATTGTGGAACAAAAGAAAAATCGCGGATTGATTGATTGATTATTTGCAATTTTTTTTTAAAATGTTTCTTCCTTTCCCCTGACTGCAGAGCTCACTCTCTCACACTGTCTGGCACACCCACACACACGCACACTCCTGTCTGCAACGGCGGGGGAGAGTCAGACTGAGAGAGAAGCAGCTGAGTGCTGCGCTGTTTTAAGTGAGCATGGCATATTGAATTGATTGATTGATTGCTAATTTTATTACTGTACGCCTGGTTTCCAACTGGTTAAGTTTAGGCCCTCTAAAGTAGGTTTAAAAAAATAAATAAAAAAATAGGTAGAAGAGAACTTTTTTTTCCCTATAGGGCAAAGAAAACTTTTTAATTGGTTTTACCTACTTTCTATAGAAGCATCTAAGAATGAAGTTCTATAGAAAGTAGGTCTGCATCCCCTTAACAATTGTGTTTATTGAGCCGTACTGTATTGTACCCATTCTGCATCTGGTAATACAATTTTCAATCAATCAATCATTCCAATAACAACCACTAACTTCATAATTAAAAACTAAAGAAAAGTTGGATGTGTTAGTTGGTTGGATGTCTTAGTTGAAAGACAGTTGGATGTGTTAGTTGGTTGGATGTCTAGCTGAAAGACAGTTGGATGTCTTTCATGGAAAACATGAAAATCATGGAAATCATGTTAAACCCAGATTCGGCTAAAACAAGGGACTTGACACCAACAACGGCGGAAATAGTTTTTGGGATCAATATTAAATTTTTTCGCCATGGCATTCATAATTCATCCAGCCTCCCTCCGGACTGCAGCGGCACCCTGTCTGAGATTGCAACGCCTCAATACCGCCACCTGGTGGATGGTCGGGCGTGTTACACTCACGTCAAACCGGAAGTGGCGGTCGGTGCATCAAGGAAATCCCTCCGGCAGTCATATCTTGTTACGGGACTCCAGACAAACACTCAAGTGCATTTGGATCGATTTCAAAGCGCAATCATCGATATGATTTCGGCGTTTATTGCACCATACAAACCGGAAATGGATCTAGGAGATCGGCGTCAAATAATTGTGATATTTTTCCTCCAGTCTCATCGGCGAACGGTAAGAGGACACCAACGTTATTTTCAGCCCGATTGTCCATTTCCTTGTTTGCAATCAGTCTGATCAATATATCAACCCATACTAAATAAAGCCGTTACTGACGATCAAGGAATTATAAAACGACCCCCCCCCCCCTTTCCTTCATGCATGATGAAGCATAATGTATACCGATCAAATACATTTGAATTTTTTAATATAGCGTGTATAGGAAGGAAACGCCAATCGATAATCATCATATGCGTCAGGGCCTATAACTAGCGTTTTTGGAATTACAGCAGAAAAGCTTAAAAACACTTATATTCTTGAAGGTATTAACACAACAAAGTATGAATGAAAAAATATAACGTTCCCACATCCGGAACAATAGATAATCGATGTTGAATGGGCCATAGTAATGTCAATATAGCAATACAATTTTAAAAGTTATAGCCCTGCAAAGAAGGTAAACATCTCCATAGGGTTACAGTGCTGGCAGACTGGGTACAATGATGGGCACAATGCCCGGCGCCCAATGTGTTAAACGGCCAACCACGTGTTACCACTCGGTTTTGCTTTTATTCCATAAAAATATCCTACTCAATGTCACGGAGCTGTATGTTGGCTGGAAACTGCATATCGGGACTCCGAAAGTGCAGTACCGGCCAGATCTTGGTATTGGCGCTGTCTCGATAATGCAGTTTCCCTTGTTGCAGACGGGTACTTGTTTCACTCTGGGTTAGCTTTTCTGTTAGCCTGAAGCGAGGGCTTCAACCGATCGCCCGGAATACTTATTGCGACGCCAAATTCAGTATGCAGTAAAGGAATATAGCATCAGCCAATAGACATATCGATCTACCAGATGGCGATCAAATAACTGAAATAATTTTTGGAATCCAACTGGCCACAGGTAAGAGCGATTTGACGTCAATTTCAGCTTGATCGGGCCTTGTTCTCATAGCCATCCACCCGGTCAGCGTATGATGTTGCAATAATGAATGCCGTTATTGGTAATCAATAATCAGAAACGACTTCCTAGATTTAGCTCTACAAACAACCTCACGCGCAGTGAAACATTGTAATGAAAAGCTGGCCTCATAGAGTGGGATAAGACGGGCCCCAATGGCCCTGAATGTGTTAAGGCATGTACAGTACCTTGCGAGTGTTGTGAGCTCATGCCAGAATAAAACTAAAGTTGAAGTTCAGCGTGCTACACATTAGTTTAAGTTACCGTTAAGATATTTATTTATTTCATGTGGGATCCAGTCTGCGATATTCTGATTGTTAAGTCAATGAAGGAAAGTAAGTGCCCAGTTTGTTGTTTATCTGTTTATATCTCGCAAATGTAACAGTGTTCTGCGTGATTTACTGGAAGAAGTGCTAAGTTGGCTATCGTGATCCTTCTTATGTTTGAGCTAACGTAGCACCGTTATCCTTTCTAAATGTATGTATAGCTAGCCCTTCCTGATGACTTGTCGTACAGAATTTGTAAGTCGCTTTGGATAAAAGTGTCAGCTAAATTACTAAATGTAAATGTAATGTAATGATGTAATTTGATATCTAAATACTTTGCTATCTTCATTTCATTGTAAAATGTTTTTGCGCCAAAACACAGCTTTATCACTAGGGGTGGGAATCACCAGAGGCCTCACGATACGATACCATCACGATACTTGAGTCACGATACGATAGTATTGAGATACTAAATATATTGCGATATGCTGAGTATTGCGATATTAACCCTTTGTCTGCCACGCTTATGTCGGGCCTTATACCGTCCTCTGCCAGCTCTATTTGTCTATGGAGATGTTCCCCTTCTTTGCAGGGCTATAACTTTTTTAATTGTATTGCTAAATTGACATTACTATGGCCCATTCAACGTCAAGTATCTATCGTTTAGGATGTAGCAACGTTCTACTTTTTCATTCACATATTCATACTAAAATACGGTCTAAAGTATAAATGTTATCGTTTTCTGCAGCATTCTGCAGAACGTGAGTTATAGCCCTAAATACATATATTAGATCATCAAATGTAGTTTGATACCGATTGACGTCAGATAAAAAAATTCAATTGTACAAGGTCCTACACGTCATGCCTCATCATCTGCTGGTGACCGGAGGGGGGGGGGGGGGGGGGTTTATAAGTCCGTGGCTGACGTTAAATAATTTATTTAGTATGGGTGATATGTTGATCGGAGCAGTGTGTATGTTTAATAATCAAACACGCTGAAACTCACCGCAGCTTCCTCGTAGCGTTGGGCGATCAGCGTGGAGCAGAAAGATCGCTATTATGGGATGTTGATATATGCGATCCATGTCCAGGTTGTATAATACTATATGCGTCCAAATCATGTTGTTTATCGAGTTATTTGCAACCGATCGATGTCCAGTGTATCAAGATGGAGTCCCGCTAGTGATAGCGAGTGCCCGGACGAAATATGGTTGACCACCACTTCCCGCGCATCACTTCCGGTTTTGGCGATTCGCCGATCGGCCACCAGATGGCGGTCTTGAACCGTTGGAGTTGAGAGGAGATCTACAGGAGATCTCAAGTCTCAGTGGGTGAAATATGATTGCCATGACAGATTTTTGAAATATTGATCTCAAAGACGCTGTATGACGTCATTGGCAGATTACGCATGGCGAGGAATGACGTCTAAAGTCGTCCGTGGCGATTAAAGGGTTAATATTGCAATATATTGCGATCTATTACCTTTTTTCAACTGTAAAGTAAAACTTTGTCAACATGTTTTATCTAATAAAATTAAGTTCAGTCTGTTCATCTCACTTCAATAATTTTTATTGCAGAACATGGTATTTTCTCAAGCAGACAGATCTGTGTTGCATGTACCTGACAAACTGAACTGTTTGTATTAGTTATATTCCAACTTAACTGAATGCACACTGTGTGGACTACTGTACTATTACAGGTATTGAAATGAACAATGCAACTTCCTTATACAAAAAAAAACACCTTTTTTTATAAATAATTAAATATCGATACTTGGCGTTATGTATCGATACAGTATCGCCACGCAAATTATCGCGATACTACTACGTATCGATTTCCCCCCCACCCCTATCTATCACTGTCTGACACACACACCTTGTTCTTGGTGCAACAAACAGAGCTAAGATAGCTAACGTTGGCTAAGCTAGCAACAATTAGTTAGCTAGCCGGCTAATTAACTAATTACGACTTATGTACTTACTGATTCGATACTTTCTTTCGGGTCCCGAAGACTTGGTACATCTCTAGTTGGTTCTAAATCACCAGCTGGATCTAAGTTACTGGCTGGTTCTGATACTCCACAGTCCTCTCCATCAGGTTCTGTTTTCATCTGTTCAGTTGAGGTGCTGGGTAAAGAGTATGCTTCTCTGTTTTTCTCCCTCTGGGTTTGAAGAGGCTGGAAGGACAGAGCGTTCTTTTCACCATCTTCACATTTCACTGGGTCTACTGTGATCTTGGAGAGATCAGCTTCTTCCAGCCCTTGATGTAGTTCCTCTTTAATCTGTAGGAGCTCTGGGTCCTGGGTTTGGCTGAGTTGTGAGGACAGAGTATTCTCTCCGTCATGTTCATATTTCACAGGGTATAAGGTCATCTTGGAGCCATCAGCCTCCTCTAGATCTTGAAATAGTTCCTCCTGTTCCTCTTTAATCTGTAGGGACTCTGGGTCCTGGGTTTGGTTGAACCATGAGGACTGAGGTTTCTCTTCATCATGTTCACTCTTCACAGGGACAGGATTATATGTCAACTTTATGATATCAGCCTCCTGCAGACCTTGGAGCTGCTCTCCCTCCTGACTGCTCCAGAGTTCCTCCTGTTCCTCTTTCATCTGTAGGGGCTCTGGCTCCTCCTGGCTCAGACTGGGGCTCCTCTCCTGCTGCTCAGGGGGAACCTCCTCTTCACAGACAGAGAGCTGTGGGGGGTCTGCAGGGAGGAATAATAATAATATGAATAAGAAACAAAGATGCAGTAGATAACTTTTCACCATTAACCTTTTAAGCCCGAGCGGTCCGGTACAAGATTGATATCACGCCATAAATCCATCTCTACAGAATGTATGTATTAGGGATGCCCCGATCGGTCACCGATCGTTATCGGCCGATAATCAGTATAAATATGCGATCGTGATCGGTGATAATGCTTTATTTTCGCCGATCGTCAAAACCGATCTCACTCGCTGAGTTCTGTCTCAGACACCGGGAGCTGCACACAGTGGTGCGCATATGCTCATCCTCCAGCCCCTCCCGCACGCATGTAAACACGGGTCTAGTCTAGTGGGACGGGAGGACAGCGTCTCCCTGAGCTAACGTTAGCTACCGTTACAAAATGACCCAGTCAACTATTCACTTTTAGTTTAATACATGAGGCATTGTCTAACCGAACGGTATCTAGCCGGCTAGCTACTGATAGCTCCTGATATCAACAAATGCTCCAGCAATAGTCTAGTAGAGACGTGTATGATACTCTGTTAGCTCATGTTAGCGCAAGTTAGTTCACTGTTCAAAACGAAATGTCCCATTGAACTAAATAATTCACTGAGGCGTTGTATTAACGTTATATATCCGGCTAGCAGTAGCTACAGATAGCTCCTGATATCAATGTCTTATAACACTGATTCGACGCGTATTCGAGCTGAGGGCTTGCTGAGCACAGTAACGTTATACCAATAGGGTCCAGCTGCAGCGCAGGAGAATCCTGGCCGTAGCTCGAGGCTACTCGAGTATAGGGTCCAGCTGCAGCTCCGGAGAATCCTGGCCGTAGCTGGAGGCTACTAGAGTACACACAGACAGTGGAGCTTGTTGCGTGGTGGCGATGTCTCGCAGATAATACAAGTACAAGTCTAATTATATAATATATATATATTTTATAAAAGAAAACGAAAATATATATAAAATAATTAAAAAAAAAATTTATCAAAAACAATCGGTATCGGATTGGTATCGGCCGATATGGCTCATGACGATCGGTGATCGGTATCGGTGGCAAAAAACGTGATCGGGGCATCCCTAGTATGTATTGATGTTGCTTTTTTTTTCAAATGTAGCCAAGACTAAAGACCCTAACCATGTCAAAACAGCAGTCAAAGTGTATATTGTCAGCACTATGTTTGTTTACCAATGACTTTAAGTGGTATTAGTGAAATATGAGTTTATAGAAATCTCAGCGCATTGAGTTGGAAAAAGTCTTATTGATGCAAGGATTTGGCGCAACCTAACTTGAGTGTAGTCTTTTGAGAAAAGAGACCCGGGGCTTTCAACAGGCTTTCGAATAATAAAAAAAAACTACACTTCTTTGTTTTCAGGATCATATCGCACGGGTGGAACAAACCTGAACATTATTGCCATAAAATAGAACGCAGTTAGTTTCTCGACCTTTCTGTTAACGTCAAGCAAAATGGCATTGCAATCTGATGAAAAATGGCGGCGCTAGAGCTGCCGCGGTATTGATGTTTTCCTTACCGCACAAATTTGCGAAATATTTCCTACCGCCGCGGTTATTACCGCACGCACACAAAAAAAAAAATCTAAAAAAAAGTTTGAATGCATTTTTTTTAGTAGTCTACTCTTTATAGCATATAGCCTGCCTCTAGTCTAAATGTCTATCTTTAGAGGATGACTTTGCAGCATGAATATTGTTTGGGATTCGGCAAGCACGCATTAGTTATTGAAAGTGAAACACGGATTCGAAGTTTCCCCTCTGGTCGTGCGCCGTTCACTCTGTGTCGCGGGCAGGGGTGGTTACCCCCCCGACCCTTTCTTATTATTATTACTATAAAGTTACTACTTTATAATAAAGGCATTCGTTTTGTGGCATTAACATTATATAGTTATACGTTCAATAACATCAGCGTATTTACCGGACCATAGCAAGGCAAGCAATACTCAATTCATATCTCAGTTCCTTTCTTTGCTCAGAGCGTGCCGAGTTGTCCCATTCTGCGGTCTGTTAATAAAGTTTTCATTCAGACAAGTGTATAGAACGAAGGGCTTTTATTATAACATTCGTTGCAGACAGTAAAATCATTATGTCTCGTTTAGTACTCCTGAGGAGCGATGGTAGTCCACTCCGGCGGGGAGCTAAAGCTAACGTTATTAGCCGTATTGTGATGAGCTCTGATCAATGGCTGACATTCAGGAAGTAAAAAACTGCAGGACGCTCCAACGTCACGTGTGACGCGTCTCTCTTCTGACCAATCAGTGGTCTGCAATGTTTCACGTGAATAGGGTCGCTTGGAACCTCGATAGAGGAGTAGGGTATATCTGCAGAGCCGCAAGCCCAACGAGAGGAGGGTACTTTATTATTATTATTATAAAAAACAGCAGTGATGCGGTATTCAGCCTACTCTGCGGTGGCCGTGATGTAACAGCGATTCCGCGGTAATCGCGGCAGCTCTAAGCAGAACCAGAGCAAACAGAGGAGTCCAATGTTGTACACAGGGAGCGAAATTAACTTTGACTCACCGGCCAGTGGCGGGTAGATGGGAAGAATCTACCCGCCAAGCATATTTCTTACCTGCCAAATTTTTTTTGATTAAAAAATATATATATTTTTTATATACATTTTTTTTTAAATAAAATATATTATATAATCATACTTGTAGTTGTATTATCTGCGAGACATCGCCACCACGCAATAAGTCAAAATGCTCGCTATCTGCAAACAGCTCCACTGTCTGTGTGTATACTTGAGTAGCCTCCAGCTCCAGCAAGGATTATCCGGCGATGCAGCTAGACCCTATACCAATACTCTACATTCAGCATGCAAGGATTCTCCGGCGCTGCAGCTGGACCCTATTGGTATAATATTGCGGTTCTTTGGTCTAATCACATTCATCAAGCCCTCAGCTAGAATACGCATTGAATCAATGTTATAAGACATTGATATCAGGAGCTATCTGTAGCTACTGCTAGCCCGCTAGATAACGTTAAGACAATTTAGTTTACTGGGACATATAGATCTAACCATTCTGAGAGCTTAACGTTAGCACTAGATGCTGCGGGCGAGCTGCCATCATTCTGAGAGTTTAACGTTAGCACTAGATGCTGCGGGCGAGCTGCTATCATTCTGAGAGCTTAACGTTAGCACTAGAGCTGCGGGCGAGCTGCTATCATTCTGAGAGCTTAACGTTAGCACTAGAGCTGCGGGCGAGCTGCTATCATTCTGAGAGCTTAACGTTAGCAGTGGCACTAGAGCTGCGGGCCGCTCTGTGTTGATACGAGCAGAAGCCAATAGTATCCCGCTGCAGGGCTGGCCCGGCTGGGCGGATATGACTCGTTGCCACGTTTTTTTTCAAAATAAGAATATCATACGAACCGAATGCTGCTAACTGCCGGAGCCATCGATATTATGACTCTAGCTGCGCTTGGGCCGGAAATGAGACCCGCACAGATTTTCAAAATAAGAGTATCGTTATGAACTACACGTCTACACGCCACACGGCGGGCAGGGCTCTCAGTGGCAAGCGCCAAATGTAAAAACTGAGCGCCCCTGGCGGGCGGCGGGCTTTAATTTCGCCCCCTGGTTGTACAACAAGCAGCACCATGTGAAGAGTCTCGTAGAGGTGAACGAGACCACAGAGGAGTTTAATGTTGTACAACAAGCAGCACCATGTGAAGAGTAGGGGTGGGACGATACATCGATCCAGATCGATACATCGATGTAATTATCAACAATCGAATCGGATCGATGCGATGTAATAAGATCGATTCATATCGATACTCTTATTTTGAAAATCCTGTGGCGAGTCTCATATCTGCCCAAGAACAACAGCAGTAGCTCCGTGTGTGTAGATGTTACAGCATAGCATTCTCCCTTTCTGTGTGTGTGTGTGTGTGCGCGCGTCTTTGGAAAGACAAGATGAGGTCAGAGGAGTTTGATGTTTAAATGTTATTTAAACATAAACAATATAATACATAATAAATGTAGGCCTATACATGATCATGCAACATCAACAAATTGTTGTAGGAACGGTTTGGGAGAGGGAGGTTGTGAGTTTTGAGTTCCAAAAAATGTAGCTTAAAGTTTAAAGCTCAATATATAAAAACGTGGCACTTTACAGTGAACAGGAGGTCTATTTGTATTAAAAACAATAGATTGATTTTCCTTTAAATGTCTGGAAGAGCTCAAAAATACAAATGTCAAATGATATTTTCATTACCTTTTTTTTGTTGATCTAAATGTTACCGATTGTGTTAAATGGGCATATGATATCATCTCATATCGATCGCAGGCACCTGAATCTAATCGTATCGTATTGTATCGTGAGAGACTTTGTGATATCGGCAAATGTCGTATCGTTGTCCAAAGAATCGATATCATATCGTATCATGATGAAACTGGTGATTCCCACCCCTAGTGAAGAGTAGGGATGGGTACCTTTCACATTTGAACCGATACCGGTACCTGTGAATCGATACCGGTACCCAACGGTACCTTTTTTCGGTACTTTAGTCGCAAGAAATTTTTTTTACAGTCAAAGCAGTCAAAGCAGTCAAACTTGCTAAGAGGACATATGCTGACAAACTGGAGACACAAATGGCACAAAACGACACAAGAGGATTATGGCAGGGACTGAAGTCAATAACTGACTATAAAGTCAGCGCCCCGTCAATGGGGAGCGACGACGCCTCCCTCGCGGACAAGCTCAACACCTTCTACGCTCGGTTTGGTGTAGACAGTGGCGCTGCTGGCTCTCCGGCTAGTGACGTCACTGGCGCGCCGGCTGTTGTGGAGGGGGGGGGGGCAACCGCGAGGGGGGGGGGGGAACGCTCTCTCGTTGTCGGAACACAGTGTGAGAAGAGCATTTATGCAGGTGAACACCAGGAAGGCTGCTGGCCCAGATGGCATAACAGGACGTATACTCAAGACCTGTGCCAACCAGCTGGCCCCTGTGTTCACCGCCATATTTAATCAATCACTGGCGGAGTCAGTGGTCCCTGCCTGCTTCAAGAGGTCTACCATCATCCCTGTGCCGAAGAAACCCTCCCCAGCATGTCCAAATGACTACAGACCGGTGGCACTCACCTCTGTGGTCATGAAATGTTTCGAGAGGCTGGTCAAGGACCACATTTGTGCCTCCCTCCCCAGTGATATGGACCCTATGCAATTTGCATACAGGACAAACAGGTCCACCGACGACGCGGTCTCCCAGGTACTGCACAGCACCCTCTCGCACCTTGACCGTCAGAAGGGGGGCTATGTGAGACTGTTGTTCATTGACTACAGCTCAGCGTTCAACACCATAGTCCCCACCAGACTGGTGGACAAGCTGATCGAGCTAGGTCTGAGCTCCGCCCTGAGCGCCTGGGTACTGGACTTTCTGAGCGAAAGACCCCAGGCGGTCAGGGTGGGGGGTCAGACCTCCAACACCATCACCCTGAGCATCGGGTCCCCCCAGGGCTGTGTTCTGAGCCCCCTGCTGTACTCACTCTACACACACGACTGTGTGGCCAAGTTCAGCTCCAACTCCATAGTGAAGTTCGCAGATGACACGGTGGTGGTGGGGCTGATCTCGGACAACGACGAGAAGGCCTACCGGGAGGAGGTGGAGGTACTGGAACGCTGGTGCCAGGACAACAGCCTGCTCCTGAACATTGGCAAAACCAAGGAACTGATCGTGGATTATAGGAGAGGACAGCAGGAGACACACACACCACTGATGATAAACGGGGCTACCGTGGACAGGGTGAGCAGCTTCAAGTACCTGGGGGTCCACATCTCAGAGGACCTGACATGGTCAACACACATAGGCACAGTAGTAAAGAAGGCGAAACAGCGTCTCTACCACCTGAGACAGTTAAGGAAGTTCAGAGTATCGGGGAAGATACTCCAGTCCTTCTACTCAGGAGCTGTAGAGAGCATCCTGACCGGAAACATCACTGCCTGGTATGGAAACAGCACGGCACAGGACAAGAAGGCCCTACAGAAAGTGGTGCGCTCAGCCGAGCGTACCACGGGTATTGCACTACCCCCCCTGCAGGTTCTATACAACAAGAGGTGCAAATCCAGAGCCTGCAGGATAATGAAAGACCCTCACCACCCCAATAACAGCCTGTTTCAGCTGCTGAGGTCAGGCAGACGCCTGCAAATCCCAGCTACTAGGACAGAGCGGCTTAGGCTCAGCTTCTTCCCCCAGGCCATCAGAGCCATGAACAATGTACATTGAGTGCTCAGAACATTGAACTGTCCACACACAAGCACACATGAACACACACACGACACGCACACTGTGCACGCTCACACACGAGCAGCCACTTAACACTTTAACATGAGCGGGCACACACTCATGTCGCACACACGCACACTTATGGCCAAAGGAAAGGACACTTTAAATTAGAATAACAGGAACAGTGTATTGCACTACCAAAGCTAACTAGCATGTCACACATGCGCTGTAAATAACTATGTACAGATACCGAGATGTCACTCCATGTTACCTGCTATCTGTTACTGCACAATGTTGTTTCTTCTTTTGATTCTATTATATGTACCACTGTATTGCACATCGTTGCGGGCAAGACCACCCGCATTTCATTGTATACCTGTATGCCGTGACAATTAAAACTCTTGACTTGACTTGACTTACCTACCTCAGTCGTATAAAAAAAAAATCCAAACTTCAAATAACTACAATTTCGACAGTTTTCGGCTTGTCATTGCTCCGACTGCTTTGTTGTTGAATCAAGTCAAATCCTAGGTAAGCATATATTGTGCGTGTGAACGTTGACATGAAAAGAAAAAAGTAAAAAAAAAAAAAAAAAATTAATAAAAAATATTTTTTATTTATTTTTTTTTCGGTTTCTCACTTGATTAGATACTCGGTAGTACCGACGTGTTTCGGTTCGGTACCTCAAAAGTACCGAATTCGGTACCCATCCCTAGTGAAGAGTCTCGTAGAGGTGAACGAGACCACAGAGGAGTCTAATGTTGGACAACAAGCAGCACCATGTGAAGAGTCTCGTAGAGGTGAACGAGACCACAGAGGAGTTTAATGTTGGACAACAAGCAGGACCATGTGAAGAGTCTCGTAGAGGTGAACGAGACCACAGAGGAGTTTAATGTTGGACAACAAGCAGGACCATGTGAAGAGTCTCGTAGAGGTGAACGAGACCACAGAGGAGTTTAATGTTGTACAACAAGCAGCACCATGTGAAGAGTCTCGTAGATGAATGAGACCACAGAGGAGTTTAATGTTGTACAACAAGCAGCACCATGTGAAGAGTCTCGTAGAGGTGAACGAGACCACAGAGGAGTTTAATGTTGTACAACAAGCAGCACCATGTGAAGAGTCTCATAGGTGAACGAGACCACAGAGGAGTCTAATGTTGTACAACAAGCAGGACCATGTGAAGAGTCTCGTAGAGGTGAACGAGACCGCAGGTTGACTGAAAAGGGAAAGGAATTACAGGAAACAAAAACGACAAGGCTACTACTTTGTTTTGACAACATTTATGATAGCTGGAGAGCTCTAACGAAAGTGGCTAAAATATCTGTCATAAAACAAGATCCCAGTGATGTTCTACAAGAACACGTCAGCACTATTCATAAGGAGTTATCTGAACTGATGAATACAGAAGAATGGAAAGCCCGGCTCATGACATGCGTCGTAAGCTGGATAACTGCATATCAGTCACCAAGATTGTTCTACAGAATATTGAGTCGCAAATTCAAGGAACCTTAGAGGAGCGCATATGGCCTGACGCTGCTCTGTGTTAAGGAACCTTAGAGGAGCTCATATGGCGTGATGCCTGTGTTTGCATCTTCAAATAAATAGTAAATGGCTGCATTTATATAACGCTTTATCCAAAGTGCTTTACAATTTGTTCCTCACATTTTAGGAGGAGCGGGAATCAAACCGGGAACCTCCGGATTACCAGACGACTGCTCTACCTCATGATCCACTGTCGCCCCAATTTCCAGTGCTAGACCTCCAGGCTCCAAGCGCTAAATCTACTTATTTTCACTCTAATGTAACCTCAGTAGGGCTGGGCGATATGACGATATTATATAAATATCGGGTACAGTTCATTAACGATACACTTTTTAAACGTATCGTGGAATATCGTGATGTTTTGCCCAAGAGGATTGCGTCGCGTCAATCTGGTCGACACGTTGAAACTTTTGAACAGCGCCGCCCCACACACACACTACTGCATCAAAGTTACTACTTATGATAACAAAGGCATTCGTTTTGTGGCATTAACGTTATATAGTTACACGTTCAATAACATCAGCGTATTTACATAGCAACGTCCGAGGTCGACCTAGATAGATAGCAAGCATTAGTCATTCATATCTCAGCCCGTGCTGACTCAGTTGTGCCCATTCTGTGGTCTGTTAATAAAGTTTTCAATCAGACAGATGTATGGAAAGGCTTTTATTATAACATTCGTTGCAGTAACATTATGCATCGTTTAGTCATCCTGCGGAGCTAAAAGCTAAACATCGGCCGCGGGGAGCTCAGCTACCGCTACCGTTGTTGTTGTCGTTGAGCTGAGCTCTCGTCAAAATCAATGGCGGAAGTAAAAAATTAATACGCGCTTGCCGATTGGTGCTAAGAACAGCAGGGCGGGTGCAAGCGGTGTGACGTAATTGGCAGACTCGACTGTTTGCCGTCTGAATGAACGAAACCGTTATTAACAGATTGCAGAATGGGTACAATACAGTACAGCTCAATACAACAACAGTGGACTGGAGGATGCAGACCAGAGAAAGACTTTAGTCTTGTTTACATCAGGGTCCCCCATTTTCAATTCATCATATTTCATATCTAAATCATATAATATCTCATTGCTAAATATATGCAATATATAATCTAATAATCCAATAATCTAAATCTAATATATAATATAAAAATGCTAAATGCAGGCGGTTAGGTGGTCGAGCGGAGATTGCGTTCGTCACCAGCCCTGGAGCTGAGCTGGATTTGCCTGTTCGAATCCAGCTCACAGCTCCGGGGTTGTCACCAGCTTGGCTGGCCGTCTGCACTGATACAATTGGCTGTATCAGAGGGTGGGAGAAGCTGGCGGGGTGGGTCCGGGTCGTTGTAAAACAGCGACTCCTACAGTTCGGTCGGGGCGCCTGCTAAGCGCGGATTGGACGTGAGGGGGATAGTGTGGTCCTCCCACACGCTACGCCCTCTCAATGAGAATCCGCGCTGGCAGGTGAAAAGAAGCGGTGATTGGCTGGACGTGTGTCGGAGGAAGCACGTGGTAGCCTCCACTCTCCCAAATGATCTGACTGTGGGGGGGTAGGTGCGCAGCGACCAGGAAGGGACTGGGAATTGGCATACGACTAACATTGGGATGGGAGAAAATCGGCGGAAAATGGAGGAAAAAAAAAAAAAAAAAAAATGCTAAATGCATGGGTATTTTATTTTGTCTTTAATGTTAGCTTGCAAACTCAAATACTGTCTTGGTAAGCCTCATAATGAATTGTTTGGGGAAAAATAGAAAAACATCGTGATGCGTATCGTGTATCGCCGAAAGGTCAGAAAATATCGTGATATCGCCCAGCCCTAATCCTCAGTCAAAAGACAGGAAGCTGCTGCAGTGCAGAGTACGTGGCTACGCAAGCTGTATTGAAGATAATGGAGCAAGATCACCAACAAGAACAACTGCAAAGACTTGAAGCTGAAAATAAGCAGATAGTAGCAGAACAAGAAGCAGCTGCATTAACTCGCTGTCTTCAAGGAGAAAAAGAAACTGAACGAAGGATAAAAAAGGAGATACAAGAGGCTGCTCTCTTAAAGGAACGGCTAGAAGAAAGTACTGCAAGGAAAAAGTCTGTAGACGACTTAAAAAGAGAACTTGAAAGTTTGGAAGAGCTAAAAAAGCAAAATTCCGCCAAAGCAAGGCTTAAGGTCTATGATGAAAATGTGTTCTATGAAGACCAAGAACTTACAAGGCAGAACATTGAAGTGCCTACGTTTAATCAGGTGAACACCGTCAGCAGACACACCCATTAAGAGAAGTGACTCAAAGAAGCTTCAAGAAGACCAGGGAGAACTGGTGAAGATGTTGAACGAGGCTATATAGAATAGAATAGAAATACTTTAATCATCCTGAGGGAAATTTGGCACAACAAATCGCTCACAGTAAACATTTAGGTAGACAAAACAATTAGTCACGAACAAGAATAAAAAAATAAGACTAAGAATAAAGTAGGGGTGGGTGATATGACGATATTAAATAAATATCGGGTACAGTTCATAAACGATACACTTTTTAAACGTATCGTGGACATAGTGATGTTCCTCACAATCCCTCACATCAGTTTACAAGCCACCGCGGTTGAGATGACATACTTTGGCGCAGCGCTTGCCTTTACTCTCTTGTCTCTCCCTCTCAAAGAAAAAAAATGCACACAGACTTGCCCCAACTTACGTCATGTACACGCCCATACACGCACACCCAGAGAGGCGGTGCTACAGGTTTGTTTGGAGGGAACGGGGATACGAGAGCGTGAGAGAAGTGGAGAGCTTCAAGAGTTTAAACGTTAGCCCTACGTGTTTTATTCAGAATCGGCAATGCAGCCCGTCTCCGGCTGTCTCGGAGTGATAACACTAGCTCCAGATACAGAGGTACCAGCTAAGATAACACAGTAACACTAGCTCCAGATACAGAGGTACCAGCTAAGATAACACAGTAACACTAGCTCCAGATACAGAGGTACCAGCTAAGATAACAGTAACACTAGCTCCAGATACAGAGGTACCAGCTAAGCTAACACAGTAACACTAGCTCCAGATACAGAGGTACCAGCTAAGATAACACAGTAACACTAGCTCCAGATACAGAGGTACCAGCTAAGATAACACAGTAACACTAGCTCCAGATACAGAGGTACCAGCTAAGATAACACAGTAACACTAGCTCCAGATACAGAGGTACCAGCTAAGCTAACACAGTAACACTAGCTCCAGATACAGAGGTACCAGCTAAGATAACACAGTAACACTAGCTCCAGATACAGAGGTACCAGCTAAGATAACACAGTAAACACTAGCTCCAGATACAAGGTACCAGCTAAGATAACACAGTAACACTAGCTCCAGATACAGAGGTACCAGCTAAGATAACACAGTAACACTAGCCCCAGATACAGATACAGAGGTACCAGCTAAGATAACACAGTAACACTAGCTCCAGATACAGAGGTACCAGCTAAGATAACACAGTAACACTAGCTCCAGATACAGAGGTACCAGCTAAGATAACACAGTAACACTAGCTCCAGATACAGAGGTACCAGCTAAGATAATAGGAATGTGTCTTAACCACTAAACCCTGCATGGACTATAACGCATATTATGATCTGCAGTTTGTGTATACTGCTTATTTTTAGTCATATTTTATATTGCCTATATTTATTGTAACTTATATTATGACCAATGGTATACAGACTCATATGCAACTCTGTGTATTAGGGATGCACCGAATGGGAAATTCTTGGCCGAATGCCGAAAGGCCGAACATGATTAATAGAAATATATAATGTATTTTTACTTTTTTTTTTGGTACCGGATTATGACAAAAGACATGATTATGGCAACTTAACTTAAATAATATTAATAATCACTTATTATTCAGCACTTGTGAATGAATACATTAATTCCAGACTGACTGCTGAAAGATTGTACAATTTAAACATTTTCTCTTTGCATACAACAAAATGTGCATTAAAGTCAAGTGCATTTTCTTTTCTCTGTAGGATAACTACAACAAAGTGCATTCAGAACAAAGCCAAGGTGCTTTAAAACTGCATAAAGATCTGCACAGAGCAGACTATTGCCCGAGCTTGTTTACACGGGGAAGAGAGGAGGAGGAGGAGACGGAGCGTCTGAGACAGAACACAGCGAGTGAGATCTCGTTTTTCGATCGGTTTTGACGATCGGCGAAAATAAAGCATCATCACTAGGGATGGGTACCTTTCACATTTGAATCGATACCGGTACTAGGGGTGGGAATCACCAGTTTAATCACGATACGATACGATATCGATTCTTTGGACAACGATACGATATTATCCGATATCACACAGTCTGCCACGATACGATACGATTCGATTCAGGTGCCTGCGATCGATATGAGACGATATTATGTGCCCATTTAATACAATCAGTAACATTTAAATCAACAAAAAAAAAGGCAATGGAAATATCATGACATTTTTATTTTTGAGCTCTTCCAGACATTTACAAATAGACCTCCTGTTCACTGTTTTTGGTTCATTTTTCTTTTTTTTCTCGATATTAATATCATATTCACTGTCACAGAGCTGTATTTTGGCTGGAAAAGCATATTGGGAGTCCCAAGGTGCAGTACCGGCCAGATCCTGTTAGTGGGGCTATCCCCGAGAATGCACCCTCCCAGTCCCCACTTCTCTCTCCTATGGCTCTGGGTTAGCTTGTTAGCTCACGCTAAAGTAACGTTATCTTCGATCTTTAACGCGACGTGGGCATAATGGAGTGACGAGGATTGCAAAGCAGGTTAGATGCATTGGACCCGTTGTGGAATAAAACAGCAGGGACATGTTTTGGGTCACAGAATAGGCACACTAGTCTTGCTCTAGACGCTACTGCTGTGTTGATGTTAAACGGAGTTTGAGTTTCACAACACTGGGCGCGGGGCGATGACGTCGCCGTCGCCGGATTTTCAAAATAAGAGTATCGCAATATGAATCGATCTTTTTACGTGGCATCGATCCTATTTGATTATTGATAATAGATCGATATATCGATCTGGATCGATGTATCGTCCCACCCCTAACCGGTACCCAACGGTACCTTTTTTCTGTACTTTAGTCTCAAGAAATGTAATTTACCTACCTCAGTCGTAAAAATCCAAACTTCAAATAACTACAATTTCGACAGTTTTCGGCTCGTCATTGCTCCGACTGCTTTGTTGTTGAATCAAGTCAAATCCTAGGTAAGCATATATTGTGCGTGTGAACGTTGACATGAAAAAAAAGGCAAAAAATATATATATATATATATATATTTAAAAAAAACGGTATCTCACTTGATTCGATACTCGGTAGTACCGACGTGTTTCGGTTAGGGATGCACGATAATTATCGGGCCGATAATTATTGGGCCGATATCAGCAATTATGACGTCATCCCGATAAACCCGATAACGTTATTAATAGCTCCGATAATATAATATATTTTTTGGTAAAAGAAAATGCTGTGTGGGTGAATTGGAATGAAGTGCGTTTGTTTTGACTGTAGGCTCATCCCGTTTTGCCAGTACTGTGGTACGACTGACAGCGTGTGGTTTAAGAACAGGGCGTTTTACACAAATCGAGCGCTCCCTTTCTTGGCTGTGACGTAGGCACGTAAGTTTCTGAATCAGCGCTGACGTTAAAAACAAAGATGGCCGCGTCGGTACTCGGAATTTCAGAGGAAAAAGATTGCTTGCTATTTGTAATAAATGCAATGGAGAAGTTCCACAAGGAGGGAAAAGGGCAACAACTTGTAATACATCCAGCCTGACGGGTCACCTGCGGCATCACCACCGCTACGATGGTGTGTTATTGTGTTAACTTAGAAGCCTACGACGACGCGAGGAGCTAAGCAAAGCTAGCCCCTTCCATGGCTGTGATGCAACCCTCGGTTGAACGCAGTCACTTATTGCTCCATAGTAGCCAGGTTAATTTGCACCACCAAGGACTGCTTAAAAGCTAGCGGCTTGAGCCCTTGGGTCATTTCTGTCAAACTTCTTTAATTTAGCAAACGACTCGTCAATAGCTGGCTTTGGATTCACAGCAGCTTCTAGCTTCTAGGTTCTAGCTTCTAGCTTCTAGCTTGTTGCAGGTGACTTGTTGTGGTGGTGATGTGTCCACTCAAAGCCTTTTTTTCAAGGCTCCGCTTTGAAAAAAGAAGAACAAAAAGCTTCGAGCGTCTTAGGTTGGATGTATTATAAGTTGTTGACGGATTGTGAATTTTCATTTGGAAAAATAAATATGGTCACTTTATCAGTCAATACTGTTGTCTTGGCTTTTGTTTCCGTTGTCTGGTTAGGTCACATTTAAGTTGGTGTTAAGTTATTGTCCTGGGAAGTCTTTTTATGTATTATTATTGTATTGTGATATGTTTTGTTTCATGTTGAAAAAAAAAATTTGATAAAAAAAATAATATATACATTAAGAAAAAAGATTATAATACAATAAATATCGGTTAACGATATCGGTTATCAGCCTGAGGAGCATAAAGTTATCGATATCGGTATCTGTGTCAAAAAATCAATATCGTGCATCCCTAGTTTCGGTTCGGTACCTCAAAAGTACCGAATTCGGTACCCATCCCTAATCATCACAGATCGCATATTTATACTGATTATCGGCCGATAACGATCAGGGCATCCCTAATGCTGATGTTATTGAACGTGTAACACTAACTATATAACGTTAATGCCACAAAACGAATGCCTTTGTTAATCATAAGTAGTAACTTTGATGCAGTAGCTTGTGTGTGTGGGGGACTGGGGGCGGCGTTGTGCAGGTCGCTTTTTTTTGCCTTTTGACGCTACACAAATTGATGGATATTTATCGGCTACTGCACATCGGCACATTCGAGCTTATCGGCCAATACCCGACCGATACATCGGTGCACCGATATGAAAATGTGCCACCGATACCGATTGTTCAACTAACACAATCGGCCGATACCGATATTTGTGGCAATTTTTTTTTGTAATATCTTATTATTTTTTGTACTTTTTTTTGTAATATATATATATTTTTTATGAAACTACTGTATATTTGTGTTACAAATTGTGCTCAACGATATGAACATAGGCCTCTTTACTTACTTAAAAAAAGGAAACATCAAGAAATAGCACTATCTCTCTCCCAGTATGGTCTGCCGGGCTGCAGCTAGATACTAGTTATCCCAGTATTGTCTACCGGGCTGCAGCTGGATACTATTGTCTCAACCAGAGCTCTCAACCAATGAAATTTTGATTGACAGTCGATTCTGCCAATTACGTCACACCGCTTGCACCCGCCTCTGCTGTTACCACCAATCGGCAAGCGCGTATACATTTTTTACTTCCACTTTTGTCCGCCATTGATTTTGACGAGAGCTGAGCTCTACAACAACTACAACGTTAGATCCCCGCGGCCGACGTTTAGCTTTTAGCTCTGCAGGATGACTAAACGAGGCATAATGATTTTACTGCAATAAATGTTATAATAAAACAAAGCCTTTCTATACATGTGTCTGATTGAAAACTTTATTAACAGATTGCAGAATGGGTAAAACTCAGGGCTCTATGAGCAACGGAAGGAACTGAGCTAGTATGAACGAGTAATGCTTGCTACGTTCGGGTAAATAATATGCTGATGTTATTGAACGTGTAACACTAACTATATAATGTTAATGCCACAAAACGAATGCATTTGTTAATCATAAGTAGTAACTTTGATGCAGTAGCAGCTTGTGTGTGTGTGGACCGGGGGCAGCGTTGTGCAGGTCGCGATGAGACGTTTTTTGCCTTTTGACGAGACACAAATTGATGGATATTTATCGGCTACTGCCATCGGCACATTCGAGCTTATCGGCCGATAGGCCAATTGCAGTCAACAAGGCACTTATCGGCCGATACGATACCCGACCGATACATCGGTGCACCCCTAATCATTACCGATCTGGAGAAGCGGTATAGTGAGGAAAAGAGGGTGTTCATTAGGGCTGACCTTCGAAGCTTTTTTTGGCAATCGAAGCTTCGGGGCCGAGCTTCGATTTTAATTCGAAGCTTCGAATTTTTTTTTTTTTTAATTAAAACATTTTTTTTTTTTTAATATATATTTTTTTTTTTATCTTATGTTGTGGGACTTGTACAGCACTTTCGTAAACGTTGTTGTTTTTAAATGTGCTCTATAAATAAAGTGGGTTGGATTAATTAATTAAGTAGCCCCTTTCGTGACTGACGCATCCAACAAGGTTTCACTCGGCTGTGTGATTTAATTCAAGGTGGATCGCTGTTGTCGTTTGAACAACTTCAGATTTCATGGGAACTACCAATCCCCCAAATCAAGAATGTTTAAGATGAATGAAGTAAGATTTTGATTATTTGAAATATGGCCTGTGTAGACTAAACTATGCACAGAATTATGTCAGTCTACAAGGTCCGGATTCTACATGGTCCGGCAATGTAGACCTTGTAGACTCCACTACAGACCAATTATCAGTGAATGTTCATGCATTTTTAAGAAGGGCAACTTCCACAAAAAAACAAAGAACTCACCAAAACATCTCAGTAGCACCTTATCTAAATGTTATATTTCATATATGGAGATTCATATTTATTTATGTATTGCATGCATTTCTACATTTTATTTCCTATTTTGTTTATTCATCCCAGTATCTTTCTTTCTTATGTGTGGAATTCTACAAGGTGCGCGCACACACACACACACCTACACACACACCTACACACACACACACACACACACACACTTACATTTAGTCATTTAGCTGACGCTTTTATCCAAAGCGACTTACAAGTTCTGTACGACAAGACAGCAAGAAGGGTACAACTCTATCAGCTGAGTAACAATGTTCATCAAAGTGTTGCATGTTACAGTGTAGGTTAGTTTATTAGGACAAGTGCATGACAGTAAGGTTAGTCACGGTTAGATTTTTTTTCTTCTTTTTTTATCATTTCAGATAATGGTTGAAGAAGTGAGTCTTTAGTCGACGGCGAAAGATTGGACGGGATTCGGCTGTCCTAACTGGGATGGGTAGTACACACACACACACACACACACAAATCGAAGTTAAAAAAAAAAAAAAGTGAAATTTTTTTTGATTTTTTTTTTTAACTTCGATTTTTTTTTAATGTTCAAAGCTTGTGCCATCGAATCGAACGTTCGAAGCTTCGAAGCATTTAAGACAGCCCTAGTGTTCATGCTGCTGAACAAAGCTAGTTACTTGGATCCACACTTCCATCGAAGAAGGGAACATAAACAGGAGGTGGCCTTTAGGGGTGGGAATCACCAGAGGCCTCACAATACGATATTATCACGATACTTAAGTCACGATACGATAGTATTGCGATTCAAAATATATTGCAATATGCTGAGTATTGCGATATTAATATTGCGATATGGGTATTTATTACCTTTTTTCAACTGCAAAGTAAAACTGTCAACATGTTTTATCTAATAAAATAAAGTTCAGTCTGTTCATCTCACTTCAATAATTTTTATTGCAGCAAATGGGATTTTCTCAAGCAGACACTGTAATCTGTGTTGCATGTACCTGACAAACTGAACTGTTTGTATTACAGTCATATTCCAAGTTAACTGAATGCACATGCGTGTGTGTGAACTACTGTACTATTACAGGTATTGAAATGAACAATGCAACTTCCTTATACAAAAAAATATATAATTTTTTTAATAAATAAAAAATCAATACTTGGCGTCCTTGTATCGATACAGCATCGCCACGCAAAGTATTGCGATTGATTGATTGAAAAGTTTATTAACAGATTGCAGAATGGGTACAGTACAGTACAGCTCAATACATACAATTGTTAAGGGGATGCAGACCAGAGAAAGACTTTCGTCTTGTTTACATCAGGGTCCCCCATTTTCAATTCATCAGGACATATATGACATACATGACATACAGATAGACAGTACTGCTAGATCTATACATTTATGACAGATCAGATTTGCAAATACAGTACCGTTTGTGATACAAAAGTGTCCAGAAAAAGAGTGTATATACATTTGACGTAGAAACTGTACATTGGAGGAGGTTGGGTTGGGTGGGTGGGGGCTGTACATTGGAGGTGGGGGGGGGGGGGGGTGGGTAGGGGGGACACACGCATTTTACACTGTACATTGGAATACTGACAAAGCCTTACTTGGTCATTTACTGTACAACTAGGTTAGGACATTTGTAGGGGCCAGCTTCGAATTGCAGTCTCACGTAGGTGTTTTTTGAGTGTTTTTGAAAGTGGGTAGTGATTCACATTCCTTTACAGCTTTGGGTAGGGCGTTCCACATTGATAAGTTTGTACGAGGAAGTCCGAGGTAAGCGACAGCTGTGATTGGAGGATCAAGAAAAGGGGCAGGGTTTGAGATAGGTCTATTGCGAAACGTGTTTAGTCCCTTGTTTGAGCCGAATCTGGGTTTAACATGATTTGTGGAGCTCACTCTGGTGTTGTGATCGTGGTATTCACTGACCTTTGGGAAGTATTTTGACATGTACATGGGTACCTTGGTCGCGTAGTGTATCTTGTAGACCAGGCCCATTGCAAGTTGCTGTACTCTGTCGTCTACTCTAAGCCATCCTAGGTTGTCAAAGTGGGCAGGGGTGAGGTGGGTTCTAGGAGTCAGGTCAAGCAGTAGTCTGACTAGCTTGTTTTGAGATGTTTGTAATTTGTTTTTTAGTGCCTTTGAGGTGCTTTGGTACCATGAGGTGCAAGCATAGTCGTAGTACCCTTGAATGAGTGCTCCTGCCAGAGTCTTCAGGGTATTCCTGTTTACCAGTGAGGAGATCCGGTACAAGAATCGAGTTCGTTGGTTGACTTTTTTTTATTACATTGGATGCCATTTTGTCACAGGAAAGATTAGCCTCTAGGATGGAACCCAGGTAGGTAATTTCATCTTTCCTTGTGACAATATTGTCACCCACTGTAACCGAGAAGCCGTCGGTCTTGCTGAGTTTGTTATTTGAACCGAAGAGAATGGACTCTGTTTTGCCCATGTGTAATGATAGTTTGTTGTCGGCGAGCCATATGCAGATTTTGCCTAGTTCCGAGCTGAGGGCTTTTTCAACCTGTAACTTGTTCTTGTCAGAGACCAGCAGGGCTGAGTCGTCCGCAAACAGGCCTACGTATCGATATTTTCCCCCACCACTAGTGGCCTTACTGGAGGAGATGAAACAAGTGAATGAAAGCAGGAGGTGCAGATGGCCTTACTGGAGGAGATGAAACAAGTGAACGAAAGCAGTCGGTGCAGATGGCCTTACTGGAGGAGATGAAACAAGTGAATGAAAGCAGGAGGTGCAGATGGCCTTACTGGAGGAGATGAAACAAGTGAATGAAAGCAGGAGGTGCAGATGGCCTTACTGGAGGAGATGAAACAAGTGAATGAAAGCAGGAGGTGCAGATGGCCTTACTGGAGGAGATGAAACAAGTGAATGAAAGCAGGAGGTGCAGATGGCCTTACTGGAGGAGATGAAACAAGTGAATGAAAGCAGGACGTGCAGATGGCCTTACTGGAGGAGATGAAACAAGTGAATGAAAGCAGGACGTGCAGATGGCCTTACTGGAGGCCAACCTCCTCCTAGAAGCATCAGCATAGCCTCTCAAGTAAATGTGGGGCCCTGGCTCACGGCCTACGAAGCATTTTAGCATCATAGCCTCTCAAGTAAAGCCCAAACAGTGGCTGAAAAGCTCAACAGTTGAGATGTTCGGTCATTATTAGTAACGAGCTGAATAAACGCACGTGTCTCTCTATACATAGAATCGCACCAGTTTCTGGACTAACGTCACATGTTCAGTTTAGCAGCTTAGCTTGTTAGCTGCTCCAGTTACCTCTGGTCAAGGCCCAGTCTGGTGGAAAAGTGGCAGAAACGCCCAACAGATCAGATGTGCGGCCAGTAGATTAATAAATACTGTAACTAAACGGAGAGGTGGACATTAACCTACCTGTGTTTGTTTCCCTGTGTTGTTCTGAACGTAGTAGAGTCCAGCAGCGTTCTCCTGCTACAGGTGAAGCTCCGTCATGTAACCTACTTGTTAGAAGTAGCCGGACTTCGGGCTCATTCCCTCTGGAAGGTGGTGACAGTAAATCAGGAGACACTTCTCTCGAGGACTGGGCATTTATTTGGGTTTGCAGGGTTGACAACAGCTCTCTATTCTTAATGTTATTATTGACTAAAGTTACAGAGAATACAGACAAATAAAGTTCTACCGTTCCCGCTGCACTCTGACCGCGCATATATCCCACAATGCATCACTCTGATCTTACACCGCTCCCCCGCGCATGCGCTGTGAGGGCCGCTCAGCTCACGCCCCCCGCGTGATTTTCGTAGCCGTAGTTTGCGGAGACGCTCTCTGATTGGCCACTGACGTTTCTGGTCATGTGACATGTGCGCCCAATCGCGTGACGCCTGTGTCTTTGCCCATTTCCGCCTCGAACAGCCTGCAAACTACCTAACGCCTAGTTTATCACTGGTTAAGCTTAGGTGACTCTTTCGAAGTTGGTTAAGGGTAGAGTTTGGAATCAGGGCTGGTGTTCTATCGCCCTGCTCTAAGACAAACTCTAACCTTAACCAACTTCAAAAGAGTGCCTAATATGCCCTCCAAATTCCTCAGAGACTCAGCAGCCGCCATCACCCCAGTCATCACACACATAATAAACCTCTCCATAAAACAGGGACACGTCCCCAAGGACTTCGAAATTGCGAGTAACACCCCTGCACAAAAAAGGCAGTAAATTAGACCCAGGCAACTACCGCCCTGTTTCTATCCTTACCTCTGTCGTGTTACTTCACACGGTAACGTGAGTCCTCTGCTTTGGTTGTTAGTATCTTTATTAGCTTATGCCTCGCTACGTTACACGGGTGTCCATCTAAGGTTCCTCTCGAACTGTACCTGACCCCCAGTACGGTGGCCTGTACACTTTGCGTATAGCGCACACACATTAACATAACACCACAACCTCCATCTCGAAAGTCATGGAACATTTTTTATACAAACATGTAAAAAAATACCTTGCGGAAAAAAATCTAATCTACGAATTCCAATCTGGCTTCAGAACATCCCACTCCACTGACACATGCCTTCTCTATTTAAACGACCACATCAAACAAGAGGTGGACGCGGGAAAATACTGCGGCATGGTCATGCTGGACTTACAAAAGGCCTTCGACACTGTCAATCACACCATTCTGATAGACTATCAAAACCAATTGCTTTTAGCTTGTCAATCAGTGAGCTGGATGCAATCCTACCTGGAGGGGAGAGAGCAGATGGTGGAGGTAAACGGCACAAAACGACACAAGAGGCTTGTGGAGGGGACTGAAGACAATAACTGACTACAAAGTCAGCGCCCCCTCAATGGGGAGCGACGACGCCTCTCTCACGGACAAACTCAACTCTTTCTACGCTCGGTTCGGTGTAGACAGTGTCGCCGCTAGCCCTCTGGCTAGTGACGTCACTGGCGCACCGGCTGTTGTGGAGGGGGGGGGCAACCGCAGGGGGGCGGGGGCGCTCTCTCGTTGTCGGAACACAGTGTGAGAAGAGCATTTATGCAGGTGAACACCAGGAAGGCTGCTGGCCCAGATGGTATAACAGGACGCATACTTAAGTCCTGTGCAAACCAGCTTGCCCCGGTGTTCACCGCCATATTTAATCAATCCCTGGCGGAGTCAGTGGTCCTTGCCTGCTTCAAGATGTCTACCATCATCCCTGTACCGAAGAAACCCTCCCCAACATGTCCAAATGACTACAGACCGGTGGCACTCACCTCTGTGGTCATGAAATGTTTCGAGAGGCTGGTCAAGGACCACATTTGTGCCTCCCTCCCCAGTGATATGGACCCTATGCAATTTGCATACAGGACAAACAGGTCCACTGACGACGCGGTCTCCCAGGTACTGCACAGCACTCTCTCCCACCTTGACCGTCAGAAGGGGGGCTATGTGAGACTGTTGTTCATTGACTACAGCTCAGCGTTCAACACCATAGTCCCCACCAGACTGGTGGACAAGCTGATCGAGCTAGGTCTGAGCTCCGCCCTGAGCGCCTGGGTACTGGACTTTCTGAGTGAAAGACCCCAGGCGGTCAGGGTGGGGGGTCAGACCTCCAACACCATCACCCTGAGCATCGGGTCCCCCCAGGGCTGTGTTCTAAGCCCCCTGCTGTACTCACTCTACACACACGATTGTGTGGCCAAGTTCAGCTCCAACTCCATAGTGAAGTTCGCAGACGACACGGTGGTGGTGGGGCTGATCTCGGACAACGACGAGAAGGCCTACCGGGAGGAGGTTGAGGTACTGGAACGTTGGTGCCAGGACAACAGCCTGCTCCTGAACATTGGTAAAACCAAGGAGCTGATCGTGGATTATAGGAGAGGACAGCAGGAGACACACACACCACTGATGATTAACGGGGCTACCGTGGACAGGGTGAGCAGCTTCAAGTACCTGGGGGTCCACATCTCAGAGGATCTGACATGGTCAACACACATAGACACAGTAGTAAAGAAAGCGAAGCAGCGCCTCTACCACCTGAGACAGTTAAGGAAGTTCAGAGTATCGGGGAAGATACTCCAGTCCTTCTACTCAGGAGCTGTAGAGAGCATCTTGACCGGAAACATCACTGCCTGGTATGGAAACAGCACGGCACAGGACAAGAAGGCCCTACAGAGAGTGGTGCGCTCAGCCGAGCGTACCACGGGTATTGCGCTACCTACCCTGCAGGTTCTATACAACAAGAGGTGCAAATCCAGAGCCTGCAGAATAATGAAAGACCCCCACCACCCCAATAACAGCCTGTTCCAGCTGCTGAGTTCAGGCAGACGCCTGCGAACCCCAGCTACTAGGACGGAGAGGCTTAGGCTCAGCTTCTTCCCCCAGGCCATCAGAGCCTTGAACAATGAACATTGAGAGCCACAGAAACTGAACTATCCACACACAAGCACACACAAGACACGCACGCTGAGCACGCTCACACACTAGCAGCCACTTTAACACTCATGCCGCACACACGCACACTTATGGCCAAGAGGAAAGGCCACTTTAAATTAGTATAACAACAGGAACAGTGTATTGCACTACTAAAGCTACCTAGCATGTCCTATATGCTCTGTAAATACTATGTACAGATACCGAGATGTCACACCATGTTACCTGTTTATTGCACTGTTGTTTTTATTGGATTCTATTATATGTTGTACCACTGTATTTGTATTGGATTCTATTATATGTTGTACCACTGTATGCACATCGTCGCGGGCAAGACCAGCCGCATTTCATTGTATACCTGTATGCCGTGACAATTAAAACTCTTGACTTGACTTGACTTGACCCTATCCCCCCCGCGTGTATACTTTCCGCAACGGATTTCGGTTTCCGGGTTCCTCTGATTGGCCGCGACCCCCACGTGACGCGCCCCCCTATCCACCGCTGCTGCTGCCGCTGCCCTGTGTTGACGCGCGCAAGGCATGGACTTGACTGCCGGCCGTGAGATATGAAGACAGAGCCGCAAATTGAACATGCAGTGAGTCTGCGACGACAACAACCCAATAATCAACACTCGAAACAGCTATTACCAGACAATTACAACAGCAGTGGTGCCTGCTTCGATGCAGACCAGACTTTTGTCTTGTTTACATCAGGTTCATTCATTCATTCATTCTCCTCCCAATGTGTTCGTTCAACTCAGACCAGCCGCTCTATCGGAGATAGGATGACATTGTGTCATGTTTTGTATATGTTTATTATTCCGAATAGATCTACACAGGCTTATAGCCTATAATACGTGACATTTGAAGCAGGCACCACTCCTGTTGTAATTGTCTGGTAATAGCTGTTTGAGTGTTTATTATTACTGCCTTCCTATACCCAGTTAAAATTGTCTTCATATCTCTATATACAACAGCAGTGGTGCCTGCTTCAAATGTCACGTATTATAGGCTATAAGCCTGTGTAGATCTATTCGGAATAATAAACATATACAAAACATGACACAATGTCATCCTATCTCCGATAGGGCGGCTGGTCTGAGACTCACTGCATGTTCAATTTGCGGCTCTGTCTTCATATCTCACGGCCGGCAGTCAAGTCCATGCCTTGCGCGCATCAACACACAGGGCAGCGGCAGCAGCAGTGGTGAATAGGGGGGCGCGTCACGTGGGGGTCGCGGCCAATCAGAGGAACCCGGAAACCGAAATCCATTGCGGAAAGTATACACGCATCCCCCCCCCCTCACAGTAAGCTGTGGTGTTCCACAAGGAAGCATACTAGGACCGCTACTGTTCCTAATTTATGCAAATTACATGTCGTCATCTTGTGACTGCAACTTGTTCCTGTTTGCGGACGACTCAGCCCTGCTGGTCTCTGACAAGAACAAGTTACAGGTTGAAAAAACCCTCAGCTCGGAACTAGGCAAAATCTGCATATGGCTCGCTGATAACAAACTATCATTACACATGGGCAAAACAGAGTCCATTCTCTTCGGTTCAAATAACAAACTCAGCAAGACCGACGGCTTCTCAGTTAGTGGGTGACAATATTGTCACAAGGAAAGATGAAATTACCTACCTGGGTTCCATCCTAGAGGCTAATCTCTCCTGTGACAAAATGGCATCCAATGTAAAAAAAAAAGTCAATCAAAGAACTCTATTCATACCGGATCTCCTCTCTGGTAAACAGGAATACCCTGAAGACTCTGGCAGGAGCACTCATTCAATGGTACTACGACTATGCTTGCACCTCATGGTACCAAAGCACCTCAAAGGTGCTAAAAACAAAATTACAAACATCTCAAAACAAACTGGTCAGACTACTGCTTGACCTTACTCCTAGAACCCACCTCACCCCTGCCCACTTTGACAACCTAGGATGGCTTAGAGTAGACGACAGAGTACAGCAACTTGCAATGGGCCTGGTCTACAAGATACACTACGCGACCAAGGTACCCATGTACATGTCAAAATACTTCCCAAAGGTCAGTGAATACCACGATCACAACTCAAGAGGGAGCTCCACAAATCATGTTAAACCCAGATTCGGCTCAAACAAGGGACTAAACACGTTTCGCAATTATGCCACATCAATGTGGAACGCCCTACCCAAAGCTGTAAAGGAATGTGAATCACTACCCACTTTCAAAACCACTCTCGAGGAACACCTACGGGAGACTGCAATTCGAAACTGGCCCCTGTAAATGTCCTAACCCAACCCCCTCCAATGTACAGTAATTTACCTAGTATGGTGTTGTCAATATTCCAATGTACAGTTTTGCTTGTTTGTACAGTGTTCCCCCCCCCCCAATGTAAATTACCTAGTATGGTTGTCAATATCCCAATGTACAGTTTTGCTTGTACAGTTGTACAGTGTTTCCCCCCCAACCCCTCCCACACAACCCCACCCAACCTCCTCCAATGTACAGTTTCTACGTCAAATGTATATACTCCATTTTCTGGACTCTTTTTGTATCACAAACAGTACTGTATTTGCAAATCTGGTATGTCATAAATGTATAGATGTAGCAGTACTGTCTATCTGTATGTCATGTATGTCATATTTGTCCTGATGAATTGAAAATGGGGGACCCTGATGTAAACAAGACGAAAGTCTTTCTCTGGTCTGCATCCCCTTAACAATTGTGTGTATTGAGCTGTACTGTATTGTACCCATTCTGCAATCTGTTAATAAAGTTTTCAATCAATCAATCAATCAATTCCAGATGTGATGTCAAACGAATGCCACACACTCAGCCAATAGACAATTCATTTTATTAGTGTGACTTAAGTATGATGAAAGCCTGTAAGGGCTTGTACTAAAATAACCATAGAAATGCATTGGAGGTTGTGGTGTTAAAAAAAAAATGCCAACACATAATAATAACTCATTACATTTATATGGCGCTTTTCTAGACACTCAAAGCGCTCCCCCCAATGTAGGGTGGAAATTGCCTCCTTCACCACCACTGGTAGCACCCAACCTTGGGCTACGCAGGCTCAATGGCTGCCATACACTGGCACCAGGCACATGAATGTACGAGAGGACTGAGGGGCGATCGGCAGCCAGACAGAAGTCGCCCATGGAGTCAGACAGTGATTGTGAGATTCATTCCAGAACAAAATTAGATGCTGCGACCGATTGGACTATGATATTCAGAGGTAGAACTTTAAATTATTATTATATTTATCATACATCATTATTCCTTACCAAAAAAAAATCACCTGTGGGAGGGGCGATGCACAAATCGTCATAATCAGTCAGCCGCCCCTAGTGTAAACAAAGGAGCAGATGAGAGTCTGTACTCCCATTCGGTCATATTATACGTTACAATAAATATAAGAAATTAAGAATATATACTCTGAGTAAGAGTAAAAGTAAACAGTATACACAAGGTACCCTAACTGGCATGATATACGTCATACGTTGTAGTCTGTGCACGTTTTGGTGGTTAAGAGAGTCAGACACACTTAGTGGAGTTCTGCAGATGGAGCGTGTCCCAGCCTCTGTGGCCATCCAGCCAGTCTCATACAAACTGGAGCTTTGCCCTCCTGACCCTGGAGCCTGGACACTAAAGACTTCTCCCCAGAGGAGCTGTCTGTCAAGCAGGTGGGCAGGAAGCTGAGAGTCAGTGGGAGTCAGAGAAGAAGCAGGAGGATGGGAAAATCTTCTACCCAGTGGATCCTGAGGCTGTTACCTGCTCCCCGGCATCAGATGGAGGCTGGAGAAGACACCACGACCGCAGTCTTTCAGCTCACAGACAGAGGGCAGCACCACACAGACTGACTCTCACAACAAACAGGACACTGCAGAAATTATGGACTCACAATTGTAATCCTTGAGTGACTTTTTTGTAAAAATTTGTCTTTTTATAATCACTAATTCAAACAATGTCTTTTTATATGCTTGTTCATGAGCAATACACTTCCTGTAAGTTATTAATGGTTGTACACAATTTTACACTAAACTAAATAGCACACTAGAGATATATAAAGGAAAACTGTACAAACCTCTATTTTGAGGAAACCACACACATGCAACTCCCTAAAGATTCAAGATTGTTTATTGTCATGTGCACAGTTAAACGGACAGTTTGCCATACAGTGAAAATCCGCCCTTCACACAAAATCACACAATACTTAACTAAAACATATTTAAATACAAGCGAGAAAATAAGGTAAAAATAGATTAATATAATACATACAAGGCACAGTGAGTAACATTGCACGTTCTGATCAGTATTTACATATAAATGTACAGTGGGTCACAGCAGCAGTTTAAAAAAAATTACTTTAGTGATTCATAGTCAGGTCAGACTGCTGTAACAAAAGCGGGGTGGGGGGGATCAGTTTCAAGAAGGTGTGTGGCTGTGGGGGGCTAGGTGGGGGAGCTGGCATTCACAAGCCTGATGGCCTGTGGGTAGTTCTGGCTTTCAGACTCCTGTATCGCCTGCCTGATGGCAGGAGGTTGAAGAGTCTGTGCTGGGGGTGTGTACTGTCCTTAATTATGTGCTCTGCTGGTGGCCCTGGTAGAGTAAATGTCCTGTAGTGAGGGGAAGGCTGCTCCGACCAGAGATGTACTAGTTTTAATCACTCGCTGGAGTGCCTTCCTCTCCTTGGCAGTGCAGTTTCCATACCAGACCGTGATTGAGCTGGTAAGGACACTCTCAACCATACTTCTATAGCAGTTGCTGAGAATTTTGGGTGGCATGCCAAATTTTCTCAGCCTTCTTAGGAAGTACAGTCGTTGGTGGGATTCTTTTTATTATTATCTGTTGGGTGTTGTGAGCCCAGGTGAGGTCCTCGCTGATGTGGGTACCGAGGAATTTAAAGGTTTTCTTTTCACCCTATCCACCTCTGTCTCACCTATGTACAGAGGTGTGTACTGTACACTCCTCCTCCGTGGGTCAATAATCATCCCCTTGGTCTTGTCTGCGTTCAAGGAGAGATTATTGTCCTGACACCAGGACACCAGTTCCGCCACCTCCCTGTACGCCTCCTCAGATCCCCCATTGATCAGTCCGATGACTGTAGTATCATCTGCGAATTTGATGATACTGGTGTTGTTCTGGGAGGCCACACAGTCGTGTGTGAAGAGGGTGTACAGTAGAGAGTGGTTTACTAGAGATAAGCACTAAACCCACGATATAAAAGAAAACTGTAAAAAACTCTATTTTGAGGAAACCACAAACATGCAACGCCCTAAAGAGTGGTTTACTAGAGATACGTTTGAGGTCACTGCATGTATAGCAGTAGCTATTTTATATTGCAGGAATGGACTCTTTCTAAAGTGCTCTGCAATTTATTTAAATGTATCTAAAAAACAATTAACTTCTTTATTAATCAAATCTATACAACCACTCTGGATTGTGTAGGCTGTGAGTCAATACTAGATCACAATGTCAGGTCATCGTTATCACCATTCAGAGCACAAGGCCTTACCATAGAATTCATTGTATGTGGTACTTGTTTCAACAATCCAGTTTAACGTCAAATCTGTCATAGAAATCCATGTAAAAATATTCTATAGTCAGGCATGGAGATACATCTAGCCAATCAAAACAGAGGAATGAAGCTAAATGACTAAATGTAAATGTACTCTGGTTAGATGCCAAACTTATTTCCGTTGTAATGTGCTTGTGCTGTATAATGACAATACTGTGATGTGAATGAGGGTAATGATGTCAGGAGCAGGGACTCAATCAGCTGTCATCATTAACTCAGGTGTTACTGGGCGTGGAGGAGACGCTGAGACTATTGAAAAGCCACTGGGACTCAGATATCGGGGTCGGAGCACCCATTAGGTCCGGGGGGGAGGGATCAATCGCGGTCAGTTAGGTTAGGACATATATATAGATGGATATACAGCCAGATGCCCATAGGTTCCAGTAGTGCGAGGAGGGGAGGCTTACCCTCCTGGAGATAGATAGGGACGTGAATAGAGAGTACTGCGCTACCTAGCTCCCAAACGCTAAACTCGGAACGTCCTTGCGGACGCCAAGTACGATTCCTGGGTTAAAGCTACAACCTGGTGGAACACCGTTCGACGAAGCCGTTTTCCCGGGGAGTCTGTTGCGTTGCGAGGGCGAGCTAAGTCCACTCATACCATATTGTACATTTTATATTGTATTGTGTATTCCATATTGTATATCGTGTATCTTATACTATAGATCGTGTATTTTATACTGTATATCGTGTCTCTTAACTCATTCAGCGCCACCGGTTATTCCACAAGATGGCGCTAGTGCGCCACCGCTGTAAGTCAATGAGGGGACTGCTAGATTTGCGAGTCCTTAAAAAAATACTCATTCAGAGCCACGCCCATATGACCAAATTATGCCTTTCCGTGCCAGCGCTTTAGTCAATGGGAGGACGGGGAAATTTGCCAACGCTTAAACTATATCTTAAATTATGGCTATGGGTCTAATACACCCGTTGCTTAACACATTCCCCGCCAATCCCGTTGTACAGCGTGTTTTCCGGCCATGCGAATTCTGCCAGACCACGCTGTACAGCGATATTGAGATCATATTTAATTAATTCCGCCACCCAGCCTCTGGTGATACAGTGGGACCCTGCACAATAGTGCAACGCCTCAATACCGCCGCCTGGTGGATGATCGGGCAAGTTACAACCGGAAGTGGCCATCGGTGCATCTGGGAAATCCGTCCGGCAGTCACATATCGTTGCGGGACTACAGACAAACACTGGCGTGCATATGGATCGCTGCCATAACTCAATAATCAATATGATTTGGGCGTTTATTGCGCCATACAAACCGGAAATGGATCTAGTAGATAGACGTCAAATAAGTGGGATCTTTTTCTTCCAGTCTCATCGGCGAACGGTAAGAGGACAGTAACGTTACTTTCAGCTTGATTGTTTATTCTTTTCACTGCAAACCGATCTGATCAATATATCACCCATACTACATAAAGCATTTACTGACGATCACGGAATTATAAACGGCCCCCCCCCCCCTTTCATCCACGCATGATGAATCATAATGTATATGATCATATACAGTTGAATTTTTTAATATAGCGTGTATCGGGAATAAACGGCAGTTGCTAATCTATATATGCGTTTATGCCTATAACTCACGTTCTATTACTGCAGAAAACGATAAAAACGTATATTATAGAAGGTATTTTTGGAAGAATCTATGAATGAAAAAGTATAACATTCCTACATCCTGAACGATAGATAATCGATGTTGAATGGGCCAGAGTAATGTCAATTTAGCAATACAATTAAAAAAGTTATAGCCCTGCAAAGAAGGTGAACATCTCCATAGGCTTAGAGTGGTGGCAGTGAGCCTACATTGATGGATATAACCGTGGCAGGGAATGTGTTAACAATGACTTGCTTGCAGTCAACATGTACGAAACGGATTGTTTTTTCATTGGTACATTTCCGTTTTATACCGTTTTGAATATGAGTATAGTTTGAGATTTCTAGTAATTCCAGAGAAATCCGCGATAATAGCCCTTTAGTGGAATACACAAAACACGTGGTCATTTTTCGGCTGATTTATGAATAGTTTTCAAATAAACGCTAGATTATCAATAGTATGTTTCCTTAAATATGCACGCTAGAGAAGCGGGCTGAAAAATCTATTATCCATGACTTGATCAGCGCTAACGTCACGCACACACGCTCCGATGGCGGATAAAGGAACATCTGATTAACCCAATACTGGTAAAATAGAGTCCTTACCTCACATCAGATGTTCTGCAAAAAGATTAATCCAATTCCTGATCGCCATTCCAAATATTGATCGCGTTTATTGATCCAACGTTAGGGTATCTGCAGGTTTAGCCCAGTCAGATTTAAGGCTTTTTAAGACTTTTTAATGCCACTCAGAATAAAAATTTAATACCAATTTCACAATAACAAAATGGCAAAAATCGACACCAATTAGTTTAAGTTTAGGGACACATGGTCCAAAGATGTTTATTAAAACATAACATAAACATAAACATTATGCCACATCAATGTGGAACGCCCTACCCACAGCTGTAAAGGAATGTGAATCACTACCCACCTTCAAAACCACTCTCAAGGAGCACCTACGGGAGGCTGCAATTCGAAACTGGCCTCTGTAAATGTCCTAACCCAACCTCCTCCAATGTACAGTTTCTTCCCCCTCAAATGTATATACTCTCAAATGTATATAATGTCATGTGGGGGGCATGTATCGCAGTTCTGTGGCCCTCTTCTCCAATTCTGCTTCAACCATTTTTAGTTCCACCACCTTTTCTCTGTGGCGCTTCCTGAGGGTGTTGGATTTTGTGATGAGCTGGGCCATTAAGGTCCCAGCCTTCCCTTCTGCCTTGTCAGCCAGTTGGTCTGCATCCTGGCTGAGGCTGTTTGTGACAGCTATGAGGGTTGCCTTGCTCTTTTTTAACTACTCTATTTTTTCTTCTGCAGCTTTTCTTTTTTGGCCCTGTACGTCAGACATCTTCTTCCTCTTCTCCTCCAAGTGCATTCTGTACCTTGACCTTGCTGACGCAGCAGATGTCAGCATCTCCTTGGACAAAGGCACCTTGAGGACCCCCCCACAGACTGTGACGTAGTCGCGGATGAGGCGCTGTGCAATGACTGTATCCTGCTGCATATTACAGGTCTCTACCTCCTTATTTACAGAGAAGCCCCTCTCAACTGTCGCTTGCCCATGTGACAGGAGAAGGAGCTTCCTGCAAAAGAACCACAGCTCAGGGTAGTGTTGGTTGATCACTCCCTGGAGAAACACATCCAGTCTGGTCTTCATGGGTTCGTAGGCGAGGAAGGCATTATCTCTTGCTTCAACAGACAGAAAGTCCCCAAACTGTTGAGTAATCACATCACCTGAGACCAACAATACATAATTTAGGTGCATGTTGATTATACTTACATCAGTCAGATACTTTTCATATCAAGAAGCACATTTTATGATAATTAGATGGGGGGGGGGGGGGGGGGGAATTGGTTTTGAAGTACTGCTCAGTTCGATGACAATGATTGTGGGGCTGTGGTAGGGGGACTGGTTTAAAAAAAAAAGAAAAAAAAAGGACAATATATTCAGGGTCAGGAGTGTATGTGGTGTTAGTGAGTGGGTGAGAGTATTGTGGAGAGTAAGTGAGGGGTGTGTGTGAGAAAGAGACAGAACGGCTCTATTCTCTCTCCTACCAGCAGAAACACCTCCTGACAACTGCTGGTTTTGCAGAAACCTCTGCACCAGACTAGACATCCTTGCCTGGCACCAGTCTGGATCTGTATACATGGTCTTGGGGTCCAAACAGGCAATCTGTCTCACTATGGCATACTTCAGTGGTGATTTCTCCTGCACTTTCTATATGATCTTCGACATCCCTGTGGTGCACTCTGTCCTAAACTCAAGGACTGCAAGTTCCCCTATTTAAATTTTTAGCTGGAGTTCCTGACAGAGGGATAATAGGACATAAAAAGTGAATGACATGACACCATGCGCCGTCTCCATCCTGCTAATACGAAAATAATATACTACTGTACCTTGAGCACGGAATCTGCACCCAGGCCTATTTGCACCTCTGTTGGCTGGACCCAGTTCTTCTTGACATCCAGTTTCACCAGCTGCAGCGCACTGATGTCCTGGAGGAGCTCCCTCTTGACGAAACGCCTCAGCATACTCTGTCAACAGAACATTTTAAAATGTGCTCATGTTTAGTATTTGGTTGCATATTCTTTGCATGCCATGCCTTCCTGATGTCTCTGATCCATCAACAGCTAAATACTCTTAATATCTTATTTTCAAGTACTCCTACAAGCAATATTATAACCTATTTTTGAATGGGTGTATACGGGAATTGGGTGGGGGGGGCTAGATTCAACTGTACATTACGCTGGTACAGTATGGAACACATGGTTGTCTAAATAGTTGTAAGTCATCAAGAGCCAGGTATAAAATGAGCCCCAAACCATCACTAAAATATTATATAATATATATATACCATTCAAATAAAATGGCATATAAAATGTTACAGTACTAGGCTATCATTACCTTCATCAACTCAGCCAAATCTTTGGCGAGGAAAGGAATCACCGGCTCATCCGTTTGATATCTGGTCAAGAAAGGACTGAAGGTCCTGGTGACAGCCATGTAAAACTGTAGTTTTGCCATGATGAGGGGGTCTTTTGCAGATGCGACAAGGGTGTCAAAGGATGCTGTTCCTGGATTTGGCAGCTTCTTTGTTCTGACAGCATCCAGGTAGATGGTTAGTGATGGCCATACCGCTATAGCCCTCTCCACCACTGGCAGGTTTTCGATCCAGCGATGGCCACAGAAACGTTGGAAACGTTGATTTGGTCAGAGCAGTGAAGTCTTCCCTCCTTGCTGGCACATTGTGAAACAGAATGTGCATGGACCTCAGCACCTTCTCCAGCTGCCACATTTGCAAGTATTGTGTAGCGTGTGTAGGCCACAATTTCCCACCTCAATCAGTTGGGCCCCATCATACTGCTCAGATTGCTCTTGCTGCAGTAGTTCCAGAAACTTAAAGTTCACGTTCGGGCCATCCATCGAGACTGACAGAAGCTTTTGCATGTCCAGCTGCTCTGTACATTCCTGAAGATTAAATGAGAATAATATAAAGCATATAACATCTTAATAATACACTAATTCTTGAGACTTTGCCAAAAACATGTCCCACTAAGAAAATGGCTAATTCTATTGAAAATTGTTTTTAAATGAATATGATCATCTTTATATATGAATGAAAACTTTATTTAACAGATTGCAGAATGGGTACAATACAGTACAGGTCAATACACACAATTGTTAAGGGGATGCAGACCAGAGAAAGACTTTTGTCTTGTTTACATCAGGGTCCCGGGCAATTCCATGCAAATGTCAACCTCACCATGAAAAAATTTAAATAACATGATCATAACCAAACCAATTTCAAATGTATCATCAAGGTCTATATTTTGAAGTATAAAATAGATTTGATCGTAATATTTATGAGAATGCATGTTTTTTCACACAACAGGAGACACAATGATGTAAAAATTTATTTTTCGATTAACCTAATTGTATGACTTTCTGAATGGCCAGAATGGCAAAAAAATCAACAGATATTTTTCTAACCTCACCTTTGGTCATGAAGGGCTGTTGTATCAATATGTGAATCAATTATGTACTTTGTGTCTTTCCATTGGCAGGTGAAGCATGCTGTTATAATGCCCCTTTATGGGACAGCGAATGTAACATCCATAACGTTTTCCAGGAAAAGTTGTCATAAAACATGCATCTGGAATGCAATGTCAACCAAACTTCCTAAGCAAAGCAAACTTTTGTCCATGTCCCTTATGGAGGCTTACCGCTGCACTTCCAACCAAAGAGTCCTGGGTCAGTTTTGATCAGATTCGTGAACACCTCAATCCTCACATGGATAACAGAGGGAGATACTGTACCATTTCTCTGAACCAGTCCAGGCAGAGTGAATTAGACTTGATTTTTTATAACTTTCTTTTTCATGGTGAGGTTGACATTTTCATGGAATTGCTCCAAAACTCATTTTCTGATTTAACCGATATTAATATTGCTGTTCTCTGTATAGAAAAAACGTTGTTAATCAAATAAAGAGCTATTTTCCAAAAACGTTTTGTAATTTATTTTCAGAAGTGACTGAAATTTGGAAACTATTTAAGACCAAAAAAAAGAAATATTTTAATTTTTTGTGTGTGATTTTTGTGATGTCACAGTATGTCATAATAGCACATTCTAGAATATTTGTGATGTCACAGTATGATGTCATAATCGAACATTCTAGAACATTTGTGTTCTATATATATTCAACAATTCTCTCAGCATTTCCTGGCATTCTTTCAGACTACAACATGAATCCAGACTGGTTTGACCCTCAAAATGGTCCACCGAAGTCAAACACATGTGGGTAAAGCCCTATTTTTGATAGTGTTTTTTGTCTATTTCAGACGTGTAACATCCATAACGCAAAAATGTAACATCCATAACGGCACTTTTTTGTGATTCATTCCTTGAGGAAATGCCAGGTTTTCCTGAATGTGCTTTTTGGGTACCTCAAACCCTTCCCTACAAAGTGATAGTAAACATGTTATTCTTTGAAAAAGATATTCACAGAGTTTTCATCATGTGTTCAGTGAGTCCGAAAAGCTTGTCAATTTCCGTAACATCCATAACGCTGTGTATTTTGTCACCTATCTCAAAATCCAAAAGGTCAAAACATTTCTTACTGCAGGCTCATCTTTATCTCAATAAGTGTAACTAAAATGTGTAAATTATACTTCCAATTCAAATCGATGCCTTGTCAATGTTAAGTTAAGTTTCCAATGTTCTCTCTGAATGTAACATCCATAACGCTGGAATTGCCCTCCCCCATTTTCAATTAAATGACATTTATGACATACATGACAATTATGACATAGGGACATACAGGTATAGTAGTTACATTTGTGACATATACGATATGCAAATATACAGTACTGTTACCCAGAGATCCTAACAGCAAATATATACGATGGTGAGGAGACTGTACATTATATACACACATGCCTAAATAATAATTATTATTTTAGCTAGATAATTTGATTGATAGAAAACTTTATTAATACACACAATTGTTAAGGGGATGCAGACCAGAGAAAGACTTTCGTCTTGTTTAAATCAGGGTCCCCCATTTTCAATTCATCAGGACATATATGACATACATGACATACAGATAGACAGTACTGCTACACTTTCTCACTACTTACTTTGAAATGGTGCAGTAGATCTCGAGCTGTTCCATGCCCCATGAACTGCGAACCCAGGTATCTGGAGCGAACTTGGTCTTTGTCCCAGTAGCGCACATGAAGGTCAAGTTGTTTTGTTTTGGTCGTCTGGCAGAAGCTCTCATCGAACATTAACAGAAACGTGTCCTTGTTTACATCCCTGGATAGATTGTTTTGGATGTAAGGGGCCAAACCAAACCTGGCTATGTAGGACGTTTTGTCTTTTCCACATGTGAATGTTTTAGCGACTTCAGAGTCAGGGAACATCGCATGGAATACCTCTCCTAGTCCCTCATTTCCATTGTAGGACTGATGCTTTGCGACCGTATTTAGAACCCACAGTACCTCAGCTTCAAGCGTTGGCGTGGAGCCGAACGTTACCCGGACAGGTGCAGATGTAACAACAATTGGTATCGCTGGTGGTAGACCTACCTGTCCCTGAGCAGTTGATGTGGAGGCATGGGCCGAAAAGACATTTGAAATTGAAGTTGTCTGCAGGCGGGTTTTTGCAGAGGTAACATGCTTAGCGCCTCGTAAATGTCTTTCACTGGGACCAACCACGGTACAAACAGAGGGTTGTCGAGCCAGTTCTCATTAAATTTGCACTTTCCCATGATATTAAATTAACGAGTGCAAATAAATACAAATGAATGAAACTAAACTAAACGTCAGCGTTATCGCTACGGCTTGATAACCGTGTTACCTATTACTCCGGTGCTCTGAAATAGTTCACGATGGCGACAAACATTAAGCACCATAATTGGTTCCGCTCCACTGCGTGAAAGAAAAAGAAAAAAAAGTCCGACTTTATCTTTCGTTAAAATCTTAGGCCAAAATGTATGAGACACTTTAGAAACAACAAAGTGGCTAGTTAGGTAGCCAACTATTTGTTTTTGATCAAGGTCTTTTTATTGTACATTTTCACAATATACAAAAAAGTAGGCTACATTGTATCAACCCAACCCACCCGCCCACCCAGTAGATCAATACCACTCGAAATCTCAAAACAGACCCTTCTGTTTCTTCTGTAGCTCTTGATACATTGCATAATCTCTTTAATACAGTGGGATTAAATCAAGCGTATTGCTCTATTTGATTAGACTTAGTCTCCATCTGAGAAGATCTTTGTTGTTGGATGTGATTTAGTCCAGAGATTAGCTTATATAGCTGAGATAACAGTAGTAAGTGAAACCTATGATCAGGATAATCAGAATATACTGTATTCTCTCATTGGACTATTGGCCCCATTTTTCTGGGGACCCTCTGGAACTACCGGAAGGACTCCTGGTTTAAGAACCACTGGCTTAATACACGACAGCTGCTCCAAATGCTCTGAGTCTGGCTCTGGTGATAGTTACCTCATAATCGTCCTGTGCCCCGCAGTGGTGTGGAGCGACTTAAAACAAAGTACATGGGGATCCTATAGAGTATCGAGTATACTGCTTAGTATGAGTACATGGGGATCCTATTGAGTATTGCGTATACTGTTTAGTATGAGTACATGGGGATCCTATTGAGTATTGCGTATACTGTTTAGTATGAGTACATGGGGATCCTATTGAGTATACGGTTTAGTATGAGTACATGGGGATCCTATTGAGTATACTGTAAACAAGTACATGGAGATCCTATTATGTAAATTGAAAACTGTGTTTTGGGACCTGTTCTCTCTTCTTTTCAAGTCTACTGAGCTTAAACTGAACTAATGTTTTTTCCCCCAGTATGAGTTATCATGTGTCTCTTCAGAGATGCTTTATGACTGAACACTTTCCAACAAACTGAACAACTAAATGGTTTCTCTCCAGTATGAGTTTGCATGTGTTTCTTCAGATCTCCCTTCATACTGCACCCTTTCCCACAAACTGAACAACTACAGGTAAATGGTTTCTCCCCTGTATGAGTTATCATGTGTGTCTTCAGATTTAGTTTCCTATTGAACCCTTTTCCACAAACTGAACAACTAAATGGTTTCTCTCCTGTATGAGTCATCATGTGTTTCTTAAGATTCCCTTTCATACTGAACCCTTTCCCACAAACTGAACAACTAAATGGTTTCACTCCTGTATGAGTTATCATGTGTCTCTTCAGATCTCCCTTCATACTGAACCCTTTCCCACAAACTGAACAACTAAATGGTTTCTCTCCAGTATGAGTCATCATGTGTCTCTTCAGAACTTTCTTCATACTGAACCCTTTCCCACAAACTGAACAACTACCGGTAAATGGTTTCTCCCCTGTATGAGTTATCATGTGTGTCTTCAGATTTAGTTTCCTATTGAACCCTTTTCCACAAACTGAACAACTAAATGGTTTCTCTCCTGTATGAGTCATCGTGTGTTTCTTAAGATTCCCCTTCATACTGAACCCTTTCCCACAAACTGAACAACTAAATGGTTTCTCTCCAGTATGAGTCATCATGTGTTCCTTCAGATCTCCCTTCATACTGAACCCTTTCCCACAAACTGAACAACTAAATGGTTTCTCTCCAGTATGAGTTCTCATGTGTTTCTTCAGATTTAGTTTCCTATTGAACCCTTTCCCACAAACTGAACAACTAAATGGTTTCTCTCCTGTATGCGTTATCATGTGTCTCTTCAGATCTCCCTTCATACTGAACCATTTCCCACAAACTGAACAACTAAATGGTTTCTCTCCAGTATGAGTTCTCATGTGTTTCTTCAGATCTCCCGTCATACTGAACCCTTTCCCACAAACTGAACAACTAAATGGTTTCTCTCCTGTATGAGTTATCATGTGTGTCTTCAGATTTAGTTTCCTATTGAACCCTTTCCCACAAACTGAACAACTAAATGGTTTCTCTCCTGTATGAGTCATCATGTGTTTCTTAAGATTCCCTTTCATACTGAACCCTTTACCACAAACTGAACAACTAAATGGTTTCACTCCTGTATGAGTTATCATGCGTCTCTTCAGAGATGCTTTCTGACTGAACCCTTTACCACAAACTGAACAACTAAATGGTTTCACTCCTGTATGAGTTAACATGTGTCTCTTCAGATCTCCCTTCATACTGAACCCTTTCCCACAAACTGAACAACTAAATGGTTTCTCTCCTGTATGCTTATTTATGTGTATCTTCAGATCTCCCTTCTTTCTGAACCCAGGACTGCCGCTAGATGAACTTTGTATTTTCTGTGTCTTCTTTGGTTTCAGAGTCATCAAACGTGGCCCTGCAGTCTCCTTCCATTCATCACCGTCATTGGTCTCAGTTTCAGGACTGTCATCACTGTCATCAGTCTTAGTATCAGTCTCAGTTTCAGAACCGTCATCATCACTGTCATCAGTCTCATTTCCCGAACAGTCTGAAGAGAGGAGCTGGCCATCTCTAGTTGGTTCTAAATCACCAGCTGGATCTAGGTTACTGGCTGGTTCTGATACTCCACAGTCCTCAGCATCATGTTCTGTTTTCATCTGTTCAGTTGAAGTGCTGGGTAAAGAGTATGCTTCTCCGTTTCTCTCCCTTTGGGTTTGAAGAGGCTGATCATTCTTTTCACCATCTTCACATTTCACTGGGTCTACTGTGATCGTGGAGCGATCAGCTTCTTCCAGCCCTTGATGTAGTTCAACTTTAATCTGTAGGAGCTCTGGGTCCTGGGTTTGGCTGAGTTGTGAGGACAGAGTATTCTCACTATATTCTTCACATTTCACAGGATGTAAGATCATCTTGCACCTATCAGACTCCTCTAGATCTTGACATAGTTCCTCCTGTTCCTCTTTAATCTGTAGGGGATCTGGGTCCTTGATTTGGTTAAACCACGAGGACTGAGGTTTCTCTTCATCATGTTCACTCTTCACAGAGACAGGACTGAATGTGACCTTCATGATATCAGCCTCCTGCAGACCTTGGAGGTGCTCTCCCTCCTGACTGGTCCAGAGTTCCTCCTGTTCCTCTTTCATCTGTAGGGACTCTGGCTCCTCCTGGTCCAGACTGGGGCTCCTCTCCTGCTGCTCAGGGGGAACCTCCTCCAACAGAGTCTAGAAAGAAGAAGAATTTAAATGTAATTTCTTTACAAACACTACACTCTTGCCAGGAAAGTAACATGTTGAAAGAATAGGCCTATATAGGGATGCATCAGGGTGATACTAGCTACATTTGATTGATCTGTATCGACTACAGTTGGTCAGATCTATTACCAAGTTGTCATAAAGCTTCCTCCTCCAGTAACATCAGAGAAGGAAAAGGTTCCCAGCTTTCCTCCAGAATGAATCCGATTCCACTTGATGAGATATTGGCCAAAGGTTTGACATTTCTATAACACAAGGCTATAAAGTAAGACATGTACATGAGTATCTCATCTTTTACAGTCTATGCTTGTTATGTTTACAGTCTATGCTAGTTCGAGATTCTTCTTCTTAACTTTTTAATTGGTTAAGTAATGCCTCCAACTACTTTAAGGAGGTTAGTGGTAATTTATATCTTCCCAAGCTGGTTACTGAACCCACCAGGCCAAACCTGAAAAACATGGCTAAATCCACCTCAATTGATTTAATTTTCTAAAATAGATGTAATAATAATTCAGCTTGCAGCGTATTTGAGTTGGGAATCAGAGATCACTGCCCCACAGCATGTATCAAAAACTCCAGACTACAGAAAACAAAATCTCACACTATTTCCAAAAGACACCCCTGATGTTGTTCTCTCTGTCATCAATAAACATGCTCCTTTTAAATAAATTAGGATAAAATCTCACCTAAGATATGTGATTTATTTAGAGAAAGGAAACACAGACACTCTGGAGACCCTTCCCATCTGTCATTATTTAGGCAATTTAGAAATAAATGTGCATCTGAGGTAGTGAATGCCCACCATCCACTTCAATGTTAGCGTTAATAACGCCTAATCTATGTTTTAAATTATGGCTATGTGTCTAATCTGCCCGTCGCTTATCAATGACTCGTTTTCCAGTCAACATTGTCGAAGCGGATTGTTTTTTTTATCGGTTCATTTTCGTTTTATAGCATTTTGAAAAGCCCTCGTTTTCAAGGAAAATAAAAAGATTCCATGATAAACGCCCTGTACTGGAATATTCTAGAATACACAAAAACGTTGTAATTTTTCTGCCTATTTATGAAACGTTTTCAAATAAACGCTAGATTATTGATAGTATGTGTACGTATGCATGCTATATAGGCAATAATAGCCAATATCCAAGCTATCCTGTCTTGCAAAGATCTGTTTCTCTCAGATCACTCTATATTAAGCCCACATCAATGTGAGTTTAGAGCAACAGCCACTACTCATTTGACACAGTTCATCACTCTTCTATTGCAAAGGTTAATGAATGTTGGCTTTGACACATCTGCTTACAAATGGTTTCAGAGCTATTTATCCAAAAGGCATACTTTTACATTTACTAGTTTAGTTTCAAGTGTTTTATTTGTCACATATAAAGTACATGTACAGTAAATTACAGTAAAATGCTTTCTTCTGTATGAGCCCCCTGATAATATGCTTCATACAGTAAAAAAGTTAAAAGAATAGGATCCAAACACTATACAATATACAAACTAAAGTACAACATTTAAACAATGAGTTACAAAATGCAAACTATTTTAAATGCAAAATGCACAAATGAGGTATGAAAATGCAAATATTTTAGTAATAAACAGTGTTGGGCAAGTTACTTTTAAAAAGTAACTAGTTACAGTTACTAGTTACTTCTTCCAAAAAGTTACTAAATTACTTACTCAGTTACAAATTATAAAAGTAACTAGTTACTTCAGAAAGTAACTATTGCGTTACTTTCAAGTAATTTTTTTACATAAACAACATACACAAATCTAAACTATTTTAATGTTGCTGTGGGACAAAGTGAGACTAGCCTCCAATCAAATGCCATGTATGTAGATATTATAATTACTATGTGTATATAGTGGATCATACAAATACAAACACAATAGATGTATTGCCCCTCAACAGGCCACAACTGGGCAACATTAAATTATGCTTGTTAAGCACTATACCAAAAATAAATAACAATACTGATTGATTGAACATTTTAATTAACAGATTGCAGAATGGGTACAGGGTACTCATGTACAATAGAGAGCATCCTGACTGGCAACATCACCTCCTGGTTTGGGAATAGCACTGCACAAGACCGAAGCAGACTACAAAGAGTGACACGTTCAGCCGAACGCACAATTGGAGGGGGGCTTCCCACCCTCCAGAACATTTACAACAAGCGGTGCAGGGGTAAGGCTAAGGCTGCGGTTAGACTTTAGTTTCGTTTTCAGATGAGTTTCGCCGCAAAGTAGCGGGAGGCGAGTCACACTTTCGTTTTGTCACCTGAGCACAGTGATGTAGTACACTGCCAAATCAGTAGGTGGCAGTAGGTGGCGAACATGAAGGCAATTTTCAACCAATCAGAACTTGAATGTGCCAATACACTTCCTGCAAAGAAAATGTCAACAAGGCGGGCGCCGCCATCTTTGCCTATTTACCCAATGCAGCACTTCTTTTTCAGCAAAGTGTAATAAAAGAGCAATAAACAAAACGGATACATTCACTGTGTGTTCTGCCTCTCATTTGTTGATGAAACAAAACTAACATCAACACAAGTGACCACCAAGAGCGGATAGTTTAGTCTCAAAAAAGATCGGTGACGTTGTTAGCTACATTGTTAGCTGCATGCTAACGTGAATGGAATATCTGTATTGAACGAAGTGCAGTCCTCTTATGCAGCATCACTTTTCACATCAAAACAAAAGTAGAACTGTAATGTGGACTCTCATATTATTAACATTAGAAAATGCTAATTGTAATATGTTTGTCAAAGTAGAACTGTAATATGTACTTTCTCAGTCAGTGCTAAGTGCAGTAATCTTATGCAGCATCACTTTTCACATCAAAACAAAGGTAGAACTGTAATGTGAACTCTCAGGGAAAGATTTATAAAAAAAATTAAAATTAAAAATAAAATATTCAGGGAAAGATCTACAGGGAAGGTCTCAAAGATCGACCAGTCGATCAAGATCGACGGGTTGGTGACCACTGATGTAAAGTATCTGACATACTGAAACTTGTTGTCTTTGCGGATGACAAACATTTTATGTTCGGGGATGACCTTCGGCAGCTTTTAGAAGTTGCAAACAAAGAAATGGACAAATTAAAAGGTTGGTTCGACACAAATAAGTTATCAATTTGAAAAAAACCAACTTCAAAATATTTGGAAATTGTAAAATAAACACTGATCCTCAACTGAAAATTGATAATGTAAAAATTGAGAGTATACAAACAAGTTTCTATGGGTTTTAATAGACCACAAACTCTGCTGGAAACCCCATATAAAATATTTGTGTTCAAAGTTAGCGAGAAGTATTGGTATACTGGGCAAGACTAGATATATCCTGAATCAGAAAACTCTATATACATTATATTGCACACTCATTGTACCATATCTATCATTATTGTGTTGAAACTTGGTCAAATACTTATAAAAGCAACTTACAAAAGATATGCACACTGCAAAAAAGCGGCATACGGATAGTACATCATGGTAGATATTTAGATCACACAAATAGTCTGTTTGTAAAGAGTCAAACATTACCTCATTTCCTGCCAACAACGATTTAATACATGTTTGTCCGCCAATCGTTTAACGCCAACCATGTGTATATATACGTTATTTGATCGTTATTTCTTTTATTTGCTATTTCCAATTGTTATCCATCCAGGGAGCCTGTGTAACCATAGGGAATGAGTCTGAGACCACAAAAGTCCAATACCGCCACCTGGTGGTATGCGGTCGATGTTGCACCCCCTTTGAGACTCTGTGTATGGGGCTGTGTGTCGATGAAATTCCTCCGCGCTGACTTTTCTAGTAACCTGGACCGAGGGCTTTACCATATCGCATTGAATAGTTTTCGGGACCCCCGATTCATTATGCTGTGGTGGCCCAAATGGACATACGATCTACCAGATGGCAATCAAATAATTGGAATATTCTTTTTGGAATCTTACCGGCCACAGGTAAGAGCAATTCAACGTCAATTTCAGCTTGATTGTGCCTTGTTTTCATAGCCATCGCCCTGATCAGCGTATGCTTTGTACTAACAAATGCAGTTATTGACAAACAATTAATCAGAAACGACCCCCCCCCCCCCTTTCATGCATTCATGATGGAACATAATATACAGATCATATGCATTTACATTTTTTATTGTAGCGTGTATAGGGACGAAATGCCAATGGATTAAGTATAATATGGGTTGCGGCCTATCCTCCCAGGAATTACCCTAAACCGCTCTAAAACCATACTTATATTCACCATGGTATAAAACGGATGTATGGATGGAAAAATTATTCCTTTTTCACATCTTGAACGATAGATACTCAATGTCAAATGGGCCATAGTATTGCATATATAGCTATAATATATATATATATATATATATATATATATATATATATATATATATTGTAACTGAGGGGTACAATTCCCTGACTGTATTGATAAGTATGGTATTATGAAACCACTACCTCTTGTACTTTAACTTCTGGCCATCCAGTACATGATATAGATATGATGAACACTTTCCCACCTGATGAAACGAAGTCCACACAAATGTACAAATCGAATATTTTATATAGCAAAGGGTATATACAACGTTCACTTGATGACATTTATGATTTGAAATGCACTTGTATGGCAAATGAGTATTCGTAGGTAAATCAACATTGAATGTCCAATCTCTGGTTACGCAGGGAGTAAGTATACAACCCGGTTCTTTAGGGAACTATAAGCGATGGTACTTAAATGATTATAGCTGGATACACTAAGGGGGGGGGGGGTCCCGCTGGTTGTAAGACAGTAGGAGGGGGGGTTAGAAGAGCCGCTGGCGGTATCCCATCTGGCCGACGATTTCTTGGGAGAATTCAGAGTCCTGAACACGATGCCCACAGAACCTCGGTCCGCAGATGAATACAGCTGGACCCTCTGGTGGACGGTAGCTGCCGGTCCACAACGGAGAGACGTGAGGCGACCTCACTGGTGTAGAGCGCCGTCTCACCTGGACTCCTCTCCGGGGGGTAGTTCCAACACTCAGCAGTGTTGGCCGTTATCCATGGAATAATCAAAGCACCCAAAGCATGTAGATAATCCAAGCCGTGGAAGGCTCGCCGTCGTCCGGGTAAAGTAATCCAATGTACAGGTCCACTCGTCCTGGCCCGGAGCTCCTCGGATGCAAGCACCACAAGTGGTCTGCCCAGCCTGGTTAAGACTCCAGATAACGTCAGGAACGAGGGGGGGGGGTGCTGCTCACTTTATAACTCTAACCGAACGATGCACCATACATAATAGACTATTATTAGCTTAATAGAAATACGTCCAACTCGACGGTATAGTGCCAAACTATGACAATTCAACTATTAATCCACACGATATCTCAATGCCTATTCTGAGGCCAAGTAGGCCTTACTGCACCACACGTGCGTTGTGGGTGAGGCTTCGCGTCTGTTACTAGGTTGGAGGGTAAAGAACTAATGGACTAAAAGAAAGTTCTACTTTACTTGCGCCATATATATATGCGCTGTGAACAAATAGTACCATTCGTATTTCGCCAGACGTATTCCTACGCGGAACCGGGCTTGCCACGACATGTTGGTCGGCACGATTGAACTTGAACCTAGGGGTATGGCTGCTGGCGCCAGGTTCTCGTCCAATGGTAGAATGAAACTATTATGGGCTGTTTAGTAGACTAAAGGGATATTCAGTGCATATTGTACAAGGAATATACAGGGGATATCAAACGATATACAAATACTATTAAATATATATCCATAAATAAATATATATATTCGGTTTAATCTGATCCTTCACAACATATATAGTTATAGCCCTGCAAACAAGGTGAGCGACTCCATTGGTTTAATGCGTGGCAGCCAGGGTTAGAAATTAACTTTTTTTTTCAAGGGCTTTTTTGCCCCCTTAATTGATTTTCGGGGGCTTTTTTTTGTATTTCGGGGGCACTGAATTTTTATGATAAACGGTAGGGGTGGGACGGTTCACAAAATGGACGGTTTGGTTCGTATCACGATTTTGGGGTTACGGTTTTCAGTTCGATATACGTAAATTTTTATTAAAAAAAAAATTAACACTCAAATCTAAACATGCTTCTCATTTACACAAAGACCGAACTGACTGAAAAATATAGGCTACATTTGTCAAAGTATTAACAAACAAACAATATGCTCAGCCAGCACTAGACTTTCCTTTCTTTAATTAATATAAACACACAAAAACAATGTCAACCATGTTTAAATTCCCTGATTGTCAGTTCTTAATGGAAAGATTCGTTTTCTGCTTGAAATTATTATGTTTTTGTCTACATTTATTTAGACTAACATTATTTAAATATTGAGTGCAACTGTGGTGGATTACGTAATTCGGTGAGTTGGAACTATCTATGGGTTGGCGCCGGGTCCCCACGGACATTTTAGCGTGTGGCACCTTCAGCTCCGGTCACGTTAGGAGCAGTTCATAACATCAACAAGCAGCGCGAAAGCGATAATAGTCCCAGTTGGAGTTAGTAAAACACAGTTGTATGTTAGCCTTCTTGGATGTTAAATAAACGCCTATCATTGTCTTTAAACACCCCGCCTCTCAGACTCCCATTTCCTCCTCTGCTACAGTAGCTAGTAGCTACGGTGTTAGCTGTTGTTGTGAAGGGCTAGCTAGCTAACAGCTACAAACATTGTACAAACTGCTAACGCTATGGCAAGATGTGTGTAGGCCTATGTAATGTTAATGGCTATGTTTTTAAAGTCGTAATGAAGATTGATTTATATTGTGCGTGCCATTTTTACACAAACTGACTAGCACCTGGCTGGCTGCAGTGCTGCTGCTGCTGCCTGCAGCCAGTGCAGAACACCGGCTCCGCCAAATGAATTTTTTTATTTGCGCGTCATCTGAACCGTACGATACACAGACGCTCCATTACCGGATAAATATATATAATTAGTAAACTGTCGGGGGCATTAAGTGGCCCCCTTAACTGATTTTCGAGGGCATTTTGTCCATTTTCAAGGGCATTATGCCCCAAGCCCCCGTTAATTTCGAACCCTGGTGGCAGCACAGTCATATCCCGTTCCCAGCGTGGCGATCAATGAGTTAAAGTTCATGGACTTAATCAAGTTCAAATCTGCACAAATAGTTTCTGGCAATAAAAAACAAATGACCAAGCAACGTTCAAAAAATGTTCATGGCTAGAGAGAGTGTTTATAATTTTAGAGAGACATTAGCTTTAAAGCAACCTAAGGTACATACAACTCTTAAAAGTATATGCATTGCAGTTTGTGGGGTATCACTCTGGAATGGTCTGGATGGGAGTATAAAATTAAGCAAAAATATCGATCAATTTAAAGGTAGCTATAAACAAGCACTTATGGACACATAAGAGAGAGGATGTGACTGCCTAATATTTTTCTCATATATTTGGATATATAAAAAAACTGTACTTTTATTTTTCATTATTTGTTAATTATTTATATTTTTATTAAATTATAATGTCAAATATTGTAAGCAAGGGGCAGGGCTTGATAAGTTGTTTTACTTCCCCCTGTTCCTTCTCGAACACTTATTGTATGGAAATAGTCTTTGAATATTTACCTTTTTGTTTTTTTAAACTTGTTTTATGTTTCTATGTTCGAGACTAATAATAATCAAATCATTACAGAATGGCAAGGAGAGAAATAAAACTGAAGAACATTAAGAAGCAGCTGAAAAATGCTGCGAGAGGCAGCTTCTCCTTGAAAGATTGGGTCCAAAGCAACAACAGTCAGGGAGGAGATAGGGAGGAGATAAGGATAAAGGTATGGATGTGTAAGTCCTCACTGCTAGCTATGTACTAGCTTGTCTCGCAGAGCCATAGTTTGGATTATCACTGAGAATCTGGTGCTAACATGGTCAAGAATACTCATTTTGGACAGAAGATTCGTCTTAAACATTTAAATTGACCAACCAATTGCTATGTGCCCCTGCCCTTCAAACAGCCTCAGTCCGCCACTGCGTGAATGAGAGTGTGAAAAGTGTATTGATTAGGGGTGGAACGGTACGCATTCGAACGGTATGGGACGTGAAAAAAAATACGCACATACCCAAAGAGGCAGTAACTACGTTAGCCGTGAGCTAAGCTACCTAACGTTAACCGCAAGCTAACCGTGGAAACGCTCTCACAGCGAAGTGATTCCACAACACCAGTTCCATTAGCGGGGAAGGGTGGGGTATATTGACGAGGCTTGACAGAGGTTCAAAGATTCACTTCACATTTATTGGCTGTTAGTTTATATTACATCATCAGGGCTTCCAACGCCGTGTTACTGTTGACTATCTACTTCCTCGTGTGACGTCACTTCAGATACGGCTACCAAGACGCTCAAAAAGCAAAAGCAAGTCGATTAAGTACCATGCAGTGAAAAGCGGCATAAGAGAATACTTCATGTTTCAGGCAATTAAAAAGTAAATATATATTTAGTACACATGATTTATTTATTTTACATGACAGATAAGAAAGTCTAGTGCTGGTTGAGCATATGCATACTTTATGTTGATGGCCTTTGTCTATAATGTGGCCACAAAAATAGAAAGGTTTAATTATTTTGTTTGTTTGCACTAAGTTAATACCATACTATTTGGCTTGATGATGATGGCGCGACCGAGGTCAGGCTGCGTCGGTTTTGCTCCGCAGAGATTGTGCGCACTTTTAGTTATGTTTATTTTTAATACTTTTTTTTATAAAAACCCGGCTGGCATGGATGTCGTACGACCGCCAGTCACTTATGGACTTAAACTCCGGATTGAAAGAAGAGTTTAACAACACTTTTTGCCAAGATTGGCCATCGGAAATAAGACGGGACAAAGACAAAGAGGACACTGGAAAAGGCAGTGGGAACAAACGGAAGCACAGAGGACGGAGAAGTGGAATCAGAATAAGGCAAAAAAGTTCTGCTTAACGGCCCGCGATCCCATCGATTGTTGACGAATGTACGTTCGCTGGAGAATAAGATGGATGATCTCCGTGCAAGGATTCGATTCCAACGGGACGTGAGAGACTGCAACATCCTATGCTTTACGGAGACATGGTTGAAGCCAGCAACACCGGATCACAACATCATCCCATCGGATTCCTTCTCTGCCTTCCGCGCTGACCGAACAGAAGAGTCAGGAATGTTCATCGGTGGAGGGCTCTGCTTCCTGACCAACAACGGCTGGTGCAGTCCCAAGGAGGTGAAGATAATTTCCCGCTCCTGCTTGCCGGACCTTGAGCATTTATCCATCCTTTGCCTTCCGTTTTATCTCCCCTGGGAATTCACAGCCATCATAACAGCAGCAGTTTACATCCCACCGCAAGCAGATACCGCCAGAGCTCTGGCAGACCTACAGGACTATTTGAACAAGCACCAAAACAAGCACCCAGACGCGGCTATCGTAGCTGGCGATTTTCAATAAGGCTAATCTTAAAAAAAGTTATGCCAAACTTCTACCAGCACATCAAATGCACCACTACGGGGGAAATACGTTGGATCACTGCTACACCCCTTTCAAACAGGGCTATAAGGCAGTGCCGGCTCCTCCGCTAGGTAAATCTGACCACGACGCCATCTTGCTGCTGCCAGGCTACAAACAACGAGCCTGAGAGGCTGTTGTGTCGCGAGAGGTTAAGCAGTGGTCCGAGAGCTCAGAGGCCACGCTACAAGACACACTGGAGGACGTCGACTGGGGATGCTCCAGTCGAGCTCCAGTGACGTCAGTGAATATGCTGATGTTGTTGTTAGCTTTATAGCAACGTTAGCTGACGGTATTGTCCCCACGAAAAAGGTGCAGGTTTTCCCAAACCAGACACCGTGGGTGGACAATTCCATCCGAGTGGCCCTGAATGCTCGTACCGCTGCTTACAACAAAAGTATGGAAGAGTACAATGTAGCAGCCTATGCTACGCAAGGAGGTGCGGGCTGCTAAACGGCGATATGCGAACAAGATGGAGACACAGATGGCACAGAGCGACAGGAGAGGCTTATGGCGGGGAGTACGAACGATAACTGATTATAAAGTCAGCCCCCCCTCAATAGTGAGTGCCGATGCCTCTCTCACGGATGAACTCAACTCCTTTTACGCACGGTTTGGAGCGAGCAGTGGCGACGTTAGCTCACCGGCTAACAGCGTCACTGACGCACCGGCTGCAGCGGGGAGGTGGTTCATCCACAGGCGTCGGGGGGGCCACACTCTCTCACTGACGGAACACAGCGTGAGATTAATGTTCATGGGCGTGAATACTCAAAAAACAGCTGGCCCAGATGGGATAACAGGTCGAATACTTAAGTCCTGTTCAAATCAGCTGGCCCCAGTATTTACATACATATTCAATCTATCCCTGGCTGAGTCTGTGGTCCCTGCCTGCTTCAAAATGTCTACTATAATCCCTGTGCCAAAAGACTCCTCTCCAACAGGCCTTAATGACTACAGACTGGTGGCACTCACCTCTGTGGTCATGAAATGCTTTGAGAGGCTGGTCAAGGATTACATCTGTGCCTCCCTCCCCAGTAACATGGACCCATTGCAGTTTGCATACAGGACAAACAGGTCCACTGATGATGCGGTCTCCCAGGTACTGCACAACACACTATCGCACCTTGACAGTCAGAAGGGGGGCTATGTGAGATTGCTGTTCATTGACTATAGTTCAGCTTTCAACACCATAGTCCCCACCGCGTGTAGCTTAATCCCAGCGGAAGAGTGCCAGAACACTTCCGCATTCTTCGCCGCACGCCAGTACGGTAATGCGCATTTCCTTTTCCTTCGCCCAGATGCCCGCGAGGTGCTCGCGCGCGCATGCGCATGAGATCCCCGCTTGGTTCGACACATATTAACACGCTTTGGTTCATATTAATCACGTATTAACGCTAACGCGCCATATTAGCACACATATATACACGCGATGGACGCAGCAGGCGATCATATTAATCACATATTAACACGCTTTGGTTCATATTAATCACATATTAACGCTAACGCTCCATTTTAGTACACATATATACAGGCGATGGACGCAGCAGGCGATCATATTAATCACATATTAACACGCTTTGGTTCATATTAATCACATATTAACGCTAACGCGCCATATTAGCACACATATATACACGCGATGGACGCAGCAGGCGATCACTGCTACTGTTATTCAGCCGCGCCGAGGTACATGATTGATTGATATGTACTTTACATATTATCCAAACGAGGACAACGCAGCTGTCAACTGTACTTTACATATTATGGAATACATGTATATTATCGCGACGCGATTCACTCGCTGTCAACTGTACTTTACATATTATGGAATACATGTATATTATCGCAACGCGATTCACTCGCTGTCAACTGTACTTTACATATTATCCAAACGAGGACAACGCAGCCGTCAACTGTACTTTACATATTATGGAATACATGTATATTATCGCGACGCGATTCACTCGCAACGCCATAATGTTATTTCCCTGTACATTGTAACGATAACACAACGCAGCTGTCAACTTTACTTTGTAACATAATTTTTTCGGTCATTCATAAAATTGATTGAATGAAATTGATTGAATGAAAATAACAGATTGCAGAATGGGTACAATACAGTACGGCTCAATACACACAATTGTTAAGGGGATGCAGACCAGAGAAGTGAATTTCCTGTGAAAAAACATTTATTTTTTACAGTACGTTACACACACAAATGCTACATTATGACACATTTTACAAAGAAAGTATATTTAGATTCAAAGACTATTTTAATAGCTTTCTTTGAATACACGGTTTCTCTCCTGTGACGTACAAATGTTCAACAAAACCGCCAACATTGGCTCAGCTAGACCTCTTTGTTATATCTGCAGCGCTAACAGAAATAAAAACAACCCAGGCCTATGAGCACCTGGGCGAAGGAAAAGGAAATGCGCATTACCGTACTGGCGTGCGGCGAAGAATGCGGAAACGTTCTGGCACTCTTCCGCTGGGATTAAGCTACACGCGTCCCCACCAGACTGGTTGACAAGCTGATCGATCTGGGTCTGAGCTCCGCCATGAGCACCTGGATCCTGGACTTTCTAAGTGACAGGCCCCAGGCGGTCAGGGTGGGGGGTCATACCTCCAGCAAAATCACCCTGAGTATCGGGTCCCCCCAGGGCTGCGTTCTGAGCCCCCTGCTGTATTCACTGTACACACATGACTGTGTGGCCAGGTTCAGCTCCAACTCCATAGTGAAGTTTGCGGACGACACGGTGGTAGTGGGGCTGATCTCTAACAATGACGAGAAGGCCCATCGGGAGGAGGTTGATGAACTGGCACACTGGTGCCGGGATAACAGCCTACTCCTGAACATTGGTAAAACCAAAGCGCTGATCATGGATTTTAGGAGAATACAGCAGGGGACACACTGTGGATAAACGGGGCTATCGTGGACAGGGTGAGCAGTTTTCAAGTTTCAAGTTTCTTTAATAGTTGTCATACAGAAGTACAGAATGCTTCTTACTGTTACGCTCCAGAGACTGTGCTAGACAAGATAGTATCAAATAACATAGTATAGCATGTAAATTAGAAGTAGAAAATAAGGTCACAGTGTTCAGTATAGACATACAATGTTCGATGCAGAATAGACGTAACTGAGTTACCATATAATATACAATACTATGCAGTGTACTAATGTACAATACTATATAGTGAAAAGCAGAAATGGGATGAGGTACAATTTAGGTACAATTTACAGTAAGGTGTACGAGTTGTAGTGCAATCCTTCATCAATAAATATAAAGTGTGGGGAGTGGGTGCTACAGTGTGTTTGTTTAAAGTGAGTGAGTGTGTGCTATAAAGTGTGGGGAGTGGGTGCTACAGTGTGTTTGTTTAAAGTGAGTGTGTGCATGTGGATGTGTGTGCTATGTGCGTTTGATGGTTGTTGTGTAGTGTTCATTGTTCGTTGAGCAGCCTGATGGCCTGGGGATAGAAGCTTCTTTTTTTTTTTTTTATATTGGTCTTTTTCCCCCTCCATTTTCCTCCGATTTTCTCCCATCCCAATGTTAGTCGTACGCCAATTCCCAGTCCCTTCCTGGTCGCTGCGCACTTACCCCCCACAGTCAGATCATCTGGGAGAGTGGAGGCTACCACGTGCTTCCTCCGACACACGTCCAGCCAATCACCGCTTCTTTTCACCTGGCAGCGCGGATATTCTCTGAGAGGGCGTAGCGTGTGGGAGGACCACACTATCCCCCTCACGTCCAATCCGCGCTTAGCAGGCGCCCCGACCGAACTGTAGGAGTCGCTGTTTACAACGACCCGGACCCACCCCGCCAGCTTCTCCCACCCTCTGATACAGCCAATTGTATCAGTGCAGACGGCCAGCCAAGCTGGTGACAACCCCGGAGCTGTGAGCTGGATTCGAACAGGCAAATCCAGCTCAGCTCCGGGGCTGGTGACGAACGCAATCTCCGCTCGGCCACCTAACCGCCCGATAGAAGCTTCTTCTGAGTCTTTCTGTGCTCGCCTTGAGACTCCGGTATCGCTTGCCTGACCGCAGCAGTTCAAAGAGGCAGTTGTTCGGGTGACTGGAGTCTTTAATGATTATCTTAGCCTTGCCCCTGCACCGCTTGTTGTAAATGTTCTGGAGGGTGGGGAGCCCCCCTCCAATTGTGCGTTCGGCTGAACGTGTCACTCTTTGTAGTCTGCTTCGGTCTTGTGCAGTGCTATTCCCAAACCAGGAGGTGATGCTGCCAGTCAGGATGCTCTCTATTGTACATGAGTAGAAGTTCTTAAGGATCTTCTGACTGACTTGGAACTTCCTTAGGCGCCTGAGGAAGTAGAGGCGTTGTCGTGCCTTCTTCACAACACTGTCAATGTGTGTGGTCCATGTCAAGTCCTCGGATATGTAGGCTCCGAGGTACTTAAAGCTGTTCACTCTCTCAACCGGTGCCCCGTCGATGCTGAGGGGGCTGTAGTCCTTGACCCCCTACCTCCTGAAGTCCACAATCATCTCCTTTGTTTTGCTGACGTTCAGGGAGAGGCTGTTTTCCTGGCACCATCCCGCCAGGACCTTGACCTCTTCCAGGTAGGCCCTCTCGTCGTTGGCAGAGATCAGGCCCACCACCACTGTGTCGTCAGCAAATTTTAAGTACCTGGGAGTCCACATCACAGAGGACCTGACAATCCTGACATGGTCTACACACATAGATTCTGTGGTGAAAAGGGTGAAACGGTGCCTCTATCACCTGAGACAGCTAAGGAAGTTCAGAGTATCGGGGAAGATACTCCACTCCTTCTACTCCGGGCTGTAGAGAGCATTCTGACTGGAAACATCACTGCCTGGTTTGGAAACAGCACGGCACAGGGCAGGAAGGCACTCCAGAGAGTGGTGCGCTCAGCAGAGCGTACTACGGGTATTGCACTACCACCCCTGCAGGACTTGTATAACAGGAGGTGCAAATCCAGAGCCTGCAGAATAATGAAGGGCCCTCACCACCCCAACAACAGCCTGTTCAAGCTGCTGCGGTCAGGCAAGCGCCTACGGTCACACGCTGCAAGAACAGAGAGACTACGGCTCAGCTTCTTCCCCCGGGCCATCAGAACACTGAACTCTCCACTCACAAGTACACATGAGCACACACAGACACACACAACACTCGTGCGGCAACCGCTAAAACTATCACTTGAACAAAATGTCACTTTATAAAAATAGAAAGTCACTTTAAAGGAAGGAGGTACTAATAGTATAGTTTAGACACATTAAGAGTTAAAATTGTAAATTGTATATAGTATAGTAGTGTATATAGGAACCAGTTTCTCAGGAACTCGGCATGTCTTTACCTATTTCATTTGTTCTATGTTTATTTTTTCTATGCCTATTTTATTTTATTATGGTATTCTTTTGACAAATACACCTCTTGATTCTACTATATTTTTCAGTCAGTTCGATCTTTGTGTGCCAAACATTATTTAAAGCAAACCGCTGTAAACCTTTTTTTTACCAAATAAATGAGAAGCATATTTAAACGGCCCATGGGGACATTAACGTGTGTTGTCGGGCCTTACAAATAAATTTGATTTGATTTAAATGCCTCCCCTCTTGCTGTACCAAAATTTCTCCTAGCTCTAACCGGTCACTGTCAAAATAATGTGCCTCATCAAACTGCCTCATTCTTTCAGTTTTTTCATGACTACATCCTTGAGAATAACTGAAAAGTTGGATTATTTTTAGGCTATATATCTTATGCTGATGTATGGTATTTTTGGAGTGTACATTTATTTTCAAATAAAAAACAACATATATCGAACCGAACCGAAAACCATTACCCCAAAACCGTGATACGAACGGAACCGTGGATTTTGTGAACCGTTCCACCCATTGATACATTTCCCCACAGCCCATTGTAGTACATTCAATTGCTTAGGCCAAAATGTATGAGACACTTTAGAAACAACAAAGTGGCTAGTTAGGTAGCCAACTATTTGTTTTTGATCAAGGTATTTTTATTGTACATTTTCACATTATACAAAACAGTAGGCTACATTGTATCAACCCAACCCACCCACCCCCACTAGATCTATACCACTCGATTAACACATCCAGTGCCATTCAGCAGAGGGTGCTGTGGGCCTTTACCACCAGTGCTAAACCTATAATAAATATTATAGCTATGGATCTAATAACACCGTCGAGTTTGTTCCGGTCAACATGCAAAAAAGTAAACAGATAATTTTTTTATCCATACATTTCCGTTTTATACCGTGGTGAATACGAGCATAGGTCCAGGAGCGATTCTGTGTAACCCCAGGAAACGTAACCAAAACAGCGCTTATCTGCATTTCATTATAAATCGCTTCATTTCTCGCCTGATTATTGAATCAATCTGAAATAAACGCTAGATTACCGGTATTATGTTTCATCATGCATCCACGAAAGGGTGTGTAGGGGGGGGGGGTTACTATGCTTCGAGCGCCACCAACGGCAAACGCTACACAGTGCATCACAGACACAACCTGCGATTGCGGCGAAAAAATCATCGGATCAACCCAAGATTGATAACATTACCTTGTTATGTATGCGTTATGATGTACTGCAAAAAGAATCCAATTATCTGATCGCCATTCCAAATATTCATCACGATCGTTTGTCCAACGTTAAACAGCATTGCAGATGATCTGGCGGGTGGGGACCCTCGTCGAGGCAACTGTGATGACCGCGTGTCTTGCCAGAGTGTTCAGAGCCCGCCCCCACGCCGCAGCTCGGCCAAGAAAACAAACCACAACGTTTCAAATGGAGTGCAATAGCAGCCGCAAGGCGTTAAGATGGCTGTATTGGCCGTTTGCAATCTCAGACACATTCAGGACAGCCTGCACAAGGTGCCTCGATGGATTTTTTTGTGTTTTTCCTCCCATCCCAATTTAGTCGTTATGCCAATTCCCCCCTCCCCTACCTGGTCGTTGTGCGCATGTTCCCCCTACTGGTCGGTCTAGGGAGCCCTGAGGTCTACCACATGCTTCCTCCGATACATGTGGAGACAGCCAGCGGCTCTCTTTTCACCTGGCAGCGCGGACTCTCATTGGTGAAGTGTAACGTGTGTGAGGTCACGCTGCCTCCACCACTTCCTGCCTTTCGCTGAGCAGGCGCCCAGACCTGACCTGTAGGAGTCGCTGTCCACAACGCCAGATTACCACCCACGACTTCCCTCCCGCTAACTCAGCCAAACGAGTTAGTATGACGGCTGGCCCAAGCCAGCGAATAAAAGAAATAACGACACAAACGTAGATCTATGTTTCTGGCACTCAACCGCTGGGCCACAGAAACGTAGAACTCCGTTTTTGGCAACCAAAGGGTTAAAGTAAGTCATTTTACACAATTGCTTTAGAGACACACGCATACAGAAACAAACATATTATGGGGTTAGATTCTCTGCTTGAATATTTTCGACAAATGTCAAGAAAGGTTGCCAAATTGCAGAAAATCTCAAAACAGACCCTTGTTTCTTCTGTAGCTTGATACATTGCATAATCTCTTTAATCCAGTGGGATTAAATCAAGTGTATTGCTCTATTTGATTAACTTCGTCTCAGGGACCCTCCATCTGAGAAGATCTTTGTTGTTGGATGTGATTTAGTCCAGAGATTAGCTTCTATAGCTGAGATAACAGTAGACAGTGAAACCTATGATCAGGATAATCAGAATATAATGTATTCTCTCATTGGACTATTGGCCCCATTTTCTGGGGACCCTCTGGAACTACCGGAAGGACTCCTGGTTTAAGAACCACTTGCTTAATACACGACAGCTGCTCCAAATCCTCTGAGTCTGGCTCTGGTGATAGTTACCTCATAATCGTCCTGTGCCCTGCAGTGGTGTGGAGCGACTTAAAACAAAGTACATGAGGATAGGGATGTCCCGATCCGATCACGTGATTTTCAAAAAAATCGGGATACATTTTTATTTTTTTATTCATGTCTTAAACTCATACTGAGGCCTTAGTTTTGGTTTTAAATTGCATATCATCATTCAGTTTTTAGATTACTCCGGTTGCAATGCCTCGCTTGAATGAAGTAAACTTTTCACCTGGATAACGTCAACATTCAGGGTGAATGTAATGTGAGCCACCGGCGCTCAAGCCACCTCGAGCCACTCGAGGGACTATTGAGACAACAGTCTCGCTTCGCCAGTTTCTGACAAAAATGCGTCAAATCGGTTGCTAATGGCAAGGCGCTCGCCACTAACGCAGGAGATGCTGGGTTCGAGCCCAGCTCTCGCCGTTGCTACTGGCTTGGCTGGTCGTTCATACTAACACAATTGGCAGTGTTAGGGGTGGGAAAGCCAGTGGGTGGGGATTGGACGTTGTGGACAGTGACTCCTACAGGTCGGTTGGTACGCCTGTACAGCAGAATCAGGAAGTATCGGGGGCAGCGTGAGCCTCCCACGCGTTACTCCTTGCCACTGAGAGATTGCGCTGTTCAGGTGAAAAGATGCGACAGCTGCCTCCTCGTGTACCGGAGGGGACACGTGATGCAAGGCGTGGTGCTCAGTGCAGCCGACCAGTGGGAGGCATAGTCTAGCAACGTTCGAGACAGGGGAGGGGAGAATTGAAGAAAGAATTGGTGAGGCGAAATTAGGGTTGAAAAAAAAAAGTATCTACTTTTTCCTTTTTTTTTAAGATCGGATCGGGAAAGATCGGTATCGGTAGATACTCAAAATCACATGATCGGATCGGGAGCAAAAAAATTTGATCGGGACATCCCTACATGGGGATCCTATTAAAGGGGAACTCAACTTTTTTTGGAAATTAGCTTATTTAACATCTTCCCTGGAGTTAGACAAGAAGATGCATACCTTTTTTGTCTCCGTGCGTGCATTTTAGCTTTGGGAATAGACGCTCCGTTAGCATAGCTTAGCTTCATCACTGGAAGTGAGGCAGGACAGTAGCCTTACAGTGCCTTACAGTGTATTGCAAGGTCTGACATTGACCAAACTTGATATGCATGACCTTGGTGGGCTCTAGGTCAACTCCTGAAAAGGGGGTCAATGTCAAACTTTGCAATCAAAAGTTAGGGGGCTAATAACCCTTGCCATAATTTCAGTGCGCCCCCTAACTTTTGATTGCAAGGTCTGACATTGACCCCCTTTTCAGGAGTTGACCTAGAGCCCACCAAGGTCATGCATATCAAGTTTGGTCAATGTCAGACCTTGCAATACACTAAGGCACTGTAAGGCTACTGTCCTGCCTCACTTCCAGTGATGAAGCTAAGCTATGCTAACGGAGCGTCTATTCCCAAAGCTAAAATGCACGCACAGAGACAAAAAAGGTATGCATCTTCTTGTCTAACTCCAGGGAAGATGTTAAATAAGCTAATTTCCAAAGAAAGTGGAGTTCCCCTTTAAGTATACAGTTTAGTATGAGTACATGGGGATCCTATTGAGTATACTGCTTACTATGAGTACATAGGAATCCTATTGAGTATACTGTTTAGTATCATCATCATCATCATCATTTATTTTTATTCGTACATGGAATCACCACAGTCCAACAGTACATATTCACACAATTCACAAGTATGAGTACATGGGGATCCTATTGAGTATATGGTTTAGTATGAGTACATGGGGATCCTATTGAGTATACCGTTTAGAATAGGTACATGGGGTTACTATTATGTAAACTGCAAACTGTGTTTTGGGACCTGTTCTCTCTACTCTTCAAGTCTACTCCCAGCTTAAATTTAACAGAATGTTTCTTTTTTCAGTATGAGTTCTCATGTGTGTCTTCAGATCTCCCTTCATACTGAACCCTTTCCCACAAACTGAACAACTAAATGGTTTCTCTACTGTATGAGTTATCATGTGTTCCTTCAGATGTGCTTTCCTAGTGAACCCTTTTCCACAAACTGAACAACTAAATGGTTTCTCTCCTGTATGAGTTATCATGTGTCTATTCAGATGTCCTTTCTGACTGAACCCTTTCTCACAAAGTGAACAACTAAATAGTTTATCTCCAGTATGAGTTATTGCGTGTAACTTCAGACTTTCTTTTCTACTAAACACTTTCCCACAAACTGGTTTCTCTCCTGTATGAGTCATCAGGTGGTTCTTCAGAACTTTCTTCATACTGAACCCCTTCCCACAAACTGAACAACCAAATGGTTTCTCTCCTGTATGAGTCATCATGTGTTCCTTCAGACCTTGCTTCATACTGAACCCTTTCTCACAAACTGAACAGCTAAATGGTTTCTCTCCTGTATGAGTTATCATGTGTCTCCTCAGAGCTCGCTTCATACTGAACCCTTTCCCACAAACTGAACAACTAAATGGTTTCTCTCCTGTATGAGTCATCATGTGTCTCTTCAGATCTCCCTTCACACTGAACTCTTTCCCACAAACTGAACAACTAAATGGTTTCTCTCCTGTATGAGTCATCATGTGTCTCTTCAGATATCCCTTCACAATGAACGCTTTCCCACAAACTGAACAACTAAATGGTTTCTCTCCTGTATGAGTCATCATGTGTCTCTTCAGAACTTTCTTCATACTGTACCCCTTCCCACAAACTGAACAACCAAATGGTTTCTCTACTGTATGAGTTATCATGTGTTCCTTCAGATGTGCTTTCCTATTGAACCCTTTCCCACAAACTGAACAACTAAATGTTTTCTCTCCTGTATGAGTCATCATGTGTCTCTTCAGATCTCGCTTCACACTGAACTCTTTCCCACAAACTGAACAACTAAATGGTTTATCTCCAATATGCTTATTTATGCGTCTCTTCAGAGCTCCCTTCTTTCTGAACCCAGGACTGCTGTTAGACGAACTTTGTATTTTCTGTGTCTTCTTTGGTTTCAGAGTCATCAAACCTGGCCCTGCAGTCTCCTTCCATTCATCGCCGTCATCAGTCTCAGTTTCAGGACTGTCATCATCACTGTCATCAGTCTCAGTTTCAGAACTGTCGTCATCAGTCTCATTTCCCGAACAGTCTGAAGAGAGGAGCTGGCCATCTCTAGTTGGTTCTAAATCACCAGCTGGATCTAGGTTACTGGCTGGTTCTGATACTCCACAGTCCTCAGCATCAGGTTCTGTTTTCATCTGTTCAGTTGAAGTGCTGGGTAAAGAGTATGCTTCTCCGTTTCTCTCCCTTTGGGTTTGAAGAGGCTGATCATTCTTTTCACCATCTTCACATTTCACTGAGTCTACTGTGATCTTGGAGCGATCAGCTTCTTCCAACCCTGGATGTAGTTCAACTTTAATCTGTAGGAGCTCTGGGTCCTGGGTTTGGCGGAGTTGTGAGGACAGAGTATTCTCACTATATTCTTCATATTTCACAGGATGTAAGATCATCTTGCACCTATCAGACTCCTCTAGATCTTGACATAGTTCCTCGTGTTCCTCTTTAATCTGTAGGGGATCTGGGTCCTTGATTTGGTTAAACCACGAGGACTGAGGTTTCTCTTCATCATGTTCACTCTTCACAGAGACAGGACTGAATGTGACCTTCATGATATCAGCCTCCTGCAGACATTGGAGGTGCTCTCCCTCCTGACTGGTCCAGAGTTCCTCCTGTTCCTCTTTCATCTGTAGGGGCTCTGGCTTCTCCTGGTCCAGACTGGGGCTCCTCTCCTGCTGCTCAGGGGGAACCTCCTCTTCACAGATAAACAGTTGTAAGGCAACAGAGTCTAGAAAGAAGAAGAATTTAAATGTAATTTGTTGTAACCATTACTTTTGAAAGTAACAAACACTACACTACACACAAGTAACATGTTGAACGCATAGTCCTATATAGGGATGCACAGATCGTATACCCAATATCGCTATCAGGGTGAGTAGCTACATTTGATTGATCTGTATCGACTACAGTTGGTCAGATCTATTACCAAGTCGTCATAAAGCTTCCTCCTCCAGAGATATTGGCCAAAGGTTTGGCATTTCTATTACATAAGGCTATAAAGTAAGACAGGTACATGAGTATCTCATCTTTTACAGTCTATGCTTGTTATGTTTACAGTCTATGCTAGCTCGCCAGCAGTCTGAGCTGACCAAAGATTCTTCTTCTTCTTAACCTTTTAAGTTAATGTGGAAAGTCTGTTTTTATCTCTGGTCCCATTCCCACACTGGCCTGTTGAGTAGAATCCTCAGTCTTAACACCTGGCTCCAGTGCTCAGAACATGGCTTTCATTGACAATTTGAATCTGTTTTGGGAATGTTCCTCGCTTTTTAGAACTGACAGAGTCCATCCAAACAGACTGGGTAGTGTGAGACTTTGGCTATTTTTGCTAACACAAGGCAATTCTATTTGTGCTCACATAGGGAATGTCATCAAATTCATATGGACTCACAACAGCCACCTGTTGTGGCATGAGATGAGAGTCTGTGTTCTAAAACGAAGAACTGTTGAAATTCTAGACCCTCTTTAAAGTCTGCTATTTATAATAATAAAAAAAAAGCCTGTCCTTGTTTGGTCTGATACTATTTTCTGAAAAGCCATTTCATTGGCTTAGTGACAATAAGACGCTTGTTTTATCTGTTCTGGGCAGAATGTATTGGCGTCTCCACGCTAATGTATATTCTGCCCGTTGCAATGTATAATTTTCTCATTGCAACGTATTATTTTCCAGTTTTTTTTTCACTTTTGAATAAACCTCTGAAAGATGAATTCTACCTTTTATTATTGAAGATGATCAGATAAACGCAACAGCAGCCGTATGCTAGTGGCTAACTTACAGCACGCTGTCCAGTCACATGATTGACTGTTTACATCCCACACCCTACTCGCAGACCCCTCCCCCTCCTTCATTCATGCTACCGTGTTATCACCTGAATCAGCCTTATTATAGAGCCATATGAAATCCGCGTTCACGGAATCGCGGACGGAATCGCGGAATTAACCAATAAAAATGGAATAAACTGCAAAACGTGGAATATTGCAGAATTTGGCCTAATCTGGACTGAAATTTCGTTTTTGGGTGGAACGTTTGGTGCACACGCGACCGGGGAGGCGGGGACTCTACAATGTGTTACACACAACACAGCCGCGGTGCTCAAGCGTCTGGCTGCTTCAGTGTTAACATCGTCAAGAAGCTAAACAATTCCACAATAAGCCCTCAATTCAGAGCAGAACAGTATCCTAATGACTTTTATGCCTCCGGTGATAAGGTGTTTTGCTAATTCTGTCAACGTTCCGTGGACTGGACCCGCAAAAACACTTGCGACACTATTGTGATTAAATAGCTATAACGTTAGGACATGAATACATGATAGCTTCTAGCTAAATCTATTGCACCCATCCATTTGTTTAATACAAACGATTGTCATTATACACTGCCCTTTATAAACTAAATACACTTAAATAGCTATGTAACGTTATAGGACTATAGATGGAAATGATAGCTTCTAGAAGTTCTAGCTAAATCTGGTGCACCCATCCATTTGTTTAATGCAAACGATTGTCATTATACACTGCCCTTTATAATCTAAATAAACTTAAATAGCTATGAAACGTTACAGTACATAGGACTATAGATGGAAATTATAGCTTCTTGCTAAATCTAGTGCACTCATCCATTTGTTTAATGCAAACGATTGTCATTATACACTGCCCTTTATAATCTAAATAAACTTAAATAGCTATGAAACGTTACAGTACATAGGACTATAGATGGAAATGATAGCTTCTTGCTAAATCTAGTGCACCCATCCATTTGTTTAATGCAAACAATTGCCATTATACACTGTCCTTTATAAACTAAATAAACTAAACTAAAGGTGCCTAAATTATGCATTACTATATTTCATCACAATATAATAGATATAGCTAGGTTACTGACATTGTCATTGTGATAATGTCAGTAGTAGCTAGCTGTATCTATTGTTTACACTTGAAATATGTATTTTTATTTTGTCACAATATTAATTGAAAAATGTTGTGTAAAATTGAACTGTATTTCTGAGTTGCAGCACTTAAAAACATTAAATGGACTGTTATATCTTATTCAATTGTGGACATTTATTGATTCCCACTTATTAGACACTATTTCTGATGGTAAAATGAGCATAAAAAGCAAAATACAGAATTCTGAAATATTAAAACGGAAAAAATGGAATTTGGGAAAAAATAAAATGGAATTTGGAAAATAATAAAACGGATTTCATATGGCTCTACCTTATTAGTCCACACTCTTTTAAACATAGGAAAGGCCTGGGACTAACTAATTTAAATGTAAGGAGTCTGGTAAAAGAACAAAATATGTATCATCTGAAGATTCTGGTCCCTCAGATTGATTCTGATATTTTAGTGTTAACTGAATCACGTGACATCTCAGCTCCATTGATAAACTAGCAGTTACTCTCCCATTATTCAGACGTTGAGATGATTGTCTTTGGTGATTTTAATGTTAATTGGTTAAGTAATGCCTCCAACTACTTTAAGGAGGTTAGTGGTCATTTATATCTTCCCCAGCTGGTTACTGAACCCACCAGGCCAAACCTGAAAAACATGGCTAAATCCACCTCAATTTATTAGATTTTCTAAAATAGATGTACCGTACTTTTCGGACTATAAGCCGCGGCTTTTTTTCCCCATGTTTCGACCCTGCGGCTTATATAACGGTGCGGCTTATATGTGGACAAAACCCGAAAATCAAAATATTGCTTTTTTTACTGCATTGAAATGTTATTTATCTGTTCCCTTATTTGCTAAACTTAATACAACTTGTAAATGAGTTAATGTTATTTGTCCGACAGTATTGTGTCCCAATGGGAGTCATTCTCTGTAGAGGTGGGAACTTAAAGCTCAATATAAGAACGGCCATGCACCACTCACAGAATCGAGAAAGAGCAATCAATCTGTCAATCCTTTCCGTGTCCGGGCCGGGTGAGGTTTCCCGTGTTGAGTCAAATTAAGCCGCAGGCTCCACTCCTTACATATGGTAATTAAACATTAAAACACATGCGGCGTATAGTCCAGTGCGGCTTATAGTGCGAAAAGTACGGTAATAATAATTCAGCTTGCAGAGTATTTGAGTTGGGAATCAGAGATCACTGCCCCCACAGCATGTATCAAAAACTCCAGACTACAGAAAACTAAATCTCACACTATTTCCAAAAGACACCCCTGATGTTGTTCTCTCTCTCAGTCATCAATAAACATGGTCCTTTTAAATAAATTAGGATAAAAGATAGATTAACCCTGTGGTTCTCACCTGATCTATGTGATTTATTTAGAGAAAGGAACACACACAGACACTCGAGACCCTTCCCATCTGTTATTATTTAGGCAATTTAGAAATAAATGTGCATCCGAGGTAGTGAATGCCAAATCAAACTATTTGAATTGTATCACCAGCTCATATTTAGATCCCTTTATACGGCCAGAATTTCTGAAGTGGTGAATTCAATTTAATCGTCTAATATCTGAGCAGGAAGAGATTTGTCTGGCCTTTCATAGGCACATTTTCTGAAGCCGGTCATTTGTTTGATAATAATTGTATGGAGCCCCCTCTTGGTGATCATGAGCTGGTGCACGCTATGAGGCAGTTTACCTTGCAGCCCTTCACCCCCTGTGTTGTTTTTGAAGTATTACAGACCATTGATACCAGGAAATCAATTGGAGAGGTTAAGCTAGACTCTTTCTCCTCAGGTTAGCTGCTCCAGTAATTACAGAACTAACCATTTTCATTGCCATCATGTATAGTTCCTAGTATCTGGAAAATAGCTCATGTTGTTCCATTATATAAAAGGTGGAGATAGAAGTAATCTTAATAGCTATCAGGGTTTCCCATTAATTACCTAGACTGTGGCGTCCCGCCACAGTTGTATAATGAACCAAAAAAAAAGCTAAACACTTTTTTTTTTTTTTTATCTTTTTTTAAATATAAAGTTTGCCAATAGGGTTGTATCAGTAGTATTGGCAGTGGTAGTAGTCGTAATAGTAATCCACTATATTTTTTTATTTTCAAAAAAATTAACCAGTTCAACACAGGTAACCACTTTTGCTTAATTTCTTTGATGGCTCAAATGTATGCTCTAGTCCAGTGGTTCCCAAACCTCTCCTCGAGACACCCCAGCCGTTCCATGTATTTGTTAAATTCCACCACCAGCACACCTTGATTCAACTAATAAAGGGCTAGTTAAGTTGAATCAGGTGTGCTGGTGGTGGAATTTAACAAATACATTGAACGGCTGGGGTGCTTCGAGGAGAGGATTGGGAAGCACTAGTCTAGTCGATTTTGTGTTTTGAGCACAAAGTTCATCATAGATCTAGCCTCTTTATTTTGCTCTCAAAGTGCACCAGATTGATGCATTTAACTTTAAAATGTACAAAAAACATAAAGTTCCGGGGGGGCATGCCCTGGACGCATGTGTGGTGATTTATACTAACCACTAGATGGCCCCATCTACCAGGGTACCACGACTACACGGTCTCTATAAATGTCATAATGAGACACCTGTTGCATGTTGACATGTTATGCTACCTATTACCAGGACCTAAATAAATGATATTAAAATAACCCCAGTTTCTTCATTGATGGACAGAAACATTACATGGTACCAGGAGTGTAATCACGAGTCGTCATGATGGATAGTGTGAAGCCGCCGGACGCTGTGAATTGGACTGGTAATGTGGATTATGAGTGGCGTACCTTCAAACAGCGCTTCATGCTGTACCCGATGGCTGTTGGACTGGAAGGAAAATGACCTGTGTGATTCCTTCTTTGTTTGTCCTCATCCTGTGTCACCATGCCCACAGACAAGAGTGAATAGAGTGGAGCAGGACAAGTGGACCGAGCCCTTGCATATAAATGGAGCTGTAATTGCTTTTAAACTGGATACAGGAGCAAAGGCTAATATGATAAATGAACTTCACATCAGAAACATGAAAGTGAAGCCCCACATTCGTCCTAATCCCATTCCACTCAAAGCCTACAATGGACAGCCCATCCCCAGGGGTGCAGTGCTGGGCAAACGCGGTCAAACGGCGTTTGGCCTTACATTTACATTTTTACATTTAGTCATTTAGCTGACGCTTTTATCCAAAGCGACTTACAAGTTCTGTGCGACAAGACAGCAAGAAGGGTATAACTCTATCAGCTGAGTAACAATGTTCATCAAAGTGTTGCGTGTTACAGTGTAGGTTCGTTTATTAGGACAAGTGCATGACATTAAGGTTAGTCGGGGTTAGTTTTTTTTTTTTTTTTTTTTTTATCATTTCAGATAATGGTTGAAGAAGTGAGTCTTTAGTTGACGGCGAAAGATTGGACGGGATTCGGCTGTCCTAACTGGGATGGGTAGTTCATTCCACCATTGTGGGGCAAGGACTGAGAATAGGCGGCTTCTCTTTGATGACCCTCCGGGAGCTTGGATAGGAGTAGATCTGAGGCGGCCAGAAGATGCAGAGCGTAGGGGTCTTGAGGGTGTGTAGTTAGAGACCATTGACCGGAGGTAGGCGGGAGCGGTTCCCTTTGCCGCACGGTATGCTAGGTCGAGGGCCTTGAAGCGGATACGTGCAGCAATGGGGAGCCAGTGCAGGTCTCTAAGAAGTGGGGTGACATGGGCCGACTTCGGTAGGTTTGAGATCAGGCGGGCCGCTGCGTTTTGAATGAGTTGAAGAGGCTTGGTGGCAGTGGCCGGGAGGCCAGCTAGCAGTGCGTTGCAGTAGTCGAGGCGGGAGATGACTGTTGATTGGACGAGGAGTTGGGTGGCTTCTTTTGTCAGGAAGGGGCGTATCCTTCTGACGTTGCTCAGGAGGAATCTGCAGGTTCTGGTTGTCGCTGCGATGTGAGCAGAGAAGTTCAGCTGGTCGTCGAGGACAACACCAAGGTTCTTGGCGGTCGGCGACGCGGTCACAGCTGCATTCCCGACTGTGATGGAGAGGTCGGTCAGGGGGGAGGATTTGGCCGGCAGGTGGAGCAATTCTGTTTTGCTTAGGTTCAGTTTGAGGTGGTTGGTCGTCATCCAGGCGGAGATGTCGGACAGACAGGCCGAGATCCGCTCAGAGACGTGGATATCTGAGGGAGGGAAGGAGAGGAAGAGTTGAGTATCATCGGCATAACAATGATATGAGAAGCCATGAGACGTGATAATGTTACCCAGTGATTTAGTGTAGAGGGAGAAGAGAAGGGGTCCTAGGACCGAGCCCTGGGGGACACCCGTCCGGAGGGGGCGGGTGGCCGACAGAGTCCCTCTCCATGACACTTGGTAGGAGCGGTCATTGAGGTATGATGTCAGCCATGTCAGCGCAGATCCAGCCACTCCCATTCCTGCGAGGGCCGCGAGGAGGATCTGATGGTTGACTGTGTCGAAGGCTGCAGATAGATCTAGGAGAATCAGGACAGAGGAGAGGCCTTTCGCTTTTGCTAAGTGAAGTGCCTCTGTGACCGCAATGAGGGCCGTTTCTGTGGAGTGGCCAGTCCGGAAGCCAGACTGATTGGGGTCTAGGAGGTCATTCTGTAAGAGATAAGCAGTAAGTTGGTTGGATACAGCACGTTCAAGTGTTTTAGAAAGGAAGGAGAGAAGAGAGACAGGACGATAGTTGGCTATGACGGTGGGGTTCAGGGTTGGTTTTTTTATGAGGGGCGTGACTCTGGCTTGTTTTAGGGAGGTGGGGACCACCCCCGAGTTGAGTGAGGAGTTGATGGTTGCAGTTAGGAATGGGAGGATGTCCGGTGCTATGGTCTGGAGGAGTGGGGAGGGTAGCTGGTCCAGCTGGCATGTAGTCGGACGGTTCGACGTTACCAGTGTCAGGGTCTCGGCTTCTGTAATGGGAGAGAAAGATGACAGAGTGAAGGATGAGGTTCTCGATTCAGCGTTTGGAATGGGTGGGGGTTGGGAGAAGGAGCTGCGGATGTTCTCCACTTTTTCCTCAAAGAAGATCGCAAAGTCTTCGGCAGAAAAAGATGAGGGAGGAGGAGGTGGGGGGGGAGTGAGGAGGGAGGACATGGTAGCATGCAGTTTGCGAAGATTCTTGGCAGAGGCCTCGATCCTATGGTGAAAGAAAGAAGCTTTGGCATTAGTAATGGTTTTGGAGAATGTTAACAAGAGGTTGTGATATGTGTCGATGTCAGCAGTGAGGCGTGACTTTCTATACTTCCTCTCAGCCGCTCTCAGGACCTGTCTTTGTTCTCTCACTGCATCCGTCAGCCATGGACTGGGTGGGGAACGGCGGGCAGGTTTCTCAACGAGGGGACAGAGCTTGTCGAAGGAGGTTGCAAGGGCTGAGAGGAGGGTGGAGGTTGCCATCTCTGTGGGGAGAGCAGAGAAGGTGTCACTCAAAGGTAGAGCGGATATTATGTCAGAGGAGAGGGTGGAGGGGGATAGGGAGGGCAGGTGAGACGGTTTGAGTTGGGGTGAAGACTTTTCGGTTAAGCATGAGAGTTAGTGAGAAGGATATGAAGGAATGGTCAGATACATGTAGGGGAGTTACCGTGGTGTTAATGATGCTGGAGTTACGGGAAAATATGAGATCCAAGGAGTTGCCTGCTTTGTGGGTGGGAGGCATGGCAGTGGGAGTCAGGTCAAATTGTTGTAGGAGGGAGACCACTGGGACCGACTGAGATGAGTCAGGCAGGTTGAAGTCGCCCAATAGAAGGAGCGGGGTACCATCTTCCGGTAAGGAGCTTAGAAGCATGTCCAGCTCATCTGTGAAGTGATCGAGGGGACCTGGAGGGCGATAGAGTGTAACAATGGTGAGATTGAAAGGATTAGAGACAGAGTCTCTGAGTCCGAAGTGCACGCATCCTATTATTATGCAAAGTCTAGGTGATAAAATGACTCGTCGCGCCACTTATCACCTAGACTTTGCATAATAATAGGATACCGACAACCAAATACAAGCCCTGTAGGTGTGGTGGGGGGTTGCTTGATCTCCCGACTTCACTGGAAGGATGAGACAAGGTGTATCATCCGTTTTGTGCGCAACAGAGGGAACATGTATGCGCGTGCGCGCTTGCGCGGGCGTTTGGCCTTCGCCCATATTACGACTGCACCCCTGCCCATCCCCACAAGAGGAATGTGCAGACTGAAGGTGAGAGTTAAAGGCAAAGAGCATCACCTCATGTTTGTAATAGTTCCAGATGGACATGACTCACTGTTGGGAGATGAGGCATGTGAACAATTGGGTTTAGTCAAGAGGACAAGTGTGACTTCAAGTGGACTGACCGTCATGAAGAGGAGTGGACAACACTGAAAACCATGCTCACAACGGAACCAGTGTTGACATTTTTTGACCCGTCCAAAAGGATAAAGATTTCCACTGACTCATCCAAAAATGGGATTGGAGCGGTGCCGCTACAATCGGATGGAGATGATTGGAGGCCAGTTGCCTATGCATCAAGAACGATGACAGTAACTGAATGTCGCTATGCACAAATTGAAAAGGACGACTAGTTTGGGACTAGTCTATGGAAGGGGCAAAAGGAAAATAATTATAGAGCATGATATATATCTATATATGACGTTAATTTATGGTATGCAGATTAAAGTAAATAAAAATATTTGTATTTGGAAATAGCAACAGTAGAAAAAACTAAAAGATGACTGTTTTGAGTCAACAGAAATGTTTACATTTATTGTTGTATGCCGGTATAGCATTTAAAGAAAGGAGGATGTGGTGATTTATACTAACCACTAGATGGCCCCATCTACCAGGGTACCACGACTACACGGTCTCTATAAATGTCATAATGAGACACATGTTGCATGTTGACATGTTATGCTACCTATTACCAGGACCTAAATAAATGATTTTAAAAGAACCCCAGTTTCTTCATTGATGGACAGAAACATTACAGCGTGTATGCTTTCTACAACGCAGTTGCGTTTCCGGGTTCCTCTGATTGGCCACTGACCAATGCTATTACGCCCCCCTTGACTTGGTCCAGCTCCAGCAGCAGCGGCCGTCTTCCGCCTGCAGTATCCTACCTCCGAGGCGGCTCGTTCTTATTATTATCCCCCATTGTTCATATTGTAGTCTTTTAGTCTTATTAACTAAAAGATTTTAATCAAATAAAAAGCAGCAGCACTATTGCATAACTGAGTCATGTTTGCTATGTATTTATTTCTTTAGGAGAGTAAGTTTGTTTCACAGTTTTAGCATGATGTTTTATAGATGGCTAGGTTAAACAGGTTTTTGTTTTTAAGAGGGGGGGTTTGATTTGATTTAGATTAGATAATTTAGTTATTTTTAAATGTCTGATCTAAAGAGAAACAAAGGGTTTTAAAAGTGTTATATTTATCTTCTCTTATAGTATCAGAGAGAAGCTGAGGAGAATCAACCAGCAACAAAAGCAAAATTTGTAATAAAAAGAAAAAAAAATTGCATTTTCGTGGTATCGAAAATGGTATCGAATATCGATACTTTTCAAGGTATCGTATTGAAGTCGAAATTCCAGTATCGTGACAACACTACTAGCAAGTATTTCATACCACTTAAAGAGTCCAACAATTCAAACAAACAAATCCCTTTAACTCACAAGTCAGACAAGTGTTTGGCCATGCCAAGTTTCCCCACATGCTGGGGTACAAAATGGGCCAAACAGGGTATTATGCTGCTTGGAGTTTAATCAAATCACATGCTCTCTTGATGTCAGACTTTAGCATTGGGGAATTCCCCCCCAATGCTGTTACCCTGTTTTAACCTGGCATGGCCCGATACCCGTATCAATACATCCCTGGAAGACAATTGTTCACTAGGTCAAACTTTGAATTTGTTCATAACATATTCACTCATGCTCAACCAATGTATTGAAGAGTATACAGTTTGTTTGGATGGTAATAAGGGGTGTGTGCACAGATTACTTATTTTAAATTAACCAGATATTCATAACTGTTCATTTGGAAATTATTTTGATACTGATATCAAAAAGATGTCATATCACATTGTAACTGGTATTGGAAAACTCAATACCATAATAATGTCAAAACTAGCAAAGAGTCTATCCAAAAAGAGTACATTCCTGAACTCCTACTGTCTAAGGTCGCTTTCACACCTGAGCTCTTTGGTCCCCTTTAAATCGAACCCTGGTTTGTTTCCTCGGATAGTCCGGTTGGTTTTGGGTGGTGTGAAAGCTCCTTCGACCAAACACGTGAACTCAGATGTAGCTCTGTAGCCAAAATGGCCAATATGTGCTCACGTTATATCCAAGGGCGTGCCACAGGGCTCGGTTCTGGGACCGTTATTAATTTGATATACAGTATATCAAAGATTTCATTTGATGATACTGTGATAATGATATACTGCTCTGCGTCTACATTACATCAGGCTCTTTGTCAACTACAACTTGCTTTTAATATTGTACAATGTACCCTGTGTGACTTAAAACTAGTTTTGAATGCTGGCAATACTGAACTTTAGGGCTGTCTTAAATACTTCGAAGCTTTGTTCGATGGGCATGGCATTCGAATATGAAAATAAAATTCGAGATTTTTTTGTATTTTTTGCAAAATCAACTCCGCCTCTCTTTGTTAACTACAACAAGCTGTTTGTTATTTAAGATGAGGTCGGACTCTCCACTGACAGATTTGTGTTCATTGTGCTGCTTTTATAAAGCCTCAAATGACGGCTTACAATATTTCATGAAAGCAAAGTGTTTTGTTTGTCTAAGATTTAAAAAGGTTTAAACTTTACAGCATTGACAAAGTTGAACAAAGTGCTGTACAAGTCCCACAACATTTAAAAAAATATATAATATATGTATATATATATATATAATTTTTTTAATCTCGAAGCTTCGAATTAAAATCGAATCTCGGCCCCGAATTCTAAAAAGAAATTCCAAGGTCATCCCTACTAAACTTATGGTGTTATATTTAATTTATGGCTTTGCGCTCTGCCTACTGGAACTATCCCTTTAATCATATACTATCATGAAAACTTTCACCCATGTGTACGCACCCACCTGCCTGACCACGCCCACCTCCACTCATATATAAGCGGGGTCATGGCCATGCTACCAGCTCCTTCCCTACTTACACCACCGTGAAGTCCGTGTATAGCACCGCTTCAAGTTTAGTGCTTAAAGTAGTTAGTTAGTTATAGAAGCTATGTTGGCATTGTCTTTTGTTTCTCCCTCTCTCACTAATTTACGGGAGAAAGAAAGGTCGTCACCACCGGAGAGTCTAGAGGATTATTCTGACCTCCACCGGCGTTGCGCTCCGGGTGTGCAGCTGGATACTATTACCGCGAGAGGCAGTCGGAGGTAGCGGGCCCTGAACACTCTGACTCAGCGTCATCTCTGGCAGAAGATGTCAGCCTGTACCATGGCCGGCCGCAGGATGTGGGCGAAACGCCGGAGCAAGGCTCCAGCCGTCGACACTTCTGGCCCGCCAGCAAGAGGCCTCGTCAACGTGGTGGAACAGCCTTTTGTTGCGGCCATTCATCCTGCGTCCGGGGGTCAGGTAGGACACGTTACACTATGCCCCACTCCAGGGTTCGAAATTAACGGGGGCTTGGGGCATAATGCCCTTGAAAATGGACAAAATGCCCTCGAAAATCAGTTAAGGGGGGCACAAAATGCCCCCGACAGTTTACTAATTATATATATATATTTATCCGGTAATGGCGCGTCTGTGTATCGTACCGTTCAGATGACGCGCAAATAAAAAAAAATCATTTGGCGGAGGTGAGCACTGGCTGCTGCAGCACTGCAGCTGAGCCAGGTGCTAGTCAGTTTGTGTACAAATGGCAAGCACAATCTAAATCAATCTTCATTACGACTTTAAAAACATAGCCATTAACATTACATAGGCATACACACATCTTGCCATAGCGTTAGCAGTTTGTACAAAACAACGCACGTTTTAACTATAGAATCAGCCCGCGAGGTAATACAGTCAACGAAATGTTACCGTAGCTACTAGCTAGCAGAGGAGGAAATGGGAGTCTGAGAGGCGGGGTGTTTAAAGACAATGATAGGCGTTTATTCAACATCCAAGAAGGCTAACATACAACTGTGTTTTACTAACTCCAACCGGGACTATTGCCGCTTTCCCACTGCATGCCATCACCTCCTAACGTTACCGGAGCTACCGGAGCTGATAATAACATTGCCTAAGCTGAAGGTGCGTGACAATAAAATGTCCGTGGGGACCCGGCGCCAACCCATAGATAGTTCCAACTCACCGAATTACGTAATCCACCACAGTTGCACTCAATATTTAAATAATGTTAGTCTAAATAAATGTAGACAGATACATAATAATTTCAAGCAGAACACGAATCTTTCCATTAAGAACTGACAATCAGGGAATTTAAACATGGTTGACATTGTTTTTTTGTGTTTATATTAAAGAAAGGAAAGTCTAGTGCTGGCTGAGCATATTGTTTGTTTGCACTAAGTTAATACTACAAATGTAGCCTATATTTTTCAGTCAGTTCGGTCTTTGTGTGCCAAACATTATTTAAGGCTGTAAACACTAACACTGTAAACTTTTTTATTATTTTTTTAATAAATGAGAAGCATGTTTAGATTTGAGTGTTAAATTTTTTTTTATAAAAATGTACGTATATCGAACCGAACTGAAAACCGTGACCCCAAAACCGTGATACGAACCGAACCGTCCATTTTGTGAACCGTCCCACCCCTACCGTTTATCATAAAAATTCAGTGCCCCCGAAATACAAAAAAAAGCCCACGAAAATCAATTAAGGGGGGCAAAAAAAGCCCTTGAAATTTTTTTTTTTAAATTTCTAACCCTGCCCCACTCTCCTCTTCCCCCCACCCCCCCCCCCCCCCCCAAAAAAAAGGGGGTTAAAGGGGCTATGTACTGCTATTCCTAGCACTATTTGGGCAACTTTACACAATTCCTGTTAGTCTATTGAAGACATCTGTAAGGTTTTTTTTCAAAAAAATGCATTGTTTTATATTTCTAATCAAGTACTCAAAACCATCATTTTCCAGCTTCAAGACTTCAGGCTGTTATGGCCTGGCTCCGCCCATAAGCACTTTGAGTGACAGTCAGCCCACACAGTCTGCTACTGGTAGATCAGGGTCCCCCATTTTCAATTCATCATATGACACACGACATACAGATAGACAGTACTGCTACATCTATACATTTATGACATACCAGATTTTCAAATACAGTACTGTTTGTGATACTAAAAAAAAAAATCCAGAAAAAGAGTGTATATACATTTGACATAGAAACTGTGCATTGGAGGAGGTTGGGTAGGTGGGGTGGGGCTGTACATTGGAGGTGGGGGGGACACATAGTATATTGGAATACTGACATACATTTGACATAGAAACTGTACATTGGAGGAGGTTGGGTAGGTGGGGTGGGGTTGGGCGGGGCTGTACATTGGAGGTGGGGGGGGGGTACATTGGAATACATGACAAAGCCATGCTTGGACTGAGAGAGAGAGAGAGAAACCCGACAACTCTGCACACACTAGAGAGAGAGAGAGAGAGAGAGAGAGAGAGAGAGAGAGAGAGAGAGAGACCGACACCTCTGCACACACTGGAGAGTAGGAGGAGAGAGAGAGGGGGGGGGGGGGGTGGGAGAGAGCGAGAGAGAGAAACCCGACACCTCTGCAGTGCACACACTTGCGTGTGCCGCGCAGCAAGTCAAATCAAATGACATGTCGTCAGCTTGTGACTGCAACTTGTTCCTGTTGCGGACCGACTCAGCCCTGCTGGTCTCTGACAAGAACAAGTTACAGGTTGAAAAAACCCTCAGCTCGGAACTAGGCAGAATCTGCATATGGCTCGCTGATAACAAACTATCATTACACATGGGCAAAACAGAGTCCATTCTCTTCGGTTCAAATAACAAACTCAGCAAGACCGACGGCTTCTCAGTTACAGTGGGTGACAATATTGTAACAAGGAAAGATGAAATTACCTACCTGGGTTCCATCCTAGAGGCTAATCTCTCCTGTGACAAAATGGCATCCAATGTAATAAAAAAAGTCAACCAACGAACTCGATTCTTGTACCGGATCTCCTCTCTGGTAAACAAGAATACCCTGAAGACTCTGGCAGGAGCACTCATTCAGGGGTACTACGACTATGCTTGCACCTCATGGTACCAAAGCACCTCAAAGGCGCTAAAAACAAAATTACAAACATCTCAAAACAAACTGGTCAGACTACTGCTTGACCTTACTCCTAGAACCCACCTCACCCCTGCCCACTTTGACAACCTAGGATGGCTTAGAGTAGACGACAGAGTACAGCAACTTGCAATGGGCCTGGTCTACAAGACACACTACACGACCAAGGTACCCATGTACATGTCAAAATACTTCCCAAAGGTCAGTGAATACCACGATCACAACACCAGAGGGAGCTCCACAAATCATGTTAAACCCAGATTCGGCTCAAATAAGGGACTAAACACGTTTCGCAATTATGCCACATCATGTGGAACGCCCTACCCAAAGCTGTAAAGGAATGTGGATCACTACCCACTTTCAAAACCTCCCTCAAGGGACACCTACGGGAGACTGCAATTCAACACTGGCCCCTGTAAATATCCTAACCCAACCCCCTCCAATGTACAGTCATTTACCTAGTATGGTTGTCAATAGTCCAATGTACAATTTTGTTTGTTTGTACAGTGTGTCGTCGTCCCCCCCCTCAATGTACAGTTTTGCTTGTTTATACAGTGTGCCCCCCCCCCCCCCCCCCCCAACCACCTCCAATGTAAATTACCCAGTATGGTTGTCAATATCCCAACGTACCCAACCCCCCCCACCCAACCTCCTCCAATGTACAGTTTCTACGTCAAATGTATATACTCCCTTTTCTTGACTCCTTCTGTATCACAAACAGTACTGTATTTGCAAATCTGGTATGTCATAAATGTATAGATGTAGCAGTACTGACTATCTGTATGTCATGTATGTCATATATGTCCTGATGAATTGAAAATGGGGGACCCTGATGTAAACAAGACGAAAGTCTTTCTCTAGTCTTTCTCTGGTCTGCATCCCCTTAACAATTGTGTGTATTGAGCTGTACTGTATTGTACCCATTCTGCAATCTGTTAATAAAGTTTTCAATCAATCAATCAATCAAGTGTCCCCCCCCCCCCCCCCCCCCCCCCAAGTGCCCCCTCTCTCTCCATCTCTCTCTCTCCCTCCAGAGCGCACGGGCCCCACTCCGCCTCGCAGCATTGAGGAAGTGGCTTCTTCCACTCGCTGTCTAGTCTAGGTAGAATGGGGGCGGGCATTAGCTCCAACCACAGAGCCAATCGCATCACCCAGCGGCCGTATGACGTATATCAGCCGTTCAAATCAAAATGGCCTGATTTACTGGAGGAGGAAAGGGGCTGAGCTCAATCAGAGCAATCCGCCAATATGGTATTTAGACACTAAAACACATTGATACAAACTCCTATTACTATAATACAATGCTAGACACTGAAAAATGACATTTATAGTACATAGCCCCTTCAATAACAATGTTTTTGATTAACAAAACGTGTGTTTACTTCACTGTATTTTGGGGGTTACGACGTGTGCTATGTATTGTGAACCCACAGCTACAAATGCTGGGGGCGCTTCTTGCTTGGAGTTTGTGCAGTTTTCTCTGAACATTTGCGTTGGTTGCTATTGTGTATAACTGGGCAAGGCCTGTAGTTCTAACACTTAGCCATGGCTTATGTCCTCTCTACTTAAGACCGCGTTCTTTCTTACGCGAGTAAAAGTGAACTTGGGTTTTATTGTATGATGACAGTTGTGTGTGTTTTCATGTAATACATTTAGGTAAACGTAGCATTGAGTCCACAACTGGTATGGGTGTTAGCTCACAGAGTTGTACATATGTGGCATATGAACCGAGGACCTTTTGGTCCCTCTCTCTTTAGTCTGATATTTTTTCTTTGCTTAACACTTTCAATGCCCACCACGTGATAAGACGTTTTATCAGCCCAATGCCTGAATGCCCACCACGACAATTATTTTTAAATTTTTTATTAGCGATCTGAATTCATATTTCATCAACCGAGTCTCCCGTTGGTAAACCAGCCCCATCAGCAGCTCAGAATGGAAAAAAGCGCCCTGTATCGTCTATCCCTGAAAACTGCACGTCAGTCGCTTAGACTGACCTGGGATCAGTCAGTGATATGTAGAGGCGGGCCAGCTGGCTCCCTGAGCCGGCAAGTCGTCTGTTCAACATGGAAGTCATCGCGGGACGGGAAAATGTCGTAGACAGTAGTAGGGCTGACCTTCGAAGCTTTTTTTGGCAATCGAAGCTTCGGGGCCGAGCTTCGATTTTAATTCGAAGCTTCGATTTTTTTTTTTTTTTTTTTTTTTGATTTTTTTTTTTAATTTTTTTTTTTTTTTTTTTTTTTAATCTTATGTTGTGGGACTTGTACAGCACTTTCGTAAACGTTGTTGTTTTTAAATGTGCTCTATAAATAAAGTGGGTTGGATTAATTAATTAAGTAGCCCCTTTCGTGACTGACGCATCCAACAAGGTTTCACTCGGCTGTGTGATTTAATTCAAGGTGGATCGCTGTTGTCGTTTGAACAACTTCAGATTTCATGGGAACTACCAATCCCCCAAATCAAGAATGTTTAAGATGAATGAAGTAAGATTTTGATTATTTGAAATATGGCCTGTGTAGACTAAACTATGCACAGAATTATGTCAGTCTACAAGGTCCGGATTCTACATGGTCCGGCAATGTAGACCTTGTAGACTCCACTACAGACCAATTATCAGTGAATGTTCATGCATTTTTAAGAAGGGCAACTTCCACAAAAAAACAAAGAACTCACCAAAACATCTCAGTAGCACCTTATCTAAATGTTATATTTCATATATGGAGATTCATATTTATTTATGTATTGCATGCATTTCTACATTTTATTTCCTATTTTGTTTATTCATCCCAGTATCTTTCTTTCTTATGTGTGGAATTCTACAAGGTGCGCGCACACACACACACACACACCTACACACACACACAAATCGAAGTAAAAAAAAAAAATTTAAAAAAAATTTTGAAAAAAAAATTATATATATTTTTTTATACTTCGATTTTTTTTTTAATGTTCGAAGCTTGTGCCATCGAATCGAACGTTCGAAGCTTCGAAGCATTTAAGACAGCCCTAGACAGTAGTGATCAATTTTTGGAATAGAGATCAGGAATTGGAAAGCTCTTTTTGGAGAACATCTGATCTGAGGTAAGGAATCTATTTTACCAGTCTTGGGATAATCAGAGTTGTATTCGCTGAGATATCAGCATTTGCCCTATGTGTGTGTGTGTGATGTTGAGGAAATCAGATAATCGATTTTCAGCTCACGGCCCCAGCGTGCATACGTACACATATACTATCAATAATCTAGCGTTTATTTGAAAACGATTCATAAATAGGCAGAAAAATGACAGTTTGTGTATTCTAGAATATTCCGTTTAACATGGAATCTGTTTATTTCCCTTGAAAACGAGGGCTTTTCAAAATGCTATAAAACCAAAATGAACAGATAAAAAAACAATCCACTTCAACAATGTTGACTGGAAAACGAGTCATTGATAAGCGACGGGCAGATTAGACACATAGCCATAATTTAAAACATAGATTAGGCGTTTTAACGCTAACATTGAAGTGGATGGTGGGCATTCAAGCAGTAATTCAAGATTAAGCTTGGGCTCTGAAAGTGTTAAGGGTAATGAAAAAAATAGCGGGTGGCAAGTTTTTCACACATAAGCCAGAGCCGTGAAATAAAACCAGTTTTTTTACACAAACAAGGTTATCGGCTGTGGCTGGCGTGCATGATGTAAAGCTTTTACTCTAGGTAAGTATGTGCTTTTATGTAGCGCGCTATGCAAACTGGTGTCATGGCTAGAGCTGCCGCGGTTACCGCATTACCGCGGTATCGCTGTTACATCACGCCCACCGCAGAGTTAAGCTGAATACCACATCACCGCTGTTTTTTATAATAATAATAAGGCCTAACAAAAATAATAGTTGGTTTCAGGTTGGTTGTCAGTTTGGCCATGGGTAGGTAGGGAATTTATTTTATTTTATTTTTTAATTTTATTCTTTCCCACGGCGACTATGGATAGGGAATTTCTTTATTTAATTAAAATGTTCACAACAACATGGATGCATGTACTCTGCCAGCATGTTTAATATCCATAATACTAAATGTTTGACTAAGATTTCTATGAAACTTTATTCTAAAAAAAAAAAAAAAAAAAAACGGATTTTTTTTTTTTAATATAATTTTTTTTTTAAACTCATAAAATATATTGGGTCGCACCTAAATCGGCAGGGTCGGTCGGCAACCTGAAACCAACCATTATTTTTGTTAGGCCTAAGAAGAAGAAGAAGAAGAAGAAGAAGAAGAAGAAGAAGAAGAAGAAGAAGAAGAAGAAGAAGAAGAAGAAGAAGAAGAAGAAGAAGAAGAAGAAGAAGAAGAAGAAGAAGAAGAAGAAGAAGAAGAAGAAGAAGAAGAAGAAGAAGAAGAAGAAGAAGAAGAAGAAGAAGAAGAAGAAGAAGAAGAAGAAGAAGAAGAAGAAGAAGAAGAAGAAGAAGAAGAAGAAGAAGAAGAAGAAGAAGAAGAAGAAGAAGAAGAAGAAGAAGAAGAAGAAGAAGAAGAAGAAGAAGAAGAAGAAGAAGAAGAAGAAGAAGAAGAAGAAGAAGAAGAAGAAGAAGAAGAAGAAGAAGAAGAAGAAGAAGAAGAAGAAGAAGAAGAAGAAGAAGAAGAAGAAGAAGAAGAAGAAGAAGAAGAAGAAGAAGAAGAAGAAGAAGAAGAAGAAGAAGAAGAAGAAGAAGAAGAAGAAGAAGAAGAAGAAGAAGAAGAAGAAGAAGAAGAAGAAGAAGAAGAAGAAGAAGAAAGGGTCGGGGGGGGGGGTAACCACCGGGCGCTACCACCCCTGCCTGCGAGTCCGAGTCCGAGGGGAGTTGGGAACTGCGGCGGCGCGCAAGTGGCCGGCTCACTCATCCTTTCGGGGGGGATCCGGACACCGGTCGGGACAGAGCCCTGGGGACTACAGGTATCACTCTTGGTCGACGGGAAGGGGAGAGAGGCGCGCGCCTCAGCTCCTCAACAGACCCGTCCACAGTCTACCTCGAGTGAGCCTCACATTGTACCTCACTGCCAGCGTCAATAAACAGTGTTCAGTAGCCTATGTTGTCGGTGTTTCACTTTCAATAACGAATGCGTGCTTGCCGAATCCCAAACAATATTCATGCTGCAAAGTCATCCTCTAAAGATAGACATTTAGACTAGAGGCAGGCTATATGCTATAAAGAATAGACTACAAAAAAAAATAAAAAATCCATTCAAATTTCTCATTTTTCTTTCGGTTACCGCGGCGGTTTCAATAGCTTTGCAAATTTGTGCAGTAAGGAAAAAATCAATACCGCAGCAGACCTAGTCACGGCTCTGCTTTTTTATGGTGTCGTATCAGGGGTGAGGTGTTGAGGGGGTGGACAGAATAAACCTCCCCCCCCGGATATAGTTATATCCTTTACGTAACTGATTGGCCGGGAGGTTGTACCTTTCTACCTATCAGGTTCCCTGACAAGGGTGTTTTTCTCTCTCTCGTCACGGGGAGGGGGGGGGGGGGTATTTCCCTGTTTCCCACACCAAATTAGTAGATGGGACACGGGATTCCCCCGGCCATTTGAAGACGTCACAGGCGTGTTTTCTTATTGGCCAAGAGACATGTCCGTGAGTTACAGGGCCTGTGCTACAGACCGCTGTCATTGTAAAGGATGGATGATGCGATGCAGTCGTGACTATTGGTCCTTCAGCTCTGCTCTCTAACAGTAGTGTATATTGGGCTGTTTTGTACTTAGTCCAATGTGTTACATGAACCTTTTTCAATTGTTTTACTCGCGTTGAGGTCTCTCTGGGAAAACCACTGTCTTCCCCACTTACATAAAGAGCAGAATTGACGCGGTTGTTATTCCCAGGCTTGTCGTGTGAGGACCCGTGTCTGTGTCTTTTGTAGACCGGTTTCCTGCTGCTCGTCCCAGACAGCGATTAAATTTGCGATTATAATTAAAAAAAATTAAGCAGCCCCACAGAGGTTTATTGTAAAATGCGGCTTGCATCTGGCCTACGCGTGGGTCTTTTCGGGACACCGAGCCTGAACATTTTTATTTTTACCTGGGAATCGATACCGGTACCCAACGGCAGTGTTAATTTTGTCAACGAAAATTATGACTAAATATGGTTGTCAACAAAGCTTTTTCCCCTGACTAAATCTAGACTAAAACAAAACTAAAACTGACAGACTAAAATGCTCAGACCTGTAGTTGACTAAAACTGACTAAGACTAAAATGAAAAATAAATGAAGGTGACTAAATATGATGAAAACGAAAAAGGAGAATTTGACACATGACTTAGACTAAAACTATTGGTTTGATTATGTCTTATGGTGTATATATGTGGAGCACTTCTATGCTCTATGTTGTATATATATTTATATTCTTTTTGTACAACCAGGAGTCATGTCTGCTTCACATGGGCTGTGGAAACGTTCGGTTCACTTTACGGTTTGTTATTTTAAGACTGGTGAGGGTCTTTAACTGTTTACATCTTTGACTCATTACGTTATGGGGGGAGTGGGGAGAAGGGCGTCTACATGAATCTATGATCCCAATAGAAATTAATGTGAATTTGACTGACTGTAGCGGTACATAGAATTGCATTACAAGATAAACTAAATCTAGACTAAAACAAAAGACAAAATCGAGACTAAAACTGACTAAGACTAAAATGCTCAGACCTGTAGTTGACTAAAACTGACTAAACAAACTAAATGAAGGTGACTAAATATGATGAAAACGAATAAGGAGCATTTGACACATGACTAAGACTCAAATTTAAATAGCTGCCAAAATTAACACTGCCCAACGGTACCTTTTTTCTGTACTTTACTCTCCCTCTCTGAAGTCTAAACTTCACAACACACAATCTAAAACCCCATACCTCCCTCTCCCAAACCGATCTTGTATCTCAATGGGATTTCCTGGTTAAACAAAATAAAATAAAAAATAATTGTGATTTTTTATTTTTTTTGCGGTTTGATAATTGCATCATTCCAAATCGCGATTTTAAATCGATTAATCGTGCAGCCCTAATCCCAATCCACACAGCATTTTTTTTTACCAAAATATATTATCGATATTATCGGAGCTATCAATAATTTTATCAGGTTTATCGGGATGATGTCATAATTGCTGATATCGGCCCGATAATTATCGTGCATCCCTAGAGTAGGCCCCTTAGGCGCCCGTCTAGTCCGCAGTGCTCCGGGCGCAGGTCGAGTTCTGCTCTTAAGACCTGTCGACCTGGATTGAGGGATCAACCTCCTTGGCGGGTTGTCTCCTCGGCCCGCCAGCTGGCCCCACGACATTGTGGGGGGGAAGCCTCCTTGGGAGTGCTTCGGAGCGGCATGCCAGGGGGAGAAGGGCCTTCACCTATTTTAGGCCCTGTCCGATACGCTGGCGATGTGGGGGGTGGTGTCACCAGTGACCGTCTGGTGGGGTCCCGATGCGCTGCCTCGTTGACCTCACCAGGCCCCTTTTTCACTCTGTCCTCCCCTCCCCCACAGTGAAAAACTTGAGTGTTCTATTTGACCCCGAACTATAATTCGAACCACACATCAATAACATCACCAAGATAATGTTACTTTCACCTCAGGAACATTTCCCACATTAGACCACTACCTGTCTGTGTCCCATTCCCGTTTGCACACGCAGATACACGCACACAGTGGGCCAGTGACTTTGGTGGTATGTGCTATTGCACAGATGCGTGTCCCGTTCCCGTTTGCACATGCAAACAAATATATGCAGTACAAATATACATTTATTTTAAAAAATTTAAATAAACTCCGTTACTTGAAATATTTTCACTGTGCTCCTAAATATTTTTGGGTGCTCCTAAATTTCTTTGTGTGCTCCTAAATTTTTTCATTTAGGAGCACATGTGCTCCTTGGGAAAAAGGTTAGCGTAGAGCCCTAAGCCCTGCTACATATACAACCTCCTTCAACTTGAAAAAAAAAAAAGAAAAAAAAAAACTCTACACTCCCACCCACTCACTCCGCTCATCCAACTTAGCCCTTCTGAGCACACCACACTACTGCCTTAGTTAAGTCCACAGAAAACAAATCATTCTCCGATCTGCTCCCCGACTCTGGAATCAACTCCCATCATACATCAAAGAAGCCCCATCCGTAGAAACATTTAAGTCCCACCTCAAAACCAACCTGTTCAATATTGCATACCCTAACTCCTTATCCTCGTTTTTAAATACTGGATCAACGGAGCTGTCTTTTCAACACTGGCGTTCATGCTTCAACAAGTGCTGATCCAAAATCAGTTAAAAATAGGTAGAATGGTGGACCTAATTGTAACTATTTAATTGTAATTGTTGACAATACTTACTTTGTGTGAATAATATATGTGTGAATAATATATTGTAATTGTAGGCTGGACAAATGCAAACCCGTCCTAATATGAATGCATATTTATTTACTACAGAATACTATACAACATACAAGGGTTCTTAAACCTTTCAAAGTGGCAACATATTGAACTGAGTCGGCCGCACAGCCTTTAAAACACGTTCTATTTTCTCGCCTGGGCAAGCGAAAAACCAGACGACCCACCGGCGTTGATGAAGACACAGATCATTACCGATCTGGAGAAGCGGTATAGTGAGGAAAAGAGGGTGTTTCATGCTGCTGAACAAAGCTAGTTACTTGGATCCACACTTCCATCGAAGAAGGGAACATAAACAGGAGGTGGCCTTACTGGAGGAGATGAAACAAGTGAATGAAAGCAGGAGGTGCAGATGGCCTTACTGGAGGAGATGAAACAAGTGAATGAAAGCAGGAGGTGCAGATGGCCTTACTGGAGGAGATGAAACAAGTGAATGAAAGCAGGAGGTGCAGATGGCCTTACTGGAGGAGATGAAACAAGTGAATGAAAGCAGGATGTGCAGATGGCCTTACTGGAGGCCAACCTCCTCCTAGAAGCATCAGCATCTCAAGTAAAGCCCAAACAGTGGCTGAAACGCTCAACAGTTGAGATGTTCGGTCATTATTAGTAACGAGCTGAATAAACGCACATGTCTCTCTATACATAGAGTCGCACCAGTTTCTGACCTAACATCACATGTTCAGTTGAGCAGCTTAGCTTGTTAGCTGCTCCAGTTACCTCTGGTCAAGGCCCAGTCTGGTGGAAAAGTGGCAGAAACGCCCAACAGATCAGATGTGCGGTCAGTAAATGAATAAAAGCAGAGTTTACTGTAACTAAACGGAGAGGTGGACATGAGCCTACCTGTGTTTGTTTCCATGTGTTGTTCTGAACGTAGTAGAGTCCAGCAGCGTTCTCCTGCTGCAGGTGAAGCTCAGTCATGTAACCTACTTGTTAGAAGTAGCCGGACTTCAGGCTCATTCCCTCTGGAAGGTGGTGACAGTAAACCAGGAAACACTTCTCTCAAGGACTGGGCATTTAATTGGGTTTGCAGGGTTGACAACAGCTCTCTATTCTTAATGTTATTATTGACTAAAGTTACAGAGAATACAGACAAATAAAGTTCTACCGTTCCCGCTGCACTCTGACCGCGCATATATCCCACAATGCATCACTCTGATCTTACACCGCTCCCCCGCGCATGCGCTGTGAGGGCCGCTCAGCTCACGCCCCCCGCGTGATTTCTTTTTCGTAGCCGTAGTTTGCGGAGACGCTCTCTGATTGGCCACTGACGTTTCTGGTCATGTGACATGTGCGCCCAATCGCGTGACGCCTGTGTCTTTGCCCATTTCCGCCTCGAACAGCCTGCAAACTACCTAACGCCTAGTTTATCACTGGTTAAGCTTAGGTGACTCTTTCGAAGTTGGTTAAGGGTAGAGTTTGGAATCAGGGCTGGTGTTCTATCGCCCTGCTCTAAGACAAACTCTAACCTTAACCAACTTCAAAAGAGTGCCTAATATGCCCTCCAAATTCCTCAGAGACTCAGCAGCCGCCATCACCCCAGTCATCACACACATAATAAACCTCTCCATAAAACAGGGACACGTCCCCAAGGACTTCGAAATTGCGAGTAACACCCCTGCACAAAAAAGGCAGTAAATTAGACCCAGGCAACTACCGCCCTGTTTCTATCCTTACCTCTGTCGTGTTACTTCACACGGTAACGTGAGTCCTCTGCTTTGGTTGTTAGTATCTTTATTAGCTTATGCCTCGCTACGTTACACGGGTGTCCATCTTAGGTCCCTCTCGAACTGTACCTGACCCCCAGTACGGTGGCCTGTACACTTTGCGTATAGCGCACACACATTAACATAACACCACAACCTCCATCTCGAAAGTCATGGACATTTTTTTATACGAACATGTAAAAAAATACATTGCGGAAAAAAATCTAATCTACGAATTCCAATCTGGCTTCAGAACATCCCACTCCACTGACACATGCCTTCTCTATTTAAACGACCACATCAAACAAGAGGTGGACGCGGGCAAATACTGCGGCATGGTCATGCTGGACTTACAAAAGGCCTTCGACACTGTCAATCACACCATTCTGATTGACAAGCTAAAAGCAATTGGTTTTGATAGTCTATCAGTGAGCTGGATGCAATCCTACCTGGAGGGGAGAGAGCAGATGGTGGAGGTAAACGGCACAAAACGACACAAGAGGCTTGTGGAGGGGACTGAAGACAATAACTGACTACAAAGTCAGCGCCCCCTCAATGGGGAGCGACGACGCCTCTCTCACGGACAAACTCAACTCCTTCTACGCTCGGTTCGGTGTAGACAGTGTCGCCGCTAGCCCTCTGGCTAGTGACGTCACTGGCGCACCGGCTGTTGTGGAGGGGGGGGGGGCAACCGCGGGGGGGCGGGGGCGCTCTCTCGTTGTCGGAACACAGTGTGAGAAGAGCATTTATGCAGGTGAACACCAGGAAGGCTGCTGGCCCAGATGGTATAACAGGACGCATACTTAAGTCCTGTGCAAACCAGCTTGCCCCGGTGTTCACCGCCATATTTAATCAATCCCTGGCGGAGTCAGTGGTCCTTGCCTGCTTCAAGATGTCTACCATCATCCCTGTACCGAAGAAACCCTCCCCAACATGTCCAAATGACTACAGACCGGTGGCACTCACCTCTGTGGTCATGAAATGTTTCGAGAGGCTGGTCAAGGACCACATTTGTGCCTCCCTCCCCAGTGATATGGACCCTATGCAATTTGCATACAGGACAAACAGGTCCACTGACGACGCGGTCTCCCAGGTACTGCACAGCACTCTCTCCCACCTTGACCGTCAGAAGGGGGGCTATGTGAGACTGTTGTTCATTGACTACAGCTCAGCGTTCAACACCATAGTCCCCACCAGACTGGTGGACAAGCTGATCGAGCTAGGTCTGAGCTCCGCCCTGAGCGCCTGGGTACTGGACTTTCTGAGTGAAAGACCCCAGGCGGTCAGGGTGGGGGGTCAGACCTCCAACACCATCACCCTGAGCATCGGGTCCCCCCAGGGCTGTGTTCTAAGCCCCCTGCTGTACTCACTCTACACACACGATTGTGTGGCCAAGTTCAGCTCCAACTCCATAGTGAAGTTCGCAGACGACACGTGGTGGTGGGGCTGATCTCGGACAACGACGAGAAGGCCTACCGGGAGGAGGTTGAGGTACTGGAACGTTGGTGCCAGGACAACAGCCTGCTCCTGAACATTGGTAAAACCAAGGAGCTGATCGTGGATTATAGGAGAGGACAGCAGGAGACACACACACCACTGATGATTAACGGGGCTACCGTGGACAGGGTGAGCAGCTTCAAGTACCTGGGGGTCCACATCTCAGAGGATCTGACATGGTCAACACACATAGACACAGTAGTAAAGAAAGCGAAGCAGCGCCTCTACCACCTGAGACAGTTAAGGAAGTTCAGAGTATCGGGGAAGATACTCCAGTCCTTCTACTCAGGAGCTGTAGAGAGCATCTTGACCGGAAACATCACTGCCTGGTATGGAAACAGCACGGCACAGGACAAGAAGGCCCTACAGAGAGTGGTGCGCTCAGCCGAGCGTACCACGGGTATTGCGCTACCTACCCTGCAGGTTCTATACAACAAGAGGTGCAAATCCAGAGCCTGCAGAATAATGAAAGACCCCCACCACCCCAATAACAGCCTGTTCCAGCTGCTGAGTTCAGGCAGACGCCTGCGAACCCCAGCTACTAGGACGGAGAGGCTTAGGCTCAGCTTCTTCCCCCAGGCCATCAGAGCCTTGAACAATGAACATTGAGAGCCACAGAAACTGAACTATCCACACACAAGCACACACAAGACACGCACGCTGAGCACGCTCACACACTAGCAGCCACTTTAACACTCATGCCGCACACACGCACACTTATGGCCAAGAGGAAAGGCCACTTTAAATTAGTATAACAACAGGAACAGTGTATTGCACTACTAAAGCTACCTAGCATGTCCTATATGCTCTGTAAATACTATGTACAGATACCGAGATGTCACACCATGTTACCTGTTTATTGCACTGTTGTTTTTATTGGATTCTATTATATGTTGTACCACTGTATTTGTATTGGATTCTATTATATGTTGTACCACTGTATGCACATCGTCGCGGGCAAGACCAGCCGCATTTCATTGTATACCTGTATGCCGTGACAATTAAAACTCTTGACTTGACTTGACTTGACCCTATCCCCCCCGCGTGTATACTTTCCGCAACGGATTTCGGTTTCCGGGTTCCTCTGATTGGCCGCGCCCCCCTATCCACCGCTGCTGCTGCCGCTGCCCTGTGTGTTGACGCGCGCAAGGCATGGACTTGACTGCCGGCCGTGAGATATGAAGACAGAGCCGCAAATTGAACATGCAGTGAGTCTGCGACGACAACAACCCAATAATCAACACTCGAAACAGCTATTACCAGACAATTACAACAGCAGTGGTGCCTGCTTCGATGCAGACCAGACTTTTGTCTTGTTTACATCAGGTTCATTCATTCATTCATTCTCCTCCCAATGTGTTCGTTCAACTCAGACCAGCCGCTCTATCGGAGATAGGATGACATTGTGTCATGTTTTGTATATGTTTATTATTCCGAATAGATCTACACAGGCTTATAGCCTATAATACGTGACATTTGAAGCAGGCACCACTCCTGTTGTAATTGTCTGGTAATAGCTGTTTGAGTGTTTATTATTACTGCCTTCCTATACCCAGTTAAAATTGTCTTCATATCTCTATATACAACAGCAGTGGTGCCTGCTTCAAATGTCACGTATTATAGGCTATAAGCCTGTGTAGATCTATTCGGAATAATAAACATATACAAAACATGACACAATGTCATCCTATCTCCGATAGGGCGGCTGGTCTGAGTTGAACGAACACATCGGGAGGAGAATGAATGAATGAATGAACCTGATGTAAACAAGACAAAAGTCTTTCTCTGGTCTGCATCGAAGCAGGCACCACTGCTGTTGTAATTGTCTGGTAATAGCTGTTTCGAGTGTTGATTATTGGGTTGTTGTCGTCGCAGACTCACTGCATGTTCAATTTGCGGCTCTGTCTTCATATCTCACGGCCGGCAGTCAAGTCCATGCCTTGCGCGCGTCAACACACAGGGCAGCGGCAGCAGCAGCGGTGAATAGGGGGGCGCGTCACGTGGGGGTCGCGGCCAATCAGAGGAACCCGGAAACCGAAATCCATTGCGGAAAGTATACACGCATCCCCCCCCCCTCACAGTAAGCTGTGGTGTTCCACAAGGAAGCATACTAGGTCCGCTACTGTTCCTAATTTATGCAAATGACATGTCGTCAGCTTGTGACTGCAACTTGTTCCTGTTTGCGGACGACTCAGCCCTGCTGGTCTCTGACAAGAACAAGTTACAGGTTGAAAAAACCCTCAGCTCAGAACTAGGCAAAATCTGCATATGGCTCGCTGATAACAAACTATCATTACACATGGGCAAAACAGAGTCCATTCTCTTCGGTTCAAATAACAAACTCAGCAAGACCGACGGCTTCTCAGTTACAGTGGGTGACAATATTGTCAAAAGGAAAGAAGATATTACCTACCTGGGTTCCATCCTAGAGGCAAATCTTTCCTGTGACAAAATGGCATCCAATGTAATGAAAAAAGTCAACCAACGAACTCGATTCTTGTACCGGATCTCCTCACTGGTAAACAAGAATACCCTGAAGACTCTGGCAGGAGCACTCATTCAAGGGTACTACAACTACCAAAGCACCTCAAAGGCGCTAAAAACAAAATTACAAACATCTCAAAACAAACTGGTCAGACTACTGCTTGACCTTACTCCTAGAACCCACCTCACCCCTGCCCACTTTGACAACCTAGGATGGCTTAGAGTAGACGACAGAGTACAGCAACTTGCAATGGGCCTGGTCTACAAGATACACTACACGACCAAGGTACCCATGTACATGTCAAAATACTTCCCAAAGGTCAGTGAATACCACGATCACAACACCAGAGGGAGCTCCACAAATCATGTTAAACCCAGATTCGGCTCAAACAAGGGACTAAACACGTTTCGCAATTATGCCACATCAATGTGGAACGCCCTACCCAAAGCTGTAAAGGAATGTGAATCACTACCTAACACAACCCACTCCAATGTACAGTAAATTACCAAGTATGGTCTTGTCAATATTCCAATGTACAGTTTTGCTTGTACAGTTGTACAGTGTCCCCCACCCACCCCTCCTACATATATATATATATATATATATATGAATAATAAATAATTTTTTTATAATTTTTTATTTATTTTTTTGGATGGAAGATCCACACATTGAAGGGCAAAGAGCCACATGCGGCTTGCGAGCCATGGGTTGGCCATGGTGTTGTAAGTGGCAGATGTAATTAGCAACAGGTGACATAGGTAAGGGGGGGCGGGGAACAACCCTTTGTAAATGAGCATGAACCAGTGCATATTGCGCAGTGCAGGGATGGCCAGATGGCGGAGGAGTAAAGGGTGCAGTGGCGAGTGTTGAAAGGGGCACTGGTGGCAAACCAGATAGCAGAGTGGTAGAGGACATCAAGTTTGTGGAGTGAGGTCTTACATGCAGATCTGTAGACTATGTCACCATAATCAAGCATGGGGAGTATTGTCATTTGAATCAAACTTGCATACCCTCATTCCTGACCCTCCAACCCCTGCAACACTTACATTTTCACATCTGTACACACCTATATTAGTATTATTCTTTTAATTTATAATTATTTTTTATTGTCCGTCTTGTTTCTAAGCTGTCTCCCTTTCTCTGTAGTGTCCCCACCATGTTGTCATTGTAAAGGTCCATGTACTGTGTCTGTCCATGTACTGTAATGCAATGTCTGTAAAGTGCTTTGAGATACCTTATGTAAGGCGCTATATAAAATACATCTATTATTATTATTATTATTATTATTATTATTATTATTATTATTATTATTATTATTATTATTATTATTATTATTATTATTATTATTATTATTATTATTATCTTGGAGGTGGAGCATGTCCAGCCTCTGTGGCCATCTAGTCTCATACAAACTGGAGAAAGAGGAAGAGAGATTTGCCCTGACAGGGGTTTCACTCTTTTTGAGAAAAGGTTTTCCAGGACTTTTCCAGGACTTTTTCTTGACAATTCAGGACAGCACCTGCTCACAACCGGTCATATAATTTACCAGTAGGCCCAGTATTGACACATTTAACCCCAATTTTATTCCTCCTTTTTTAATTATGCAGGGTTCCTGATGAAGGGTTCTCATGTTCATTACAAGTGACTGCTACACCCGTCACAAAATGTAAGTTTTGTAGTCATTACGTCAGGATTTTACACCACTTTAAATAAGAGGAGAATAAGCATGTGCTTGTCAAATACCATGTTAGGCCAAAACAAAGGGAATGTGGGCCAAACTTGGCCCGCAGGCCCAAAATTGGGCGGTACTGCTATAATCCTACAAACAGTTAAGTTTCAATCAAAATGCACATCTAGGGGCTAAAATACAATTGTACATTTCCAGGACAACATCATCTTTTTTCCAGCATATTTGGTCATTTCCCAGGTTTTCCATGACTGGAAATCTAGTCTCTGGATTTCCAGGTTTTCCAGGACGAGTGGGAACCCTGCCTGACCCTGGACACTAAAGACTCATGGTATAGTGTACTTGCCCACTCACTTTGTTATTATTTAATATAGTCTTTGCTATTTATTTTGTATGTTTACTGTATGCAGGAGAGGAACAGCTCCCTCCTACCTCCGGTCAATGATCTCTAATTACACCCCCCCAAGACCCCTACGCTCTGCATCTTCTGGCCGCCTCAGACCCACTCCCACCTGAACTCCAGGGGGGTCATCAAAGAGAAGCAGGCTATTCTCAGTCCTCACTCCACAATGATGGAACAAACTTCCCAAAGTCAGGACTGACAAAACCCGGCCCAATTTTCCGCTGCCGCCACACGTCTTCAATCAATATCTGAAATTAATATATATATTTTTTATTACTTACTAACCTTTGTACCATCTTACTATCATGCACTTTGCTACAAAGTAATCTACCATGCCTATATTACTACCTACTATGCTAATCTGTCTATACTACTATGCACCCAAGACTAGCACCCAAGTTCAACACTGTTTGAGGAACAATGTTACTTAGCTGCCAGAGTTGTACCCTTCCTGCTGACTTGCTGTACACAACATGTAAGTCACTTTGGATAAAAGCGTCAGCTAAATGACTAAATGTAATTGTAGTGTTGCAGTCTCTGGCCAGAGGTCCCACCTCTTCTCTGCCAGCGGGATCGACTGCAGAGAAACATGCAGCAGCTCCACAAACTTCAACACAAGATCTTGGAGGATAAGATAAGATATTCCTTTATTGATCCCCTTGTGGAAATGCAGCCATCATAGCAGCATGGTGGAGGGGAGGTACAGGTATGGGCAGGGTAATAGTAGAAAGACTATAAAATATAGGCAATAAAATGAGAACAAATAAACAGTGTAGTGGCGGCTGGTGAAATATATTCTAGGTGGGGCTGTGCCATATTCACTCAGTTTCAGTAACTACAGTATATAACCAGACCTGGTGCCATATTCACTCAGTTTCAGTAACTACAGTATATAACCAGACCTGAAAACTGATAAGAGGTGGAAAAGGTGACGTGTTTGTAAACCAAACTCCTGTAGGGGTGTGTGGGCATCCCGGCATTGTCCCCCAGAAGAAAATCTGTGATTTTAATATGTAAACAAAGCACCCAATAAAAGAATTAAGGGAAAAGACAACCCGTATCCGGGTCTGACAGCACTACGATTACATTTTCATATCATAATACAGAGGCTGAGACTCACTTTTTTTTGCTGCCGGTAGAACATCGCCGTACGAATTGTTAAGAGCCGTCGCGTGTCGCGCTAACCCTTCCAGAAGCTTTGTGGTCCGGGCGTGAACTTTCCAAAAATGTGTCTCTATAAATCCATTTAGTTAGATCCAGCACTGAATGTATCTGGTGATTATTATCAATTTTCATCGACGACAACTATTAGTTATTTCCTGGTTGGCGTGATTCCTACCGCCCTATTTCTATTCTCACCTCCATCTCGAAAGTCATGGAAAAAATAGTCTATGAACAGGTCGAAAAGTACCTAGCAGAAAAAAATCTAATCTACGAATTCCAATCTGGCTTCAGAACATCCCACTCCACTGACACATGCCTTCTCTATTTGAACGACCACATCAAACAAGAGGTGGACGCGGGCAAATACTGCGGCATGGTCATGCTGGACCTACAAAAGGCCTTCGACACTGTCAATCACTCCATTCTGATAGACTATCAAAACCAATTGCTTTTAGCTTGTCAATCAGTGAGCTGGATGCAATCCTACCTTGAGGGGAGGGAACAGATGGTGGAGGTAAACGGTACCCTATCCCCCCCCCCTCACAGTGAGCTGTGGTGTTCCACAAGGAAGCATACTAGGACCGCTACTGTTCCTAATTTATGCAAATTACATGTCGTCATCTTGTGACTGCAACTTGTTCCTGTTTGCGGACGACTCAGCCCTGCTGGTCTCTGACAAGAACAAGTTACAGGTTGAAAAAACCCTCAGCTCGGAACTAGGCAAAATCTGCATATGGCTCGCTGATAACAAACTATCATTACACATGGGCAAAACAGAGTCCATTCTCTTCGGTTCAAATAACAAACTCAGCAAGACCGACGGCTTCTCAGTTAGTGGGTGACAATATTGTCACAAGGAAAGATGAAATTACCTACCTGGGTTCCATCCTAGAGGCTAATCTCTCCTGTGACAAAATGGCATCCAATGTAAAAAAAAAAGTCAATCAAAGAACTCGATTCTTACCGGATCTCCTCTCTGGTAAACAGGAATACCCTGAAGACTCTGGCAGGAGCACTCATTCAATGGTACTACGACTATGCTTGCACCTCATGGTACCAAAGCACCTCAAAGGTGCTAAAAACAAAATTACAAACATCTCAAAACAAACTGGTCAGACTACTGCTTGACCTTACTCCTAGAACCCACCTCACCCCTGCCCACTTTGACAACCTAGGATGGCTTAGAGTAGACGACAGAGTACAGCAACTTGCAATGGGCCTGGTCTACAAGATACACTACACAACTAAGGTACCCATGTACATGTCAAAATACTTCCCAAAGGTCAGTGAATACCACGATCACAACTCAAGAGGGAGCTCCACAAATCATGTTAAACCCAGATTCGGCTCAAACAAGGGACTTAACACGTTTAGCAATTATGCCACATCAATGTGGAACGCCCTACCCAAAGCTGTAAAGGAATGTGAATCACTACCCACTTTCAAAACCACTCTCAAGGAACACCTACGGGAGACTGCAATTCGAAACTGGCCCCTGTAAATGTCCTAACCCAACCCCCTCCAATGTACAGTAATTTACCTAGTATGGTGTTGTCAATATTCCAATGTACAGTTTTGCTTGTTTGTAGTGTTCCCCCCCCCCCCCCAATGTAAATTACCTAGTATGGTTGTCAATATCCCAATGTACAGTTTTGCTTGTACAGTTGTACAGTGTTTCCCCCCCCAACCCCTCCCACACAACCTCCTCCAATGTACAGTTTCTACGTCAAATGTATATACTCCATTTTCTGGACTCTTTTTGTATCACAAACAGTACTGTATTTGCAAATCTGGTATGTCATAAATGTATAGATGTAGCAGTACTGTCTATCTGTATGTCATGTATGTCATATTTGTCCTGATGAATTGAAAATGGGGGACCCTGATGTAAACAAGACGAAAGTCTTTCTCTGGTCTGCATCCCCTTAACAATTGTGTGTATTGAGCTGTACTGTATTGTACCCATTCTGCAATCTGTTAATAAAGTTTTCAATCAATCAATCAATCAATTCCAGATGTGATGTCAAACGAATGCCACACACTCAGCCAATAGACAATTCATTTTATTAGTGTGACTTAAGTATGATGAAAGCCTGTAAGGGCTTGTACTAAAATAACCATAGAAATGCATTGGAGGTTGTGGTGTTAAAAAAAAAATGCCAACACATAATAATAACTCATTACATTTATATGGCGCTTTTCTAGACACTCAAAGCACTCCCCCCAATGTAGGGTGGAAATTGCCTCCTTCACCACCACTGGTAGCACCCAACCTTGGGCTACGCAGGCTCAATGGCTGCCATACACTGGCACCAGGCACATGAATGTACGAGAGGACTGAGGGGCGATCGGCAGCCAGACAGAAGTCGCCCATGGAGTCAGACAGTGATTGTGAGATTCATTCTATGGACTATGATATTCAGAGGTAGAACTTTAAATTATTATTATATTTATCATACATCATTATTCCTTACCAAAAAAAAAATCACCTGTGGGAGGGGCGATGCACAAATCGTCATAATCAGTCAGCCGCCCCTAGTGTAAACAAAGGAGCAGATGAGAGTCTGTACTCCCATTCGGTCATATTATACGTTACAATAAATATAAGAAATTAAGAATATATACTCTGAGTAAGAGTAAACAGTATACACAAGGTACCCTAACTGGCATGATATACGTCATACGTTGTAGTCTGTGCACGTTTTGGTGGTTAAGAGAGTCAGACACACTTAGTGGAGTTCTGCAGATGGAGCGTGTCCCAGCCTCTGTGGCCATCCAGCCAGTCTCATACAAACTGGAGCTTTGCCCTCCTGACCCTGGAGCCTGGACACTAAAGACTTCTCCCCAGAGGAGCTGTCTGTCAAGCAGGTGGGCAGGAAGCTGAGAGTCAGTGGGAGTCAGAGAAGAAGCAGGAGGATGGGAAAATCTTCTACCCAGTGGATCCTGAGGCTGTTACCTGCTCCCCGGCATCAGATGGAGGCTGGAGAAGACACCACGACCGCAGTCTTTCAGCTCACAGACAGAGGGCAGCACCACACAGACTGACTCTCACAACAAACAGGACACTGCAGAAATTATGGACTCATAATTGTAATCCTTGGGTGACTTTTGTAAAAATGTGTCTTTTTATAATCACTAATTCAAACAATGTCTTTTTATATGCTTGTTCATGAGCAATACATTTCCTGTAAGTTATTAATGGTTGTACACAATTTTAATGAAACATTAAAGCTTTAGCTTTCTTTTGTGACCTTGTGAGTTTTGATCAGAACCACACAGTTGGTGATCTATAGCACTAAACTAAATAGCACACTAGAGATATATAAAGGAAAACTGTACAAACCTCTATTTTGAGGAAACCACACACATGCAACTCCCTAAAGATTCAAGATTGTTTATTGTCATGTGCACAGTTAAACGGACAGTTTGCCATACAGTGAAAATCCGCCCTTCACACAAAATCACACAATACTTAACTAAAACATATTTAAATACAAGCGAGAAAATAAGGTAAAAATAGATTAATATAATACATACAAGGCACAGTGAGTAACATTGCACGTTCTGATCAGTATTTACATATAAATGTACAGTGGGTCACAGCAGCAGTTTAAAAAAAATTACTTTAGTGATTCATAGTCAGGTCAGACTGCTGTAACAAAAGCAGGGTGGGGGGGATCAGTTTCAAGAAGGTGTGTGGCTGTGGGGGGCTAGGTGGGGGAGCTGGCATTCACAAGCCTGATGGCCTGTGGGTAGAAACTGTTTGTCAGTCTCGTAGTTCTGGCTTTCAGACTCCTGTATCGCCTGCCTGATGGCAGGAGGTTGAAGAGTCTGTGTTGGGGGTGTGTACTGTCCTTAATTATGTTATGTACATGTCAAAATACTTCCCAAAGGTCAGTGAATACCACAACCACTACACCAGAGGAAGCTCAACAAATCATGTGAAACCCAGATTCGGCTCAAACAAGGGACTAAACACGTTTCGCAATTATGCCACAACAATGTGGAACGCCCTACCCAAAGCTGTAAAGGAATGTGAATCCCTGCCCACATTCAAAACCGCTCTTAAAGAGCACCTACGGGAGGCTGCAATTCGAAACTGGCCACCGTAAATGCCCAAAACCCCCACCACCTCCTAATAGACAGTCTCCTCCCCACCGCATGTATATATTCCCTCCCCGCCGTATGTATATTTCCCTCCCACCCACCCACCCCCTCCTAATGTACAGTCCCCTCCCCATCATATGTATATACTCTGTCAGGATCTAGGGGTAACAGTACTGTATATTTGAATACCGCCTATGTCACAAATGTATCAGTACTAAATACCTATATGTCCCTATGCCATAAATGTCATGTATGTTGTGTATGTCATAAATGTCTATATGAATTGAAAATGGGGGACCCTGATGGAAACAAGACAAACGTCTTTCTCAGGTCTGCATCCCCTTAACAATTGTATGTATTGAGCCGTACTGTATTGTACCCATTCTGCAATCTGTTAAATAAAGTTTTCATTCAAGTTTTCATTCATTCATGTGCTCTGCTGGTGGCCCTGGTAGAGTAAATGTCCTGTAGTGAGGGGAAGGCTGCTCCGACCAGAGATGTACTAGTTTTAATCACTCGCTGGAGTGCCTTCCTCTCCTTGGCAGTGCAGTTTCCATACCAGACCGTGATTGAGCTGGTAAGGACACTCTCAACCATACTTCTATAGCAGTTGCTGAGAATTTTGGGTGGCATGCCAAATTTTCTCAGCCTTCTTAGGAAGTACAGTCGTTGGTGGGATTCTTTTTATTATCTGTTGGGTGTTGTGAGCCCAGGTGAGGTCCTCGCTGATGTGGGTACCGAGGAATTTAAAGGTTTTCTTTTCACCCTATCCACCTCTGTCTCACCTATGTACAGAGGTGTGTACTGTACACTCCTCCTCCGTGGGTCAATAATCATCCCCTTGGTCTTGTCTGCGTTCAAGGAGAGATTATTGTCCTGACACCAGGACACCAGTTCCGCCACCTCCCTGTACGCCTCCTCAGATCCCCCATTGATCAGTCCGATGACTGTAGTATCATCTGCGAATTTGATGATACTGGTGTTGTTCTGGGAGGCCACACAGTCGTGTGTGAAGAGGGTGTACAGTAGAGAGTGGTTTACTAGAGATAAGCACTAAACCCACGATATAAAAGAAAACTGTAAAAAACTATTTTGAGGAAACCACAAACATGCAACGCCCTAAAGAGTGGTTTACTAGAGATACGTTTGAGGTCACTGCATGTATAGCAGTAGCTATTTTAGATTGCAGGAATGGACTCTTTCTAAAGTGCTCTGCAATTTATTTAAATGTATCTAAAAAACAATTAACTTCTTTATTAATCAAATCTATACAACCACTCTGGATTGTGTAGGCTGTGAGTCAATACTAGATCACAATGTCAGGTCATCGTTATCACCATTCAGAGCACAAGGCCTTACCATAGAATTCATTGTATGTGGTACTTGTTTCAACAATCCAGTTTAACGTCAAATCTGTCATAGAAAACCATGTCAAAATATTCTATAGTCAGGCATGGAGATACATCTAGCCAATCAAAACAGAGGAATGAAGCTAAATGACTAAATGTAAATGTACTCTGGTTAGATGCCAAACTTATTTCCGTTGTAATGTGCTTGTGCTGTATAATGACAATACTGTGATGTGAATGAGGGTAATGATGTCAGGAGCAGGGACTCAATCAGCTGTCATCATTAACTCAGGTGTTACTGGGCGTGGAGGAGACGCTGAGACTATTGAAAAGCCACTGGGACTCAGATATCGGGGTCGGAGCACCCATTAGGTCCGGGGGGGAGGGATCAATCGCGGTCAGTTAGGACAGGGGTTCCCAAACTTTTCAGGCCAGGACCCAGAAAATAAGGCGTCAGAGAGCCGCGGCCCAATGCACATCGTCAGGCTTTTTTTCTTTTTTGCCAGGCGGCCGATTTTTTAAGCCAAATATCACTTCAATCCTATTAAGTTAGTTCAAGTTAGTTATTCATTTATATGTGCTATTTATGAGAGGGCTAACTTGTTGCAAAATAATAATGATAATAATAATAGTCTCATTAAAATACTATTGTTGCTTCGGTTGTTTTCAGCGTTTTATGTGCATAATCTGTTATTTAGTTTGAAATGTTCGTTGAAATAAGTAGATTTTTAGTTTTTGTTTATTTATTAAGTTAATATAAAACCATATAGTCACATTTTAGAATACAATAGAATAGAATTTTAGAATACAACTAGAAACACTGTCCTGGCCTGCTTCTAAGTTCAGTGGCCTGACAAAAAAAAAAAAAAAAAAAAAAAGTTTTTATTTTTATTTTTTTATCATCTCGCGGCCCACCCATGGCTGCTCGCGGCCCACCTTTGGGTCGCGAACCCGACTTTGGGAACCACGGAGTTAGGACATATATATAGATGGATATACAGCCAGATGCCCATAGGTTCCAGTAGTGTGAGGAGGGGAGGCTTACCCTCCTGGAGATAGATAGGGACGTGAATAGAGAGTACTGCGCTACCTAGCTCCCAAACGCTAAACTCGGAACGTCCTTGCGGACGCCAAGTACGATTCCTGGGTTAAAGCTACAACCTGGTGGAACACCGTTCGACGAAGCCGTTTTCCCGGGGAGTCTGTTGCGTTGCGAGGGCGAGCTAAGTCCACTCATACCATATTGTACATTTTATATTGTATTGTGTATTCCATATTGTATATCGTGTATCTTATACTATAGATCGTGTATTTTATACTGTATATCGTGTCTCTTAACTCATTCAGTGCCACCGGTTATTCCACAAGATGGTGCTAGTGCGCCACCGCTGTAAGTCAATGGGGGGACTGCTAGATTTGCGAGTCCTTAAAAAAAAACTCATTCAGAGCCATGCCCATATGACCAAATTAGGCCTTTCCGTGCCAGCACTTTAGTCAATGGGAGGACGGGGAAATTAGCGAACGCTTAAACTATATCTTAAATTATGGCTATGGGTCTAATACACCCGTTGCTTAACACATTCCCCGCCAATCCCGTTGTACAGCGTGTTTGCCGGCCATGCAAATTCTGCCAGACCACGCTGTACAGCGATATTGAGATCATATTTAATTTTTTCGCCATGGCATTCATAATTCCGCCACCCAGCCTCTGGTGATACAGTGGGACCCTGCACAATAGTGCAACGCCTCAATACCGCCGCCTGGTGGATGATCGGGCGAGTTACAACCGGAAGTGGCCATCGGTGCATCTGGGAAATCCGTCCGGCAGTCACATATCGTTGCGGGACTACAGACAAACACTGGCGTGCATATGGATCGCTGCCATAACTCAATAATCAATATGATTTGGGCGTTTATTGCGCCATACAAACCGGAAATGGATCTAGTAGATCGACGTCAAATAAGTGGGATCTTTTTCTTCCAGTCTCATCGGCGAACGGTAAGAGGACAGTAACGTTACTTTCAGCTTGATTGTTTATTCTTTTCACTGCAAACCGATCTGATCAATATATCACCCATACCACATAAAGCATTTACTGACGATCACGGAATTATAAACAACCCCCCCCCCCCCTTTCATCCGCGCATGATGAATCATAATGTATATGATCATATACAGTTGAATTTTTTAATATAGCGTGTATCGGGAATAAACGGCAGTTGCTAATCTATATATGCGTTTATGCCTATAACTCACGTTCTATTACTGCAGAAAACAATAAAAACGTATATTATAGAAGGTATTTTTGGAAGAATCTATGAATGAAAAAGTATAACATTCCTACATCCTGAACGATAGATAATCGATGTTGAATGGGCCAGAGTAATGTCAATTTAGCAATACAATTTAAAAAGTTATAGCCCTGCAAAGAAGGTGAACATCTCCATAGGCTTAGAGTGGTGGCAGTGAGCCTACATTGATGGATATAACCGTGGCAGGGAATGTGTAAACAATGACTTGCTTGCAGTCAACATGTACGAAACAGATTGTTTTTTTATTGGTACATTTCCGTTTTATACCGTTTTGAATATCAGTATAGTTTGAGATTTCTAGTAATTCCAGAGAAATCCGCGATAATAGCCCTTTAGTGGAATACACAAAACACGTGGTCATTTTTCGGCTGATTTATGAATAGTTTTCAAATAAACGCTAGATTATCAATAGTATATGTGTCCTTAAATATGCACGCTAGAGAAGCGGGCTGAAAAATCTATTATCCATGACTTGGTCAGCGCTAACGTCACGCACACACACTCCGATGGCGGATAAAGGAACATCTGATTAACCCAATACTGGTAAAATAGAGTCCTTACCTCACATCAGATGTTCTGCAAAAAGATTAATCCAATTCCTGATCGCCATTCCAAATATTGATCGCGTTTATTGATCCAACGTTAGGGTATCTGCAGGTTTAGCCCAGTCAGATTTAAGGCTTTTTAAGACTTTTTAATGCCACTCAGAATACAAATTTAATACCAATTTCACAATAACAAAATGGCAAAAATCGACACCAATTAGTTTAAGTTTAGGGACACATGGTCCAAAGATGTTTATTAAAACATAACATAAACATAAACATTATGCCACATCAATGTGGAACGCCCTACCCACAGCTGTAAAGGAATGTGAATCACTACCCACCTTCAAAACCACTCTCAAGGAGCACCTACGGGAGGCTGCAATTCGAAACTGGCCTCTGTAAATGTCCTAACCCAACCCCCTCCAATGAACAGTTACCGCGCCTCCCACCCCTTGGTCTGCATCCTGGCTGAGGCTGTTTGTGACAGCTATGAGGGTTGCCTTGCTCTTTTTTAACTACTCTATTTTCTCTTCTGCAGCTTTTCTTTTTTGGCCCTGTACGTCAGACATCTTCTTCCTCTTCTCCTCCAAGTGCATTCTGTACCTTGACCTTGCTGACGCAGCAGATGTCAGCATCTCCTTGGACAAAGGCACCTTGAGGACCCCCCCACAGACTGTGACGTAGTCGCGGATGAGGCGCTGTGCAATGACTGTATCCTGCTGCATATTACAGGTCTCTACCTCCTTATTTACAGAGAAGCCCCTCTCAACTGTCGCTTGCCCATGTGACAGGAGAAGGAGCTTCCTGCAAAAGAACCACAGCTCAGGGTAGTGTTGGTTGATCACTCCCTGGAGAAACACATCCAGTCTGGTCTTCATGGGTTCGTAGGCGAGGAAGGCATTATCTCTTGCTTCAACAGACAGAAAGTCCCCAAACTGTTGAGTAATCACATCACCTGAGACCAACAATACATAATTTAGGTGCATGTTGATTATACTTACATCAGTCAGATACTTTTCATATCAAGAAGCACATTTTATGATAATTAGATGGGGGGGGGGGAATTGGTTTTGAAGTACTGCTCAGTTCGATGACAATGCTTGTGGGGCTGTGGTAGGGGGACTGGTTTAAAAAAAAAAAGAAAAAAAAAGAAGGACAATATATTCAGGGTCAGGAGTGTATTGATTGATTGATTGAATTGATTGAAAACTTTATTAACAGATTGCAGAATGGGTACAATACAGTACAGCTCAATACACACAATTGTTAAGGGGATGCAGACCAGAGAAAGACTTTCGTCTTGTTTACATCAGGGTCCCCCATTTTCAATTCATCAGGACATATATGACATACATGACATACAGATAGTCAGTACTGCTACATCTATACATTTATGACATACCAGATTTGCAAATACAGTACTGTTTGTGATACAGAAGGAGTCAGGAAAAGGGAGTATATACATTTGACGTAGAAACTGTACATTGGAGGAGGTTGGGTGGGGGGGGGTTGGGTACACTGGGATATTGACAACCATACTGGGTAATCTACATTGGAGGTGGTTGGGGGGGGGGGGGCACACTGTATATACAAGCAAAACTGTACATTGAGGGGGGGGGGGGACACTGTACAAAAACAAAATTGTACATTGGACTATTGACAAAACCATACTAGGTAAATGACTGTACATTGGAGGGGGTTGGGTTAGGATATTTACAGGGGCCAGTGTTGAATTGCAGTCTCCCGTAGGTGTCCCTTGAGAGGTTTTGAAAGTGGGTAGTGATCCACATTCCTTTACAGCTTTGGGTAGGGCGTTCCACATTGATGTGGCATAATTGCGAAACGTGTTTAGTCCCTTATTTGAGCCGAATCTGGGTTTAACATGATTTGTGGAGCTCCCTCTGGTGTTGTGATCGTGGTATTCACTGACCTTTGGGAAGTATTTTGACATGTACATGGGTACCTTGGTCGTGTAGTGTATCTTGTAGACCAGGCCCATTGCAAGTTGCTGTACTCTGTCGTCTACTCTAAGCCATCCTAGGTTGTCAAAGTGGGCAGGGGTGAGGTGGGTTCTAGGAGTAAGGTCAAGCAGTAGTCTGACCAGTTTGTTTTGAGATGTTTGTAATTTTGTTTTTAGCGCCTTTGAGGTGCTTTGGTACCATGAGGTGCAAGCATAGTCGTAGTACCCCTGAATGAGTGCTCCTGCCAGAGTCTTCAGGGTATTCTTGTTTACCAGAGAGGAGATCCGGTACAAGAATCGAGTTCGTTGGTTGACTTTTTTTATTACATTGGATGCCATTTTGTCACAGGAGAGATTAGCCTCTAGGATGGAACCCAGGTAGGTAATTTCATCTTTTCTTGTGACAATATTGTCACCCACTGTAACTGAGAAGCCGTCGGTCTTGCTGAGTTTGTTATTTGAACCGAAGAGAATGGACTCTGTTTTGCCCATGTGTAATGATAGTTTGTTATCAGCGAGCCATATGCAGATTCTGCCTAGTTCCGAGCTGAGGGTTTTTTCAACCTGTAACTTGTTCTTGTCAGAGACCAGCAGGGCTGAGTCGTCCGCAAACAGGAACAAGTTGCAGTCACAAGCTGACGACATGTCATTTGCATAAATTAGGAACAGTAGCGGTCCTAGTATGCTTCCTTGTGGAACACCACAGCTCACTGTGAGGGGGGGGGATAGGGTGCCGTTTACCTCCACCATCTGTTCCCTCCCCTCAAGGTAGGATTGCATCCAGCTCACTGATAGACTATCAAAACCAATTGCTTTTAGCTTGTCAATCAGAATGGAGTGATTGACCGTGTCAAAGGCCTTTTGTAGGTCCAGCATGACCATGCCGCAGTATTTGCCTGCGTCCACCTCTTGTTTGATGTGGTCATTCAAATAGAGAAGGCATGTGTCAGTGGAGTGGGATGTTCTGAAGCCAGATTGGAATTCGTAGATTAGATTTTTTTCCGCTAGGTACTTTTCGACCTGTTCGTAGACTATTTTTTCCATGACTTTCGAGATGGAGGTGAGAATAGAAACAGGGCGGTAGTTGCCTGGGTCTAATTTGCTGCCCTTTTTGTGCAGAGGGGTCACCCTCGCAATTTTGAAGTCCTTGGGGACGTGTCCCTGTTTTATGGAGAGGTTTATTATGTGTGTGATGATTGGGGTGATGGCGGCTGCTGAGTCTCTGAGGAATTTGGAAGGGATGTTGTCGTGGCCAGTGGCCTTGTTAGGTTGGAGGGCGCTCAGTTTATTGAGTACCTCATCTGTTGTTACCATTTCCAGCTTGAAGTCGTCCTTGCGGACCCCTAGGTTTTTGTAGTAAGCTACTATGTGTTCTACCCCATAAAGCCCTGAGTGGGAGGGTAGTTTGTTTACCAGTGTTGTGGCTATGTTTGTGAAGAAAATGTTTAAGTAATTGGCTACATCCAGCTTGTCTGTGATGAGCGTGTTGTCCGTTTTTATGTTTATGTTTGAGAATCTGGTTTTAAGTTTTTTACTGCATCCTAGTTGATTATTGAGTAATTTCCAAAGTTCACGTGGTTTGTTTTTGTTTTCCTCAGTTTTGTCATTGATGAAATTCTTTTTTGCAGATTTGATCATGGAGTTTACGTCGTTTCTTAGTCTGTTTCTTGATTTGTATGTGGTGTTAGTGAGTGGGTGAGAGTATTGTGGAGAGTAAGTGAGGGGTGTGTGTGAGAAAGAGACAGAACGGCTCTATTCTCTCTCCTACCAGCAGAAACACCTCCTGACAACTGCTGGTTTTGCAGAAACCTCTGCACCAGACTAGACATCCTTGCCTGGCACCAGTCTGGATCTGTATACATGGTCTTGGGGTCCAAACAGGCAATCTGTCTCACTATGGCATACTTCAGTGGTGATTTCTCCTGCACTTTCTATATGATCTTCGACATCCCTGTGGTGCACTCTGTCCTAAACTCAAGGACTGCAAGTTCCCCTATTTAAATTTTTTGCTGGAGTTCCTGACAGAGGGATAATAGGACATAAAAAGTGAATGACATGACACCATGCGCCGTCTCCATCCTGCTAATAAGAAAATAATATACTACTGTACCTTGAGCACGGAATCTGCACCCAGGCCTATTTGCACCTCTGTTGGCTGGACCCAGTTCTTCTTGACATCCAGTTTCACCAGCTGCAGCGCACTGATGTCCTGGAGGAGCTCCCTCTTGACGAAACGCCTCAGCATACTCTGTCAACAGAACATTTTAAAATGTGCTCATGTTTAGTATTTGGTTGCATATTCTTTGCATGCCATGCCTTCCTGATGTCTCTGATCCATCAACAGCTAAATACTCTTAATATCTTATTTCCAAGTACTCCTACAAGCAATATTATAACCTATTTTTGAATGGGTGTATACGGGAATTGGGTGGGGGGGGGGCTAGATTCAACTGTACATTACGCTGGTACAGTATGGAACACATGGTTGTCTAAATAGTTGTAAGTCATCAAGAGCCAGGTATAAAATGAGCCCCAAACCATCACTAAAATATTATATAATATATATATACCATTCAAATAAAATGGCATATAAAATGTTACAGTACTAGGCTATCATTACCTTCATCAACTAAGCCAAATCTTTGGCGAGGAAAGGAATCACCGGCTCATCCGTTTGATATCTGGTCAAGAAAGGACTGAAGGTCCTGGTGACAGCCATGTAAAACTGTAGTTTTGCCATGATGAGGGGGTCTTTTGCAGATGCGACAAGGGTGTCAAAGGATGCTGTTCCTGGATTTGGCAGCTTCTTTGTTCTGACAGCATCCAGGTAGATGGTTAGTGATGGCCATACCGCTATAGCCCTCTCCACCACTGGCAGGTTTTCGATCCAGCGATGGCCACAGAAACGTTGGAAACGTTGTTGATTTGGTCAGAGCAGTGAAGTCTTCCCTCCTTGCTGGCACATTGTGAAACAGAATGTGCATGGACCTCAGCACCTTCTCCAGCTGCCACATTTGCAAGTATTGTGTAGCGTGTGTAGGCCACAATTTCCCACCTCAATCAGTTGGGCCCCATCATACTGCTCAGATTGCTCTTGCTGCAGTAGTTCCAGAAACTTAAAGTTCACGTTCGGGCCATCCATCGAGACTGACAGAAGCGTTTGCATGTCCAGCTGCTCTGTACATTCCTGAAGATTAAATGAGAATAATATAAAGCATATAACATCTTAATAATACACTAATTCTTGAGACTTTGCCAAAAACATGTCCCACTAAGAAAATGGCTAATTCTATTGAAAATTGTTTTTAAATGAATATGATCATCTTTATATATGAATGAAAACTTTATTTAACAGATTACAGAATGGGTACAATACAGTACAGGTCAATACACACAATTGTTAAGGGGATGCAGACCAGAGAAAGACTTTTGTCTTGTTTACATCAGGGTCCCGGGCAATTCCATGCAAATGTCAACCTCACCATGAAAAAATTTAAATAACATGATCATAACCAAACCAATTTCAAATGTATCATCAAGGTCTATATTTTGAAGTATAAAATAGATTTGATCGTAATATTTATGAGAATGCATGTTTTTTCACACAACAGGAGACACAATGATGTAAAAATTTATTTTTCGATTAACCTAATTGTATGACTTTCTGAATGGCTAGAATGGCAAAAAAATCAACAGATATTTTTCTAACCTCACCTTTGGTCATGAAGGGCTGTTGTATCAATATGTGAATCAATTATGTACTTTGTGTCTTTCCATTGGCAGGTGAAGCATGCTGTTATAATGCCCCTTTATGGGACAGCGAATGTAACATCCATAACGTTTTCCAGGAAAAGTTGTCATAAAACATGCATCTGGAATGCAATGTCAACCAAACTTCCTAAGCAAAGCTAACTTTTGTCCATGTCCCTTATGGAGGCTTACCGCTGCACTTCCAACCAAAGAGTCCTGGGTCAGTTTTGATCAGATTCGTGAACACCTCAATCCTCACATGGATAACAGAGGGAGATACTGTACCATTTCTCTGAACCAGTCCAGGCAGAGTGAATTGGACTTGATTTTTTATAACTTTCTTTTTCATGGTGAGGTTGACATTTTCATGGAATTGCTCCAAAACTCATTTTCTGATTTAACCAATATTAATATTGCTGTTCTCTGTATAGAAAAAACTTTGTTAATCAAATAAAGAGCTATTTTCCAAAAACCTTTTGTAATTTATTTTCAGAAGTGACTGAAATTTGGAAACTATTTAAGACCAAAAAAAAGAAATATTTTAATTTTTTGTGTGTGATTTTTGTGATGTCACAGTATGTCATAATAGCACATTCTAGAATATTTGTGATGTCACAGTATGATGTCATAATCGAACATTCTAGAACATTTGTGTTCTATTTTAAACTGAATCATTTTAAACTATTCTTATTTATTGCTAGATCCAAATGTGAAACACTGCGGGTTGTGACGCACACACACACAGTCACACACACACAGTCACACACACACACACACACAAACATACACACACACACACACAGACACACACACCGACATACACACACACACACACACACACACACACACACACACAGTCACACACAGACACACACACACCGAGTTGTAGTAGCGTTGTAGTTGTAGATCTAGGTTAACTGTGTCCTGGTAGAGTAGTAGTAGTAGTTGTAGAGTAGATCTAGGTTAACTGTGTCCTGGAGTAGAGTAGTAGTAGTTGTAGCGTTGTAGTTGTAGATCTAGGTTAACTGTGTCCTGGTAGTTGTAGAGTAGTAGTAGCTGTACACACACACACACAGTCACACACAGACACACACACACCGAGTTGTAGTAGCGTTGTAGTTGTAGATCTAGGTTAACTGTGTCCTGGTAGATCTAGGTTAACTGTGTCCTGGGGTAGAGTAGTAGTAGATCTAGGTTAACTGTGTCCTGGAGTGGTAGTTGTAGAGTAGATCTAGGTTAACTGTGTCCTGGAGTAGAGTAGTAGTAGTTGTAGCGTTGTAGTTGTAGATCTAGGTTAACTGTGTCCTGGTAGTTGTAGAGTAGTAGTAGCTGTAGTAGTAGTAGATCTAGGTTAACTGTGTCCTGGAGTGGTAGTTGTAGAGTAGAGTAGATCTAGGTTAACTGTGTCCTGGAGTGGTAGTTGTAGAGTAGTAGTAGCTGAAGTACAACCACACACACACACACACAACACAATAAACACACATACACACTAAACAACGATGCATACAGGATTATTTATGACTATTTTTAAACTGAATCATTTTATTCTTATTATTTGCTAGATCCAAATGTGAAACACTGATTATTTGTTCATGAACTACAGGAGTATTACTGAATAGAGAGCCTATTAAGATGCTAGATCCTAATGTGAAAACACTGTGATTTGCCATATCTTGCTATGCTCGCTCATGCCTGTATTTTTTATGTCCGTTCTATTTTATAATTTTTTGACTATTTTTAAACTGAATCATTTTAAACTATTTTTACTATTTGTGTTACTGAAAACTGTAAGCGGAGAGCCTATTGGGATGCTAGATCCTAATGTGAAACACTGTGATTCTACCCGTCTATCTTTTTATGCTCGCTTATGCCTGTATTTTTTACTGTTGTGAAGCACTTTGAACTGCAACCTCTGTATGAAAAGTGCTATACAAATAAAGTTATTATTATTATTATTATATATATTCAACAATTCTCTCAGCATTTCCTGGCATTCTTTCAGTCCCTGTCCACACGAGAGTTTGGATTTAATATGACCGAAGTTTGAAAAAATAAAAGACTGAACGCTCACTAAACTTCCTGTTGGGTCGCGATCTGCCATTAATTTACTGAAGAAGAAGAAGTAAACTTCCTGTTTAGAAGCACAGCTGGACCCTATTGATCATTTTGCCAACGGAACATATATTTTCAGCAAAGAAAGAAACTGCAATAAACAAACGGATACATTCACTGTGTTCTGCCTCTCATTTTGTTGATGAAACAAAACCATCAGCAACACAATTTACCACCAAGAGCGGATAGTTTAGTCTCACAAACAAGATCTCCGGTGTTGTTAGCTACATGCTAATGTCAATGGCATTCTCTATGTATAGTATATAGCTTAAATGCTAACGTAATAATGTAACGTTAACGCTAGTATAATGAATGGATGCAAACGTTATTTAACACATTGCAGAATGGGTACAATACAATACGGCTCAATACAAACAATTGTTAAGGGGATGCAGTCTGGACTGGGTTCCTTATAACAACTTGACAACACATGAGTTTAGTTTAGCTGCAGCTACATGTTTACTCTGAGCGTCAACAGACATCAGTCGATCACAACACTCTTCAACACAGACGATACGTTTTGAACAAAAGTTTGTTACAATCATTTTCATATAACGCTACTTGGGACAGCTCTGCTGTAAACACTGGTGTAGTTGGCTCTGCTCTAATCTCTCTACCCCGCGGTCTGCCGTGAACATGGGGAATAATTGCGACAGCTCTGCTGTAAACACTGGGAATAACCTCGGTTGCTATGCCCACACGCAACTGCAAAACCGCACAACTCCACCCTGGCCACCGGTTTCAAAGACCGCGGTTGCAGTGTAGCAAATCCCCGGTTGTGTGTGGCCGAACAGTGCAACTGCGCACATACAATCACGGTTACATTAAACCCAGCGTTCGTGTGGACGGGGCCTCAGACTACAACATGAATCCAGACTGGTTTGACCCTCAAAATGGTCCACCGAAGTCAAACACATGTGGGTAAAGCCCTATTTTTGATAGTGTTTTTTGTCTATTTCAGACGTGTAACATCCATAACGCAAAAATGTAACATCCATAACGGCACTTTTTTGTGATTCATTCCTTGAGGAAATGCCAGGTTTTCCTGAATGTGCTTTTTGGGTACCTCAAACCCTTCCCTACAAAGTGATAGTAAACATGTTATTCTTTGAAAAAGATATTCACAGAGTTTTCATCATGTGTTCAGTGAGTCCGAAAAGCTTGTCAATTTCCGTAACATCCATAACGCTGTGTATTTTGTCACCTATCTCAAAATCCAAAAGGTCAAAACATTTCTTACTGCAGGCTCATCTTTATCTCAATAAGTGTAACTAAAATGTGTAAATTATACTTCCAATTCAAATCGATGCCTTGTCAATGTTAAGTTAAGTTTCCAATGTTCTCTCTGAATGTAACATCCATAACGCTGGAATTGCCCTCCCCCATTTTCAATTAAATGACATTTATGACATACATGACAATTATGACATAGGGACATACAGGTATAGTAGTTACATTTGTGACATATACGATATGCAAATATACAGTACTGTTAACCAGAGATCCTAACAGCAAATATATACGATGGTGAGGAGACTGTACATTATATACACACATGCCTAAATAATTATTATTATTTTAGCTAGATCATTTGATTGATAGAAAACTTTATTAACAGATTGCAGAATGGGTACAATACAGTACAGCTCAATACACACAATTGTTAAGGGGATGCAGACCAGAGAAAGACTTTCGTCTCGTTTAAATCAGGGTCCCCCATTTTCAATTCATCAGGACATACATGACATACAGATAGACAGTACTGCTACACTTTCTCACTACTTACTTTGAAATGGTGCAGTAGATCTCGAGCTGTTCCATGCCCCATGAACTGCGAACCCAGGTATCTGGAGCGAACTTGGTCTTTGTCCCAGTAGCGCACATGAAGGTCAAGTTGTTTTGTTTTGGTCGTCTGGCAGAAGCTCTCATCGAACATTAACAGAAACGTGTCCTTGTTTACATCCCTGAATAGATTGTTTTGGATGTAAGGGGCCAAACCAAACCTGGCTATGTAGGACGTTTTGTCTTTTCCACATGTGAATGTTTTAGCGACTTCAGAGTCAGGGAACATCGCATGGAATACCTCTCCTAGTCCCTCATTTCCATTGTAGGACTGATGCTTTGCGACCGTATTTAGAACCCACAGTACCTCAGCTTCAAGCGTTGGCGTGGAGCCGAACGTTACCCGGACAGGTGCAGATGTAACAACAATTGGTATCGCTGGTGGTAGACCTACCTGTCCCTGAGCAGTTGATGTGGAGGCAGGGGCCGAAAAGACATTTGAAATTGAAGTTGTCTGCAGGCGGGTTTTTGCAGAGGTAACATGCTTAGCGCCTCGTAAATGTCTTTCACTGGGACCAACCACGGTACAAACAGAGGGTTGTCGAGCCAGTTCTCATTAAATTTGCACTTTCCCATGATATTAAATTAACGAGTGCAAATAAATACAAATGAATGAAACTAAACGTCAGCGTTATCGCTACGGCTTGATAACCGTGTTACCCATTACTCCGGTGCTCTGAAATAGTTCCTGATGGCGACAAACATTAAGCACCATAATTGGTTCCGCTCCACTGCGTGAAAGAAAAAGAAAAAAAAGTCCGACTTTATCTTTCGTTAAAATCTTAGGCCAAAATGTATGAGACACTTTAGAAACAACAAAGTGGCTAGTTAGGTAGCCAACTATTTGTTTTTGATCAAGGTCTTTTTATTGTACATTTTCACAATATACAAAAAAGTAGGCTACATTGTATCAACCCAACCCACCCGCCCACCCAGTAGATCTATACCACTCGAAATCTCAAAACAGACCCTTCTGTTTCTTCTGTAGCTCTTGATACATTGCATAATCTCTTTAATACAGTGGGATTAAATCAAGCGTATTGCTCTATTTGATTAGACTTAGTCTCAGGGACCCTCCATCTGAGAAGATCTTTGTTGTTGGATGTGATTTAGTCCAGAGATTAGCTTATATAGCTGAGATAACAGTAGTAAGTGAAACCTATGATCAGGATAATCAGAATATACTGTATTCTCTCATTGGACTATTGGCCCCATTTTTCTGGGGACCCTCTGGAACTACCGGAAGGACTCCTGATTTAAGAATCACTGGCTTAATACACGACAGCTGCTCCAAATCCTCCGAGTCTGGCTCTGGTGATAGTTACCATAATCGTCCTGTGCCCCGCAGTGGTGTGGAGCGACTTAAAACAAAGTACATGGGGATCCTATTGAGTATCGAGTATACTGCTTAGTATGAGTACATGGGGATCCTATTGAGTATTGCGTATACTGTTTAGTATGAGTACATGGGGATCCTATTGAGTATTGCGTATACTGTTTAGTATGAGTACATGGGGATCCTATTGAGTATACGGTTTAGTATGAGTACATGGGGATCCTATTGAGTATACTGTAAACAAGTACATGGAGATCCTATTATGTAAATTGAAAACTGTGTTTTGGGACCTGTTCTCTCTTCTTTTCAAGTCTACTGAGCTTAAACTGAACTAATGTTTTTTCCCCCAGTATGAGTTATCATGTGTCTCTTCAGAGATGCTTTATGACTGAACACTTTCCAACAAACTGAACAACTAAATGGTTTCTCTCCAGTATGAGTTTGCATGTGTTTCTTCAGATCTCCCTTCATACTGCACCCTTTCCCACAAACTGAACGACTAAATGGTTTCTCTCCAGTATGAGTTCTCATATGTTTCTTCAGATCTCCCTTCATACTGAACCCTTTCCCACAAACTGAACAACTACCGGTAAATGGTTTCTCCCCTGTATGAGTTATCATGTGTGTCTTCAGATTTAGTTTCCTATTGAACCCTTTTCCACAAACTGAACAACTAAATGGTTTCTCTCCTGTATGAGTCATCATGTGTTTCTTAAGATTCCCTTTCATACTGAACCCTTTCCCACAAACTGAACAACTAAATGGTTTCACTCCTGTATGAGTTATCATGTGTCTCTTCAGATCTCCCTTCATACTGAACCCTTTCCCACAAACTGAACAACTAAATGGTTTCTCTCCAGTATGAGTCATCATGTGTCTCTTCAGAACTTTCTTCATACTGAACCCTTTCCCACAAACTGAACAACTACCGGTAAATGGTTTCTCCCCTGTATGAGTTATCATGTGTGTCTTCAGATTTAGTTTCCTATTGAACCCTTTTCCACAAACTGAACAACTAAATGGTTTCTCTCCTGTATGAGTCATCATGTGTTTCTTAAGATTCCCTTTCATACTGAACCCTTTCCCACAAACAGAACAACTAAATGGTTTCACTCCTGTATGAGTTATCATGTGTCTCTTCAGAGATGCTTTCTGACTGAACCCTTTACCACAAACTGAACAACTAAATGGTTTCACTCCTGTATGAGTTAACATGTGTCTCTTCAGAGATGCTTTCTGACTGAACCCTTTCCCACAAACTGAACAACTAAATGGTTTCTCTCCTGTATGCTTATTTATGTGTATCTTCAGATCTCCCTTCTTTCTGAACCCAGGACTGCCGCTAGATGAACTTTGTATTTTCTGTGTCTTCTTTGGTTTCAGAGTCATCAAACGTGGCCCTGCAGTCTCCTTCCATTCATCACAGTCATTGGTCTCAGTTTCAGGACTGTCATCACTGTCATCAGTCTTAGTATCAGTCTCAGTTTCAGAACTGTCATCATCACTGTCATCAGTCTCATTTCCCGAACAGTCTGAAGAGAGGAGCTGGCCATCTCTAGTTGGTTCTAAATCACCAGCTGGATCTAGGTTACTGGCTGGTTCTGATACTCCACAGTCCTCAGCATCATGTTCTGTTTTCATCTGTTCAGTTGAAGTGCTGGGTAAAGAGTATGCTTCTCCGTTTCTCTCCCTTTGGGTTTGAAGAGGCTGATCATTCTTTTCACCATCTTCACATTTCACTGGGTCTACTGTGATCGTGGAGCGATCAGCTTCTTCCAGCCCTTGATGTAGTTCAACTTTAATCTGTAGGAGGTCTGGGTCCTGGGTTTGGCTGAGTTGTGAGGACAGAGTATTCTCACTATATTCTTCACATTTCACAGGATGTAAGATCATCTTGCACCTATCAGACTCCTCTAGATCTTGACATAGTTCCTCCTGTTCCTCTTTAATCTGTAGGGGATCTGGGTCCTTGATTTGGTTAAACCACGAGGACTGAGGTTTCTCTTCATCATGTTCACTCTTCACAGAGACAGGATTTAATGTGACCTTCATGATATCAGCCTCCTGCAGACCTTGGAGGTGCTCTCCTTCCTGACTGGTCCAGAGTTCCTCCTGTTCCTCTTTCATCTGTAGGGGCTCTGGCTCCTCCTGGTCCAGACTGGGGCTCCTCTCCTGCTGCTCAGGGGGAACCTCCTCCAACAGAGTCTAGAAAGAAGAAGAATTTAAATGTAATTTCTTTACAAACACTACACTCTTGCCAGGAAAGTAACATGTTGAAAGAATAGGCCTATATAGGGATGCATCAGGGTGATACTAGCTACATTTGATTGATCTGTATCGACTACAGTTGGTCAGATCTATTACCAAGTTGTCATAAAGCTTCCTCCTCCAGTAACATCAGAGGAGAAGGAAAAGGTTCCCAGCTTTCCTCCAGAATGGATCTGATTCCACTTGATGAGATATTGGCCAAAGGTTTGACATTTCTATAACACAAGGCTATAAAGTAAGACATGTACATGAGTATCTCATCTTTTACAGTCTATGCTTGTTATGTTTACAGTCTATGCTAGTTCGAGATTCTTCTTCTTAACTTTTTAATTGGTTAAGTAATGCCTCCAACTACTTTAAGGAGGTTAGTGGTAATTTATATCTTCCCAAGCTGGTTACTGAACCCACCAGGCCAAACCTGAAAAACATGGCTAAATCCACCTCAATTGATTTAATTTTCTAAAATATATGTAATAATAATTCAGCTTGCAGCGTATTTGAGTTGGGAATCAGAGATCACTGCCCCACAGCATGTATCAAAAACTCCAGACTACAGAAAACAAAATCTCACACTATTTCCAAAAGACACCCCTGATGTTGTTCTCTCTCAGTCATCAATAAACATGCTCCTTTTAAATAAATTAGGATAAAATCTCACCTAAGATATGTGATTTATTTAGAGAAAGGAAACACATAGACACTCTGGAGACCCTTCCCATCTGTCATTATTTAGGCAATTTAGAAATAAATGTGCATCTGAGGTAGTGAATGCCCACCATCCACTTCAATGTTAGCGTTAATAACGCCTAATCTATGTTTAATCTATGTTTTAAATTATGGCTATGTGTCTAATCTGCCCGTCGCTTATCAATGACTCGTTTTTTTATCGGTTCATTTTCGTTTTATAGCATTTTGAAAAGCCCTCGTTTTCAAGGAATATAAAAAGATTCCATGATAAACGCCCTGTACTGGAATATTCTAGAATACACAAAAACATTGTAATTTTTCTGCCTATTTATGAATCGTTTTCAAATAAACGCTAGATTATTGATAGTATATGTGTACGTATGCATGCTATATAGGCAATAATAGCTATATCGACCAATATCCAAGCTATCCTGTCTTGCAAAGATCTGTTTCTCTCAGATCACTCTATATTAAGCCCACATCAATGTGAGTTTAGAGCAACAGCCACTACTCATTTGACACAGTTCATCACTCTTCTATTGCAAAGGTTAATGAATGTTGGCTTTGACACATCTGCTTACAAATGGTTTCAGAGCTATTTATCCAAAAGGCATACTTTTACTAGTTTAGTTTCAAGTGTTTTATTTGTCACATATAAAGTACATGTACAGTAAATTACAGTAAAATGCTTGCTTCTGTATGAGCCCCCTGATAATATGCTTCATACAGTAAAAAAGTTAAAAGAATAGTGTAACTGAGGGGTACAATTCCCTGACTGTATTACTAGATATGATACTTACTACCACTACCTTTGTACTTAATATTCGGCCACCCAGTACACGGCATAAATATATTATCATGAACACTCTCACGTAGATGAAACGGATCCAACACAAATGTACGAATTAGAAACAGGTCTTTATTTCCTACACAGCGATGGTGTGTAGAATAAGCACTTAATCACTTAATTACATTTATGAATTGAAATAGTATGCACTTTTATGGCAAGGAGTATTCGTCGGTATATCAATAGATAATGTCCAATCTCTGAAGGCGCAGGTGGTAAATATACGACCTGGAATAGTTAAGGAATAACAGCAATGATACTTTAATGATTATAGGCTGGATACACTAGAGGGGGTTAATCCGGTCGCTTGTAAGCCGACAGGAGTAGGAGGGGGGGGGGGGGGGTAGAATCCAGCTGCCTCGTCCGGCCAAGGGTATCCCAGGAGAACCCACTGTAGTGCCGTTCAATGCGCCGGCGATCCTTGGACCACAGATGAAAGCAGGTGGACTCTTTGTGGGCCGGCTCTCTCCGGTCCACGGGGGAGAGATGTGGAGAGACCTCGTCTTGCAGAGCGTCTCCTCACCTTGCGTCCTCTCCAGGGGGGGGGGTTCCAACACACGGTAGTGTCGGGGGTCTTTATCCATAGAATAATCAAAGTATCCAAAGCATAATCCGTGCCTGGGAAGGCGGGCTGTCGTCGGTAGAATAATCCGGTATACAGGTCCACTCGCTCGTCGGCTCTGGGGCTCCTCGGGTGCAGCTTCACATAGGGTCAACCACCCTGGGTAAGCAGCCAGTTCTCTGCCCGAAACGATGGGGTACTGACTACGGTAGTATTCTCACCGCACGAAGCACTATATATTAACAGACTATTATTAGCTTAATAGACTACGTCCAACTCGACGATATAGTGCCAAATATGACTATTCAAATATTAATATACACGATGTCTCAATACCGATGGTAGGCCGAACTTGGCCTTACTCCCACACGTGGCATCGCGGGGAGGCTTTACGTCTGTGACTCTATTGGAGGGTAAGAAACTGGACTGAAAAGAAAGTCCTACTTTAGTAGCGCAGTATATATACGCACTATGAACAAATAGTCCCATTAGTGGTGCGGTAGCCAAATTCCTACGCGGAACTAGGACTTGTTCGTACATGTCGAGCGGTACGTTTGAACTGGGTCTGAGGGGTATGGCAGCCTGGCACCAAGGTCTCGACCAATAGTAGAATGGAGACTATTATGGGATGTTCAGTAGGCTAGAATGGATATTCAATGCATATTGTACAAGGAATATACAAGGGATATCAGGGAATATTAGAGAATATACAAATACAATTAAATATATATATATAAATAAATATATATATTCGGTTTAATCTGGCCCTTCACAACAAATAGGATCCAAACACTATACAATATACAAACTAAAGTACAACATTTAAACAATGAGTTACAAAATGCAAACTATTTTAAATGCAAAATGCACAAATGAGGTATGAAAATGCAAATATTTTAGTAATAAACAGTGTTGGGCAAGTTACTTTTAAAAAGTAACTAGTTGCAGTTACTAGTTACTTCTTCCAAAAAGTAACTAAATTACTTACTCAGTTACAAATTATAAAAGTAACTAGTTACTTCAGAAAGTAACTATTTCGTTACTTTCAAGTAATTTTTTTACATAAACAACATACACAAATCTAAACTATTTTAATGTTGCTGTGGGACAAAGTGAGACTAGCCTCCAATCAAATGCCATGTATGTAGATATTATAATTACTATGTGTATATAGTGGATCATACAAATACAAACACAATAGATGTATTGCCCCTCAACAGGCCACAACTGGGCAACATTAAATTATGCTTGTTAAGCACTATACCAAAAATAAATAACAATACTGATTGATTGAACATTTTAATTAACAGATTGCAGAATGGGTACAGTGTACTCATGTACAATAGAGAGCATCCTGACTGGCAACATCACCTCCTGGTTTGGGAATAGCACTGCACAAGACCGAAGCAGACTACAAAGAGTGACACGTTCAGCCGAACGCACAATTGGAGGGGGGCTTCCCACCCTCCAGAACATTTACAACAAGCGGTGCATGGGCAAGGCTAAGGCTGCGGTTAGACTTTAGTTTCGTTTTCAGATGAGTTTCGCCGCAAAGTAGCGGGAGGCGAGTCACACTTTCGTTTTGTCACCTGAGCACAGTGATGTAGTACACTGCCAAATCAGTAGGTGGCAGTAGGTGGCGAACATGAAGGCAATTTTCAACCAATCAGAACTTGAATGTGCCAATACACTTCCTGCAAAGAAAATGTCAACAAGGCGGGCGCCGCCATCTTTGCCTATTTACCCAATGCAGCACTTCTTTTTCAGCAAAGTGTAATAAAAGAGCAATAAACAAAACGGATACATTCACTGTGTGTTCTGCCTCTCATTTGTTGATGAAACAAAACTAACATCAACACAAGTGACCACCAAGAGCGGATAGTTTAGTCTCAAAAAAGATCGGTGACGTTGTTAGCTACATTGTTAGCTGCATGCTAACGTGAATGGAATATCTGTATTGAACGAAGTGCAGTCCTCTTATGCAGCATCACTTTTCACATCAAAACAAAAGTAGAACTGTAATGTGGACTCTCATATTATTAACATTAGAAAATGCTAATTGTAATATGTTTGTCAAAGTAGAACTGTAATATGTACTTTCTCAGTCAGTGCTAAGTGCAGTAATCTTATGCAGCATCACTTTTCACATCAAAACAAAGGTAGAACTGTAATGTGAACTCTCAGGGAAAGATTTATAAAAAAAAAAAAAAAAAAAAAAAAAAAAAAAATCAGGGAAAGATCTACAGGGAAGGTCTCAAAGATCGACCAGTCGATCAAGATCGACGGGTTGGTGACCACTGATGTAAAGTATCTGACATACTGAAACTTGTTGTCTTTGCGGATGACAAACATTTTATGTTCGGGGATGACCTTCGGCAGCTTTTAGAAGTTGCAAACAAAGAAATGGACAAATTAAAAGGTTGGTTCGACACAAATAAGTTATCAATTTGAAAAAAACCAACTTCATAATATTTGGAAATTGTAAAATAAACACTGATCCTCAACTGAAAATTGATAATGTAAAAATTGAGAGTATACAAACAAGTTTCTATGGGTTTTAATAGACCACAAACTCTGCTGGAAACCCCATATAAAATATTTGTGTTCAAAGTTAGCGAGAAGTATTGGTATACTGGGCAAGACTAGATATATCCTGAATCAGAAAACTCTATATACATTATATTGCACACTCATTGTACCATATCTATCATTATTGTGTTGAAACTTGGTCAAATACTTATAAAAGCAACTTACAAAAGATATGCACACTGCAAAAAAGCGGCATACGGATAGTACATCATGGTAGATATTTAGATCACACAAATAGTCTGTTTGTAAAGAGTCAAACATTACCTCATTCCCTGCCAACAACGATTTAATACATGTTTGTCTGCCAATCGTTTAACGCCAACCACGTGTATATATACGTTATTTGATCGTTATTTCTTTTATTTGCTATTTCCAATTGTTATCCATCCAGGGAGCCTGTGTAACCATAGGGAATGAGTCCGAGATCACAAAAGTCCAATACCGCCACCTGGTGGTATGCGGTCGATGTTGCACTCCCTTTGAGACTCTGTGTATGGGGCTGTGTGTCGATGAAATTCCTCCGCGCGGACTTTTCTAGTAACCTGGACCGAGGGCTTTACCATATCGCATTGAATAGTTTTCGGGACCCCCGATTCATTATGCTGTGATGGCCCAAATGGACATACGATCTACCAGATGGCAATCAAATAATTGGAATATTCTTTTTGGAATCTTACCGGCCACAGGTAAGAGCAATTTAACGTCAATTTCAGCTTGATTGTGCCTTGTTTTCATAGCCATCGCCCTGATCAGCGTATGCTTTGTACTAACAAATGCAGTTATTGACAAACAATTAATCAGAAACGACCCCCCCCCCTTTCATGCATTCATGATGGAACATAATATACAGATCATATGCATTTACATTTTTTATTGTAGCGTGTATAGGGACGAAATGCCAATGGATTAAGTATAATATGGGTTGCGGCCTATCCTCCCAGGAATTACCCTAAACCGCTCTAAAACCATACTTATATTCACCACGGTATAAAACGGATGTATGGATGGAAAAATTATTCCTTTTTCACATCTTGAACGATAGATACAAAATGTCAAATGGGCCATAGTATTGCATATATAGCTATAATATATATATTTATAGTTATAGCCCTGCAAACAAGGTGAGCGACTCCATTGGTTTAATGCGTGGCAGCCAGGGTTAGAAATTAACATTTTTTTTCAAGGGCTTTTTTTGCCCCCTTAATTGATTTTCGGGGGCTTTTTTTTGTATTTCGGGGGCACTGAATTTTTATGATAAACGGTAGGGGTGGGACGGTTCACAAAATGGACGGTTTGGTTCGTATCACGATTTTGGGGTCACGGTTTTCAGTTCGATATACGTTAATTTTTATTAAAAAAAAATTTAACACTCAAATCTAAACATGCTTCTCATTTATTAAAAATAAAATAAAAGGTTTACAGCCTTAAATAATGTTTGGCACACAAAGACCGAACTGACTGAAAAATATAGGCTACATTTGTCAAAGTATTAACAAACAAACAATATGCTCAGCCAGCACTAGACTTTCCTTTCTTTAATTAATATAAACACACAAAAACAATGTCAACCACGTTTAAATTCCCTGATTGTCAGTTCTTAATGGAAAGATTCGTTTTCTGCTTGAAATTATTATGTTTCTGTCTACATTTATTTAGACCAGGGGTCAGCAACCTTTACTATCAAAAGAGCCAATTTTCCCCCGTCCCACAAAATAAAATGCTCAGGGAGCCGCACAACATATTTACCCTTAAAATGAAGATAACACAGTGTATAACGTTTTATATATCCCCAAGCATACCCCACATTTAGCATAAAACGCCTGACAATTGCATACCCAAAGTAATTTGCGATTTATTATACTTTATACTTATAGCACACAGTTTGTTGCATTACTGGGATTATAAAGCAACAAAAAGAAAAAAAATTACTTTTTAATTGCTGTTTTTACCTGTTTTTACCAAAGGAAAACCTCAAACTCTTATGAAGAGGAGAAAAACAACTGGCTGTGTAGACCTATTTTTTAATAAAACACAGAAGAGGAGACAAAACACTGGTGTCTGTAGACAGACTTTGAAATAAAACCCTGAACTATTCAGGTATATTTGAGTCCTTCCCTTATTTGTGGAACATTTATAAAATAGAAAGTAAACCTCAAACTCTTATGAAGAGGAGAAAAACAACTGGCTGTGGAACTGGTTGTGGAACATTTATAAAATAGAAATTGTCCACTTTGAAAAAAGAATACCATGTGTAGACCTACTTTGAAATAACACACAGAAAAGGAGAAAAAACACTGGCATCTGTAGACCTACTTTGAAATAAAACCCTGAACTATGCAGCTCTATTAGAGTCCTTCCCTTATTTGTGGAAAATCTATAAAATAAAAAGTAACATTTTCATTGTCCGCAAATTTCTCACCACATATCAGGCATACAGGTAAGCCTTTTGTTGACTAAATATCTTAGTTGATGAAATATTTTTTCATTTCAGTGTCACAGTATGACATCGATCTCAAAAAAAAAAAAAAAAAAAAAAAGGGAGCCACAGCTGATTGGCTAAAGAGCCGCATGCGGCCTCGAGGCCGCAGGTTGCCGACCCCTGATTTAGACGAACATTATTTAAATATTGAGTGCAACTGTGGTGGATTATGTAATTCGGTGAGTTGGAACTATCTATGGGTTGGCGCCGGGTCCCCACGGACATTTTAGCGTGTGGCACCTTCAGCTCCGGTCACGTTAGGAGCAGTTCATAACATCAACAAGCAGCGCGAAAGCGATAATAGTCCCGGTTGGAGTTAGTAAAACACAGTTGTATGTTAGCCTTCTTGGATGTTAAATAAACGTCTATCATTGTCTTTAAACACCCCGCCTCTCAGACTCCCATTTCCTCCTCTGCTACAGTAGCTAGTAGCTACGGTGTTAGCTGTTGTTGTGAAGGGCTAGCTAGCTAACAGCTACAAACATTGTACAAACTGCTAACGCTATGGCAAGATGTGTGTAGGCCTATGTAATGTTAATGGCTATGTTTTTAAAGTCGTAATGAAGATTGATTTATATTGTGCGTGCCATTTTTACACAAACTGACTAGCACCTGGCTGGCTGCAGTGCTGCTGCTGCTGCCTGCAGCCAGTGCAGAACACCGGCTCCGCCAAATGAATTTTTTTATTTGCGCGTCATCTGAACCGTACGATACACAGACGCTCCATTACCGGATAAATATATATAATTAGTAAACTGTCGGGGGCATTAAGTGCCCCCCTTAACTGATTTTCGAGGGCATTTTGTCCATTTTCAAGGGCATTATGCCCCAAGCCCCCGTTAATTTCGAACCCTGGTGGCAGCAAGTTTCAAGTTTCTTTAATAGTTGTCATACAGAAGTACAGAATACTCTCATACAAAATGCTTCTTACTGTTACGCTCCAGAGACTGTGCTAGACAAGATAGTATCAAATAACATAGTATAGCATGTAATTTAGAAGAAGAAAATGAGGTCACAGTGTTCGGTATAGACATATGTACAATGTTCTGAGTTACCATATAATATACTATACTATGCAGTGTACTAATGTACAGTACTATATAGTGCAAAGCAGAAATGGGATGAGGTACAATTTAGGTACAATTTACAGTAAGGTGTACGAGTTGTAGTGCAATCCTTCATCAATAAATATAAAGTGTGGGGAGTGGGTGCTACAGTGTGTTTGTTTAAAGTGGGTGTGTGCTATAAAGTGTGTGGAGTGGGTGCTACAGTGTGTTTGTTTAAAGTGAGTGTGTGCGTGTGGATGTGTGTGCTATGTGCGTTTGGTGGTTGTTGTTGTGTAGTGTTCATTGTTCGTTTAGCAGCCTGATGGCCTGGGGATAGAAGCTTCTTCTGAGTCTTTCTGTGCTCGCCTTGAGACTCCGGTATCGCTTGCCTGACCGCAGCAGTTCAAAGAGGCAGTTGTTCGGGTGACTGGAGTCTTTAATGATTCTCTTAGCCTTGCCCTTGCAACGCTTGTTGTAAATGTTCTGGAGGGTGGGGAGCCCCCCTCCAATTGTGCGTTCGGCTGAACGTGTCACTCTTTGTAGTCTGCTTCGGTCTTGTGCAGTGCTATTCCCAAACCAGGAGGTGATGTTGCCGGTCAAGATGCTCTCTATTGTACATGAGTAGAAGTTCTTAAGGATCTTCTGACTGACTTGGAACTTCCTTAGGCGCCTGAGGAAGTAGAGGCGTTGTCGTGCCTTCTTCACAACACTGTCAATGTGTGTGGTCCATGTCAAGTCCTCGGATATGTAGGCTCCGAGGTACTTAAAGCTGTTGACTCTCTCAACCGGTGCCCCGTCGATGCTGAGGGGGCTGTAGTCCTTGACCCCCGACCTCCTGAAGTCCACAATCATCTCCTTTGTTTTGCTGACGTTCAGGGAGAGGCTGTTTTCCTGGCACCATCCCGCCAGGACCTTGACCTCTTCCAGGTAGGCCCTCTCGTCGTTGGCAGAGATCAGGCCCACCACCACTGTGTCGTCAGCAAATTTGATGATTGTATTGCTACTCCGCTGAGCCACACAGTCGTGTGTGTACAGGGAGTAGAGGAGGGGACTCAGAACACAGCCCTGGGGGGCCCCTATGTTGAGGGTGATGGATGAGGAGGTGCAGTTGCCTGCTCTCACCACCTGGGGTCTGCCAGTCAGGAAGTCCAAGACCCACTGGCAGAGGTCATAGTTCAAGCCCAGGTCCCTGAGCTTGGCTATGAGTATGGAGGGGACTATGGTATTGAATGCCGAGCTGTAGTCGATGAATAGCATTCTCACATAGTTCCCCTGCCTCTTGTCCAGGTGTGATGCTGCTGTGTGCAGCACATGGGCTATGGCGTCCTCCGTGGACCTGTTGGGGCGGTATGCAAATTGCAGGGGGTCCATGTTGATGGGGAGGGAGGAGCAGATGTAGCCCTTTACTAGCTTCTCAAAGCACTTCATGGCTATGGAGGTGAGAGCTACAGGGCGGTAGTCGTTGAGGCAAGCAGGCTTGGATTTTTTGGGTACAGGGATAATAGTGGACTTCTTCAGGCAGGTGGGGATGACAGCCTGTTCTAAGGACAGGTTAAATATGTCAGTGAATACTGGGGCCAGTTGGTCGGCACAGACTTTTAGGACGCGGCCGGGGATGCCGTCCGGACCTGCTGCCTTCCTGATATTCACTTTTTTAAAGGTCCGCCTCACCTCATGCTCTGTTACCCTGAACACTGCGCCTCCATCAGCAGCCGACCCCCCCCCCCCCCATTGCCGTGGCTTGTGAGCTGGTGTTGTTATTACCAGCATCAAACCTCGCATAGAAGGTATTGAGGTAATTTGCTAAGGAGATGTCACTGTTCAGTTTGAGGGAGGCGCCTTTGTAGTCTGTCATCGTTTTGAGCCCCTGCCACATAGCTCTAGAGTCAGCTTGTTCAAACTGGAGTTCAATTTTATCCCTGTAGCGCCGTTTGGCCTCTGACACTGTCCTCCTTACGTTGTATCGCGCCACCTTGTGGTCATTCATGTTGCCTGCCACTAGGCCGTCGTTGTATGCTTTGGTGCGCTCTCTCAGAGCTTCACGGACGGATTTGTCTACCCAGGGTTTTTGATTTGGGTAAACTCTCATTTTGGTAGTGGGGATTGTTTCTTCCACCAAAGTACAAACATAGTCCAGCACTGTCTCCGTGTAGACATTAATGTTATCTGTGTCGCGGAACACATTCCAGTCTGTGCAGTCAAACGCAGACTGGAGCGTCTCCTCTGACGTCAAATCCCATTTCTGCACCTCTCGCGAGACTACAGGAGTACTTTTGATTCTCGGTTTGTACATTGGTGAAAGAAAGATGGACGCGTGATCGGATTTACCAAAGCCACTATCAGAATGAGCCTTGTAGCCACCTTTAAATTGCGTGTAACAGTGATCTAGGATGTTACCGCCTCTGGTGTTGCAAGTCACATGCTGATAGAAGTCAGGTAATACCTTTCTCAGATTGGCGCTATTGAAATCACCCAGCACTAAAATGGCGGCGTTAACGTTCGCCGCTTGTATTCTATTTACCTCGTTGTGGTAAAGCACAGTCATATCCCGTTCCCAGCGTGGCGATCAATGAGTTAAAGTTCATGGACTTAATCAAGTTCAAATCTGCACAAATAGTTTCTGGCAATAAAAAACAAATGACCAAGCAACGTTCCAAAAAATGTCATGGCTAGAGAGAGTGTTTATAATTTTAGAGAGACATTAGCTTTAAAGCAACCTAAGGTACATACAACTCTTAAAAGTATATGCATTGCAGTTTGTGGGGTATCACTCTGGAATGGTCTGGATGAGAGTATAAAATTAAGCAAAAATATCGATCAATTTAAAGGTAGCTATAAACAAGCACTTATGGACACATAAGAGAGAGGAGCTTGAGCAGTAATGTGACTGCCTAATATTTTTCTCATATATTTGGATATATAAAAAACGGTACTTTTATTTTTCATTATTTGTTAATTATTTATATTTTTATTAAATTATAATGTCAAATATTGTAAGCAAGGGGCAGGGCTTGATAAGTTGTTTTACTTCCCCCTGTTCCTTCTCGAACACTTATTGTATGAAAATAGTCTTTGAATATTTACCTTTTTGTTTTTTTAAACTTGTTTTATGTTTCTATGTTCGAGACTAATAATAATCAAATCATTACAGAATGGCAAGGAGAGAAATAAAACTGAAGAACATTAAGAAGCAGCTGAAAAATGCTGCGAGAGGCAGCTTCTCCTTGAAAGATTGGGTCCAAAGCAACAACAGTCAGGGAGGAGATAGGGAGGAGATAAGGATAAAGGTATGGATGTGTAAGTCCTCACTGCTAGCTATGTACTAGCTAGTCTCGCAGAGCCATAGTTTGGATTATCACTGAGAATCTGGTGCTAACATGGTCAAGAATACTCATTTTGGACAGAAGATTCGTCTTAAACATTTAAATTGACCAACCAATTGCTATGTGCCCCTGCCCTTCAAACAGCCTCAGTCCGCCACTGCGTGAATGAGAGTGAAAAGTGTATTGATTAGGGGTGGAACGGTACGCATTCGAACGGTATGGGATGTGAAAAAAAATACGCACATACCCAAAGAGGCAGTAACTACGTTAGCCGTGAGCTAAGCTACCTAACGTTAGCCGCAAGCTAACCGTGGAAACGCTCTCACAGCGAAGTGATTCCACAACACCAGTTCCATTAGCGGGGAAGGGTGGGGTATATTGACGAGGCTTGACAGAGGTTCAAAGATTCACTTCACATTTATTGGCTGTTAGTTTATATTACATCATCAGGGCTTCCAACGCCGTGTTACTGTTGACTATCTACTTCCTCGTGTGACGTCACTTCAGATACGGCTACCAAGACGCTCAAAAAGCAAAAGCAAGTCGATTAAGTACCATGCAGTGAAAAGCGGCATAAGAGAATACTTCATGTTTCAGGCAATTAAAAAGTAAATATATATTTAGTACACATGATTTATTTATTTTACATGACAGATAAGAAAGTCTAGTGCTGGTTGAGCATATGCATACTTTATGTTGATGGCCTTTGTCTATAATGTGGCCACAAAAATAGAAAGGTTTAATTATTTTGTTTGTTTGCACTAAGTTAATACCATACTATTTGGCTTGATGATGATGGCGCGACCGAGGTCAGGCTGCGTCGGTTTTGCTCCGCAGAGATTGTGCGCACTTTTAGTTATGTTTATTTTTAATACTTTTTTTTATAAAAACCCGGTTGGCATGGATGTCGTACGACCGCCAGTCACTTATGGACTTAAACTCCGGATTGAAAGAAGAGTTTAACAACACTTTTTGCCAAGATTGGCCATCGGAGATAAGACGGGACAAAGACAAAGAGGACACTGGAAAAGGCAGTGGGAACAAACGGAAGCACAGAGGACGGAGAAGTGGAATCAGAATAAGGCAAAAAAAGTTCTGCTTAACGGCCCGCAATCCCATCGATTCTGTTGACGAATGTACGTTCGCTGGAGAATAAGATGGATGATCTCCGTGCAAGGATTCGATTCCAACGGGACGTGAGAGACTGCAACATCCTATGCTTTACGGAGACATGGTTGAAGCCAGTGTAGCGTGATCCAATCTGCGTTGTGTCTGGTGTGAGGTAGAAGTAGACTCCGACAACGGTACTCAATTGATGGTTGGTTTTATTGGTGATCTCCTGTTATCGAACCAAAAACAGCACACACAACATGGCGTGAGCTACCGTCATAGCCGTGTAGTCCACCTCTGTTCTCTTTCACGGTAAACTCAAAAAGCGCTCGCGCACACTCAAAACAGTGCGCCATCCACAGTTACAGCAATTGTTAGCTACTATCAAATACATGTAACTCAGTACAAGTCAACTTCAGCAAAAACATATGAAATAATATGAAATGAAAGACAGTGTGCAAGCATTAATTAAACCGAAATACAAAAACAACGGTTCATACCTGTTATCGAACCAAAAACAGCACACACAACATGGCATGAGCTACCGTCATAGCCGTGTAGTCCACCTGTTATTGTTAAACAGAATACGAGTTAGCACACGACGGTACTGTGGCTGTTTTACACAGGGCGAATTAATGTCATCACACACAGGACAATTTCAGTACCAAAACCAAAACATAAATCAATTTTACAAGTTATACATAGCAATTAAATCAAACATTAGGTAACCGAAAGTGCATACCTCTGTTCTCTTTCACGGTAAACTCAAAGAGAGAGATCACTTCCGCCGGCGTTTCTCTTGCCGACGAACCGGCTAAACCAATATATACATTATGTAAAGTATTTACAATACAACAAATATTCAACTGGAAAGATGACCTATCCTCTCTAAACCCATTATAAAAGACCAAAAAGGGATTTCGTTTGGAGAATCAATAACTCAAAATGAGGAAATTAATATAAACTAGTAACCAAGGCACCCCTCCAAAACACTAGAGTGAGCTCGGTCCACTTTGTTCCTTCAAAATAAGAGTGTTTCCGTCTTGACCTACTTATTTAAGATGCAAGATAACAGTTTCTGTCCATGATCTAGCATAACAACTTCACTCTGCTACACCAGCAACACCGGATCACAACATCATCTCATCGGATTCCTTCTCTGCCTTCCGCGCTGACCGAACAGAAGAGTCAGGAATGTTCATTGGTGGAGGGCTCTGCTTCCTGACCAACAACGGCTGGTGCAGTCCCAAGGAGGTGAAGATAATTTCCCGCTCCTGCTTGCCGGACCTTGAGCATTTATCCATCCTTTGCCTTCCGTTTTATCTCCCCTGGGAATTCACAGCCATCATAACAGCAGCAGTTTACATCCCACCGCAAGCAGATACCGCCAGAGCTCTGGCAGACCTACAGGACTATTTGAACAAGCACCAAAACAAGCACCCAGACGCGGCTATCGTAGCTGGCGATTTTCAATAAGGCTAATCTTAAAAAAAGTTATGCCAAACTTCTACCAGCACATCAAATGCACCACTACGGGGGAAATACGTTGGATCACTGCTACACCCCTTTCAAACAGGGCTATAAGGCAGTGCCGGCTCCTCCGCTAGGTAAATCTGACCACGACGCCATCTTGCTGCTGCCAGGCTACAAACAACGAGCCTGAGAGGCTGTTGTGTCGCGAGAGGTTAAGCAGTGGTCCGAGAGCTCAGAGGCCACGCTACAAGACACACTGGAGGACGTCGACTGGGGATGCTCCAGTCGAGCTCCAGTGACGTCAGTGAATATGCTGATGTTGTTGTTAGCTTTATAGCAACGTTAGCTGACAGTATTGTCCCCACGAAAAAGGTGCAGGTTTTCCCAAACCAGACACCGTGGGTGGACAATTCCATCCGAGTGGCCCTGAATGCTCGTACCGCTGCTTACAACAAAAGTATGGAAGAGTACAATGTAGCAGCCTATGCTACGCAAGGAGGTGCGGGCTGCTAAACGGCGATATGCGAACAAGATGGAGACACAGATGGCACAGAGCGACAAGAGAGGCTTATGGCGGGGAGTACGAACGATAACTGATTATAAAGTCAGCCCCCCCTCAATAGTGAGTGCCGATGCCTCTCTCACGGATGAACTCAACTCCTTTTACGCACGGTTTGGAGCGAGCAGTGGCGACGTTAGCTCACCGGCTGCAGCGGGGAGGTGGTTCATCCACGGGGGGGCCACACTCTCTCACTGACGGAACACAGCGTGAGATTAATGTTCATGGGCGTGAATACTCAAAAAACAGCTGGCCCAGATGGGATAACAGGTCGAATACTTAAGTCCTGTTCAAATCAGCTGGCCCCAGTATTTACATACATATTCAATCTATCCCTGGCTGAGTCTGTGGTCCCTGCCTGCTTCAAAATGTCTACTATAATCCCTGTGCCAAAAGACTCCTCTCCAACAGGCCTTAATGACTACAGACTGGTGGCACTCAACTCTGTGGTCATGAAATGCTTTGAGAGGCTGGTCAAGGATTACATCTGTGCCTCCCTCCCCAGTAACATGGACCCATTGCAGTTTGCATACAGGACAAACGGGTCCACTGATGATGCGGTCTCCCAAGTACTGCACAACACACTATCTCACCTTGACAGTCAGAAGGGGGGCTATGTGAGATTGCTGTTCATTGACTATAGTTTCAGCTTTCAACACCATAGTCCCCACCGCGTGTAGCTTAATCCCAGCGGAAGAGTGCCAGAACGCTTCCGCATTCTTCGCCGCACGCCAGTACGGTAATGCGCATTTCCTTTTCCTTCGCCCAGGTGCTCGCGAGGTGCTTGCGCGCATGCGCATGAGATCCCTGCTTGGTTCGACACATATTAACACGCTTTGGTTCATATTAATCACATATTAACGCCAACACGCCATATTAGCACACATATATACACGCGATGGACGCAGCAGGCGATCATATTAATCACATATTAACACGCTTTGGTTCATATTAACGCTAACGCGCCATATTAGCACACATATATACACGCGATGGACGCAGCAGGCGATCATATTAATCACATATTAACACGCTTTGGTTCATATTAATCACATATTAACGCTAACGCGCCATATTAGCACACATATATACACGCGATGGACGCAGCAGGCGATCACTGCTACTGTTATTCAGCCGCGCCGAGGTACATGATTGATTGATATGTACTTTACATATTATCCAAACGAGGACAACGCAGCTGTCAACTGTACTTTACATATTATGGAATACATGTATATTATCGCGACGCGATTCACTCGCTGTCAACTGTACTTTACATATTATGGAATACATGTATATTATCGCGATGCGATTCACTCGCTGTCAACTGTACTTTACATATTATCCAAACGAGGACAACGCAGCTGTCAACTGTACTTATATTATGGAATACATGTATATTATCTCGACGCGATTCACTCGCTGTCAACTGTACTTTACATATTATCCAAACGAGGACAACGCAGCTGTCAACTGTACTTTACATATTATGGAATACATGTATATTATCGCGACGCGATTCACTCGCAACGCCATAATGTTATTTCCCTGTACATTGTAACAATAACACAACGCATCTGTCAACTTTACTTTGTAACATTGTTTTTTCGGTCATTCATAAAATTGATTGAATGAAATTGATTGAATGAAAATAACAGATTGCAGAATGGGTACAATACAGTACGGCTCAATACACAATTGTTAAGGGGATGCAGACCAGAGAAGTGAATTTCCTGTATAAAAACATTTATTTTTTACAGTACGTTACACACACAAATGCTACATTATGACAAATTTTACAAAGAAAGTATATTTAGATTCAAAGACTATTTTAATAGCTTTCTTTGAATACACGGTTTCTCTCCTGTGACGTACAAATGTTCAACAAAACCGCCAACATTGACTCAGCTAGACCTCTTTGTTATATCTGCAGCGCTAACAGAAATAAAAACAACCCAGGCCTATGAGCACCTGGGCGAAGGAAAAGGAAATGCGCATTACCGTACTGGCGTGCGGCGAAAAATGCGGAAGCGTTCTGGCACTCTTCCGCTGGGATTAAGCTACACGCGTCCCCACCAGACTGGTTGACAAGCTGATCGATCTGGGTCTGAGCTCCGCCATGAGCACCTGGATCCTGGACTTTCTAAGTGACGGGCCCCAGGCGGTCAGGGTGGGGGGTCATACCTCCAGCAAAATCACCTTGAGTATCGGGTCCCCCCAGGGCTGCGTTCTGAGCCCCCTGCTGTATTCACTGTACACACATGACTGTGTGGCCAGGTTCAGCTCCAACTCCATAGTGAAGTTTGCGGACGACACGGTGGTAGTGGGGCTGATCTCTAACAATGACGAGAAGGCCTATCGGGAGGAGGTTGATGAACTGGCACACTCGTGCTGGGATAACAGCCTACTCCTGAACATTGGTAAAACCAAAGAGCTGATCATGGATTTTAGGAGAATACAGCAGGGGACACACTGTGGATAAACGGGGCTATCGTGGACAGGGTGAGCAGTTTTAAGTACCTGGGAGTCCACATCACAGAGGACCTGACACTCCTGACATGGTCTACACACATAGATTCTGTGGTGAAAAAGGTGAAACAGTGCCTCTATCACCTGAGACAGCTAAGGAAGTTCAGAGTATCGGGGAAAATACTCCACTCCTTCTACTCCGGGCTGTAGAGAGCATTCTGACTGGAAACATCACTGCCTGGTTTGGAAACAGCACGGCACAGGGCAGGAAGGCACTCCAGAGAGTGGTGCGCTCAGCAGAGCGTACTACGGGTATTGCACTACCACCCCTGCAGGACTTATATAACAGGAGGTGCAAATCCAGAGCCTGCAGAATAATGAAGGGCCCTCACCACCCCAACAACAGCCTGTTCAAGCTGCTGCGGTCAGGCAAGCGCCTACGGTCACACGCTGCAAGAACAGAGAGACTACGGCTCAGCTTCTTCTCCCGGGCCATCAGAACACTGAACTCTCCACTCACAAGTACACATGAGCACATACAGACACACACAACACTCATGCGGCAACCGCTAAAACTATCACTTGAACAAAATGTCACTTTATAAAAATAGAAAGTCACTTTAAAGAAAGGAGGTACTAATAGTATAGTTTAGACACATTAAGAGTTAAAATTGTAAATTGTATATAGTATAGTAGTGTATATAGGAACCAGTTTCTCAGGAACTCAGCATGTCTTTACCTATTTCATTTGTTCTATGTTTATTTTTTCTATGCCTATTTTATTTTATTATGGTATTCTTTTGACAAATACACCTCTTGATTCTACTATATTTTTCAGTCAGTTCGATCTTTGTGTGCCAAACATTATTTAAAGCAAACCGCTGTAAACCTTTTTTTTACCAAATAAATGAGAAGCATATTTAAACGGCCCATGGGGACATTAACGTGTGTTGTCGGGCCTTACAAATACATTTGATTTGATTTGATTTAAATGCCTCCCCTCTTGCTGTACCAAAATTTCTCCTAGCTCTAACCGGTCACTGTCAAAATAATGTGCCTCATCAAACTGCCTCATTCTTTCAGTTTTTTCATGACTACATCCTTGAGAATAACTGAAAAGTTGGATTATTTTTAGGCTATATATCTTATGCTGATGTATGGTATTTTTGGAGTGTACATTTCTTTTCAAATAAAAAACAACGTATATCGAACCGAACCGAAAACAGTTACCCCAAAACCGTGATACGAACGGAACCGTGGATTTTGTGAACCGTTCCACCCATTGATACATTTCCCCACAGCCCATTGTAGTACATTCAATTGCTTAGGCCAAAATGTATGAGACACTTTAGAAACAACAAAGTGGCTAGTTAGGTAGCCAACTATTTGTTTTTGATCAAGGTATTTTTATTGTACATTTTCACACTATACAAAACAGTAGGCTACATTGTATCAACCCAACCCACCCGCCCACCCACTAGATCTATACCACTCGATTAACACATCCAGTGCCATTCAGCAGAGGGCGCTGTGGGCCTTTACCACCAGTGCTAAACCTATAATAAATATTATAGCTATGGATCTAATAACACCGTCGAGTTTGTTCCGGTCAACATGCAAAAAAGTAAACAGATAATTTTTTCATCCATACATTTCCGTTTTATACCGTGGTGAATACGAGCATAGGATAGTTTGTCCAACGTTATCCAGCATTGCAGATGATCTGGCGGGTGGGGACCCTCGTCGAGGCAACTGTGATGACCGCTTGTCTTGCCAGAGTGTTCAGAGCCCGCCCCCACGCCGCAGCTCGGCCAAGAAAACAAACCACAACGTTTCAAATGGAGTGCAATAGCAGCCGCAAGGCGTTAAGACGGCTGTATTGGCCGTTTGCAATCTCAGACACATTCAGGACAGCCTGCACAAGGTGCCTCGATGGATTTTTTTGTGTTTTTCCTCCCATCCCAATTTAGTCGTTATGCCAATTCCCCCCTCCCCTACCTGGTCGTTGTGCGCATGTTCCCCCTACTGGTTGGTCTAGGGAGCCCTGAGGTCTACCACATGCTTCCTCCGATACATGTGGAGACAGCCAGCGGCTCTCTTTTCACCTGGCAGCGCGGACTCTCATTGGTGAAGTGTAACGTGTGGGAGGTCACGCTGCCTCCACCACTTCCTGCCTTTCGCTGAGCAGGCACCCAGACCTGACCTGTAGGAGTCGCTGTCCACAACGCCAGATTACCACCCACGACTTCCCTCCCGCTAACTCAGCCAAACGAGTTAGTATGACGGCTGGCCCAAGCCAGCGAATAAAAGAAATAACGACACAAACGTAGATCTCCGTTTCTGGCACTCAACCGCTGGGCCACAGAAACGTAGATCACCGTTTTTGGCAACCAAAGGGTTAAAGTAAGTCATTTTACACAATTGCTGAAGAGACACACGCATACAGAAACAAACATATTATGGGGTTAGATTCTCTGCGTGAATATTTTCGACAAATGTCAAGAAAGGTTGCCAAATTGCAGAAAATCTCAAAACAGACCCTTGTTTCTTCTGTAGCTTGATACATTGCATAATCTCTTTAATCCAGTGGGATTAAATCAAGTGTATTGCTCTATTTGATTAGACTTCGTCTCAGGGACCCTCCATCTGAGAAGATCTTTGTTGTTGGATGTGATTTAGTCCAGAGATTAGCTTCTATAGCTGAGATAACAGTAGACAGTGAAACCTATGATCAGGATAATCAGAATATAATGTATTCTCTCATTGGACTATTGGCCCCATTTTCTGGGGACCCTCTGGAACTACCGGAAGGACTCCTGGTTTAAGAACCACTGGCTTAATACACGACAGCTGCTCCAAATCCTCTGAGTCTGGCTCTGGTGATAGTTACCTCATAATCGTCCTGTGCCCTGCAGTGGTGTGGAGCGACTTAAAACAAAGTACATGAGGATAGGGATGTCCCGATCCGATCACGTGATTTTCAAAAAAATCTGGATACATTTTTATTTTTTTATTCACGTCTTAAACTCATACTGAGGCCTTAGTTTTGGTTTTAAATTGCATATCATCATTCAGTTTTTAGATTACTCCGGTTGCAATGCCTCGCTTGAATGAAGTTAACTTTTCACCTGGATAACGTCAACATTCAGGGTGAATGTAATGTGAGCCACCGGCGCTCAAGCCACCTCGAGCCCCTCGAGGGACTATTGAGGCAACAGTCTCGCTTCGCCAGTTTCTGACAAAAATGCGTCAAATCGGTTACTAATGGCAAGGCGCTCGCCACTAACGCAGGAGATGCTGGGTTCGAGCCCAGCTCTCGCCGTTGCTACTGGCTTGGCTGGTCGTTCATACTAACACAATTGGCAGTGTTAGGGGTGGGAAAGCCAGTGGGTGGGGATTGGACGTTGTAGACAGTGACTCCTACAGGTCGGTTGGTGCGCCTGTACAGCAGAATCAGGAAGTATCGGGGGCAGCGTGAGCCTCCCACGCGTTACTCCTTGCCACAGAGATTGCGCTGTTCAGGTGAAAAGATGCGACAGCTGCCTCCTCGTGTACCGGAGGGGACACGTGATGCAAGGCTTGGTGCTCAGTGCAGCCGACCAGTGGGAGGCATAGTCTAGCAACGTTCGAGACAGGGGAGGGGAGAATTGAAGGAAGAATTGGTGAGGCGAAGTTGGGATGAAAAAGAAAAAGTATCTACTTTTTCCTTTTTTTTTTAAGATCGGATCGGGAAAGATCGGTATCGGTAGATACTCAAAATCACATGATCGGATCGGGAGCAAAAAAATGTGATCGGGACATCCCTACATGGGGATCCTATTAAGTATACAGTTTAGTATGAGTACATGGGGATCCTATTGAGTATACTGCTTACTATGAGTACATAGGGATCCTATTGAGTATACTGTTTAGTATGAGTACATGGGGATCCTATTGAGTATATGGTTTAGTATGAGTACATGGGGATCCTATTGAGTATACCGTTTAGAATAGGTACATGGGGTTACTATTATGTAAACTGCAAACTGTGTTTTGGGACCTGTTCTCTCTACTCTTCAAGTCTACTCCCAGCTTAAATTTAACAGAATGTTTCTTTTTTCAGTATGAGTTCTCATGTGTGTCTTCAGATCTCCCTTCATACTGAACCCTTTCCCACAAACTGAACAACTAAATGGTTTCTCTACTGTATGAGTTATCATGTGTTCCTTCAGATATGATTTCTTAGTGAACCCTTTTCCACAAACTGAACAACTAAATGGTTTCTCTCCTGTATGAGTTATCATGTGTCTCTTCAGATGTCCTTTCTGACTGAACCCTTTCTCACAAACTGAACAACCAAATGGTTTCTCTCCTGTATGAGTCATCATGTGTTCCTTCAGATGTACTTTCCTATTGAACCCTTTCCCACAAACTGAACAACTAAATGTTTTCTCTCCTGTATGAGTCATCATGTGTCTCTTCAGATCTCGCTTCACACTGAACTCTTTCCCACAAACTGAACAACTAAATGGTTTCTCTCCTGTATGAGTTATCATGTGTCTCTTCAGAGCTCCCTTCTTTCTGAACCCAGGACTGCTGTTAGACGAACTTTGTATTTTCTGTGTCTTCTTTGGTTTCAGAGTCATCAAACCTGGCACTGCAGTCTCCTTCCATTCATCGCCGTCATCAGTCTCAGTTTCAGGACTGTCATCATCACTGTCATCAGTCTCAGTTTCAGAACTGTCATCACTGTCATCAGTCTCATTTCCCGAACAGTCTGAAGAGAGGAGCTGGCCATCTCTAGTTGGTTCTAAATCACCAGCTGGATCTAGGTAACTGGCTGGTTCTGATACGCCACAGTCCTCAGCATCAGGTTCTGTTTTCATCTGTTCAGTTGAAGTGCTGGGTAAAGAGTATGCTTCTCCGTTTCTCTCCCTTTGGGTTTGAAGAGGCTGATCATTCTTTTCACCATCTTCACATTTCACTGAGTCTACTGTGATCTTGGAGCGATCAGCTTCTTCCAACCCTGGATGTAGTTCAACTTTAATCTGTAGGAGCTCTGGGTCCTGGGTTTGGCGGAGTTGTGAGGACAGAGTATTCTCACTATATTCTTCATATTTCACAGGATGTAAGATCATCTTGCACCTATCAGACTCCTCTAGATCTTGACATACCGGTAGTTCCTCCTGTTCCTCTTTAATCTGTAGGGGATCTGGGTCCTTGATTTGGTTAAACCACGAGGACTGAGGTTTCTCTTCATCATGTTCACTCTTCACAGAGACAGGACTGAATGTGACCTTCATGATGTCAGCCTCCTGCAGACCTTGGAGCTGCTCTCCCTCCTGACTGGTCCAGAGTTCCTCCTGTTCCTCTTTCATCTGTAGGGGCTCTGGCTCCTCCTGGTCCAGACTGGGGCTCCTCTCCTGCTGCTCAGGGGGAACCTCCTCTTCACAGATAAACAGTTGTAAGGCAACAGTCTAGAAAGAAGAAGAATTTAAATGTAATTTGTTGTAACCATTACTTTTGAAAGTAACAAACACTACACTACACACAAGTAACATGTTGAACGCATAGTCCTATATAGGGATGCACAGATCGTATACCCAATATCGCTATCAGGGTGAGTAGCTACATTTGATTGATCTGCATCGACTACAGTTGGTCAGATCTATTACCAAGTCGTCATAAAGCTTCCTCCTCCAGTAACATCAGAGGAGAAGGAAAAGGTTCCCAGCTTTCCTCCAGAATGGATCCGATTCCACTTGATGAGATATTGGCCAAAGGTTTGGCATTTCTATTACATAAGGCTATAAAGTAAGACAGGTACATGAGTATCTCATCTTTTACAGTCTATGCTTGTTATGTTTACAGTCTATGCTAGCTCGCCAGCAGTCTGAGCTGACCAAAGATTCTTCTTCTTAACCTTTTAAGTTAATGTGGAAAGTCTGTTTTTATCTCTGGTCCCATTCCCACACTGGCCTGTTGAGTAGAATCCTCAGTCTTCACACCTGGCTCCAGTGCTCAGAACATGGCTTTCATTGACAATTTGAATCTGTTTTGGGAATGTTCCTCGCTTTTTAGAACTGACAGAGTCCATCCAAACAGACTGGGTAGTGTGAGACTTTGGCTATTTTTGCTAACACAAGGCAATTCTATTTGTGCTCACATAGGGAATGTCATCAAATTCATATGGACTCACAACAGCCACCTGTTGTGGCATGAGATGAGAGTCTGTGTTCTAAAACGAAGAACTGTTGAAATGCTAGACCCTCTTTAAAGTCTGCTATTTATAATAATAAAAAAAAAGCCTGTCCTTGTTTGGTCTGATACTATTTTCTGAAAAGCCATTTCATTGGCTTAGTGACAATAAGACGCTCGTTTGATCTGTTCTGGGCAGAATGTCTTGGCGTCTCCACGCTAATGTATATTCTGCCCGTTGCAATGTATAATTCTCATTGCAACGTATTATTTTCCTGTTTTTTTTTCACTTTTGAATAAACCTCTGAAAGATGAATTCTACCTTTTATTATTGAAGATGATCAGATAAACGCAACAGCAGCCGTATGCTAGTGGCTAACTTACAGCACGCTGTCCAGTCACATGATTGACTGTTTACATCCCACACCCTACTCACAGACCCCTCCCCCTCCTTCATTCATGCTACTGTGTTATCACCTGAATCAGCCTTATTAGTCCACACTCTTTTAAACATAGGAAAGGCCTGGGACTAATTAATTTAAATGTAAGGAGTCTGGTAAAAGAACAAAATATGTATCATCTGAAGATTCTGGTCCCTCAGATTGATTCTGATATTTTAGTGTTAACTGAATCACGTGACATCAGCTCCATTGATAAACTAGCAGAGTTACTCTCCCATTATTCAGACGTTGAGATGATTGTCTTTGGTGATTTTAATGTTAATTGGTTAAGTAATGCCTCCAACTACTTTAAGGAGGTTAGTGGTCATTTATATCTTCCCCAGCTGGTTACTGAACCCACCAGGCCAAACCTGAAAAACATGGCTAAATCCACCTCAATTTATTAGATTTTCTAAAATAGATGTACCGTACTTTTCGGACTATAAGCCGCGGCTTTTTCCCCCATTTTTCGACCCTGCGGCTTATATAACGGTGCGGCTTATATGTGGACAAAACCCGAAAATCTAAATATTGCTTTTTTTACTGCATTGAAATGTTATTTATCTGTTCCCTTATTTGCTAAACTTAATACAACTTGTAAATGAGTTAATGGTATTTGTCCGACAGTATTGTGTCCCAATGGGAGTCATTCTCTGTAGAGGTGGGAACTTAAAGCTCAATATAAGAACGGCCATGCACCACTCACAGAATCGAGAAAGAGCAATCAATCTGTCAATCCTTTCCGTGTCCGGGCCGGGTGAGGTTTCCCCGTGTTGAGTCAAATTAAGCCGCAGGCTCCACTCCTTACATATGGTAATTAAACATTAAAACACATGCGGCTTATAGTCCAGTGCGGCTTATAGTGCGAAAAGTACGGTAATAATAATTCAGCTTGCAGAGTATTTGAGTTGGGAATCAGAGATCACTGCCCCCACAGCATGTATCAAAAACTCCAGACTACAGAAAACTAAATCTCACACTATTTCCAAAAGACACCCCTGATGTTGTTCTCTCTCTCAGTCATCAATAAACATGCTCCTTTTAAATAAATTAGGATAAAAGATAGATTAACCCTGTGGTTCTCACCTGATCTATGTGATTTATTTAGAGAAAGGAACACACACAGACACGAGACCCTTCCCATCTGTTATTATTTAGGCAATTTAGAAATAAATGTGCATCTGAGGTAGTGAATGCCAAATCAAACTATTTGAATTGTATCACCAGCTCATATTGAGATCCCTTTATACGGCCAGAATTTCTTAAGTGGTGAATTCAATTTAATCGTCTAATATCTGAGCAGGAAGAGATTTGTCTGGCCTTTCATAGGCACATTTTCTGAAGCCGGTCATTTGTTTGATAATAATTGTATGGAGCCCCCTCTTGGTGATCATGAGCTGGTGCACGCTATGAGGCAGTTTACCTTGCAGCCCTTCTCCCCCTGTGTTGTTTTTGAAGTATTACAGACCATTGATACCAGGAAATCAACTGGAGAGGTTAAGCTAGACTCTTTCTCCTCAGGTTAGCTGCTCCAGTAATTACAGAACTAACCATTTTCATTGCCATCATGTATAGTTCCTAGTAGGGCTGCAACTAATGACTAATTTGGTAGTCGACTAATCTGCCGATTATTTTTTCGATTAGTCGACTAATCGAAAACCAATGTAAACAACAACAAACCAAAAAAAAAAAAAAAAAAAATGATTTTTTTTTTTTTTAATTACCTATCTTTGTGAAAGTGGCTTCTCAGCTCTGGTCCAGCTGAAGACAGAGCAGAGGAACAGATTGGACATTGAGCATGACCTCAGAGTTGCTTGTCTACCATCACCCCAGACTTTGAGACTCTTGTCAGGACCAAACAACAACATCATAACTAGAGATGTTCCGATACCATTTTTCCCTTTCCGATCCGATTCCGATACCTAAGCTTTGGGTATCGGCCGATACCGATATTTATCCGATACCAATGCATAAAAAAAAAATTTAAAAAAAAATTATATAAATTATATATATATATATATATTTTTTTTTCAGATACTGTTATACTGTTTTTTAGTAATAACTAGAACGTATAGTATTTATTCAACAACAGGTGATTGTATAGATTTGTATTAGTATCATTAATCAATGAGTATGGGCTGCAGCACTGCAGATATACCCTACTCCAATGATCCACACGGACATTAAACGGTGTTGCACTCGCTACTCAGTGGCTCTGCAGATATACCCTATTCAGTCTGTAAGCTAGTGGCAGATAGAACGTTCATGTTGTGGTTTTTGATGCAAAATAAATATTCAACATTCTCTTTTGAAACTCCGCCTCAGACTCTTATCCTTTGGCACTTGCTGTACTTTGCTTGCAGGTCTGCAGCCATTATTGCTGGATTATGTGAATAGCACCAACTTTAGACACGGTAACGTTATCAAGCTAAGCTAACTGACCTAGCGCGTCTTCCCGCATTGATAACGTTAGTAATAGTCAGCTAACGCTAGTCCGTAGCTACTTAACTTAAATACAATTCACCGTGGGTGCATTATTGTTGATAGACGGTCACGGACAGTGTTAGGTCCTGGAGAAAGGACAGGCGATCATCTGATTTGATGTAACGTTAAAAGCGGATGTTGTTCCAACTAGCTATCTTTCCAGCTAATGCTATCATAACACCAGCCAAACACAGCCCGATTCCCGTCCGAGCTCCCCGTCACACCGCACTGTCGGGGACAATGGAATTTAAGAAAGTGTATCTGCTGTTAAAATGACACAGCATCACACTTTAAAACATGTTCATTTTATAATCCTCACTCTCCGCAGGACTCGGCAGGAGATAAATTACATCATGGGATCGGAGGCTAGAATTTACGTGTACTCGCCGATACCGATACCAGCGTTTTAGGCAGTATCGGCGGCATTTCCGATACCAGTATCGGTACAACTCTAATCATAACATGATGATCCCATAGCAAATTAAAATAATGACTCATGAAACATTTGAATTTGGATCTTTAAGCCACTTTAAATGAAAATGTATTTGAAGAACAATACAGCAATCACTCATAACAAGATAAATAAATTAAATAATACAAATTAAAGTGGAAGTGCACTTTTGTTTGCTGTGTGTGAGAGGAGTCCGTGTGTGTGTGTATGTGTGTGTGTCTTACTCTGATCGCTGTGTGAGTGAGAGGAGTGTGTGTACTGTGTAATTTGTGTGTGTGTCTTACTCTGAACGCTGTGTGAGTGAGAGAGGTGTGTACTGTGTAATTTGTGTATGTGTGTGTGTCTTACTCTGATCGCTGTGTGTGAGTGAGAGGAGTGTGAATGTGTGTGTGTCTTACTCTGATCGCTGTGTGTGAGAGAGAGGAGTGTGAATGTGTGTGTGTCTTACTCTGATCGCTGTGTGTGAGTGAGAGGAGTGTGTATGTGTGTGTGTCTTACTCTGATCGCTGTGTGTGAGTGAGAGGAGTGTGTATGTGTGTGTCTTACTCTGATCGCTGTGTGTGAGTGAGAGGAGTACGTGTGTAATGTATTGTGTGTCTAGTCTGATCATCATCTCCTGCAGGGGAACAATGTTTTCAATGTCCAAAATTTGCTATAGGATCATCATGTTATGATGTTGTCTGGAACCCTGAGAAGCCACTCTCACAAAGATAGGTAGTGCAAAAAAAAAAAAAAAAAAAAAAAAAAAAAAAAAAATTATAAATGACTAATCGACGCAACAATTTCTCGTCGACGATTTTTTTATAATCGCCGTTGTCGATTATGTCGACTAATCGTTGCAGCCCTAGTTCCTAGTATCTGGAAAATAGCTCATGTTGTTCCATTATATAAAAGGTAGAGATAGAAGTAATCTTAATAGCTATCAGGGTTTCCCATTAATTACCTAGACTGTGGCGTCCCGCCACAGTTGTATAATGAACCAAAAAAAAAGCTAAACACTTTTTTATTCTTTTTTTCTTTTTCTTTAATCTTTTTTTAAATATAAAGTTTGCCAATAGGGTTGTATCAGTAGTATTGGCAGTGGTAGTAGTCGTAATAGTAATCCACTAAATTTTTTTATTTTCAAAAAAATTAACCAGTTCAACACAGGTAACCACTTTTGCTTAATTTCTTTGATGGCTCAAATGTATGCTCTAGTCCAGTGGTTCCCAAACCTCTCCTCGAGACATCCCAGCCGTTCCATGTATTTGTTAAATTCCACCACCAGCACACCTTGATTCAACTAATAAAGGGCTAGTTAAGTTGAATCAGGTGTGCTGGTGGTGGAATTTAACAAATACATTGAATGGCTGGGGTGCTTCGAGGAGAGGATTGGGAAGCACTAGTCTAGTCGATTTTGTGTTTTGAGCACAAAGTTCATCATAGATCTAGCCTCTTTATTTTGCTCTCAAAGTGCACCAGATTGATGCATTTAACTTTAAAATGTACAAAAAACATAAAGTTCCGGGGGGGCATGCCCTGGACGCGTGTGTGGTGATTTATACTAACCACTAGATGGCCCCATCTACCAGGGTACCACGACTACACGGTCTCTATAAATGTCATAATGAGACACCTGTTGCATGTTGACATGTTATGCTACCTATTACCAGGACCTAAATAAATTATATTAAAAGAACCCCAGTTTCTTCATTGATGGACAGAAACATTACATGGTACCAGGAGTGTAATCACGAGTCGTCATGATGGATAGTGTGAAGCCGCCGGACGCTGTGAATTGGACTGGTAATGTGGATTATGAGTGGCGTACCTTCAAACAGCGCTTCATGCTGTACCCGATGGCTGTTGGACTGGAAGGAAAATGACCTGTGTGATTCCTTCTTTGTTTGTCCTCATCCTGTGTCACCATGCCCACAGACAAGAGTGAATAGAGTGGAGCAGGACAAGTGGACCGAGCCCTTGCATATAAATGGAGCTGTAATTGCTTTTAAACTGGATACAGGAGCAAAGGCTAATATGATAAATGAACTTCACATCAGAAACATGAAAGTGAAGCCCCACATTCGTCCTAATCCCATTCCACTCAAAGCCTACAATGGACAGCCCATCCCCAGGGGTGCAGTGCTGGGCAAACGCGGTCAAACAGCGTTTGGCCTTCGTCACTGAGGCCGAAGTGCGCGCATCCTATTATTATGCAAAGTCTAGGTGATAAAATGACTCGTCGCGCCACTTATCACCTAGACTTTGCATAATAATAGGATACCGACAACCAAATACAAGCCCTGTAGGTGTGGTGGGGGGTTGCTTGATCTCCCGACTTCACTGGAAGGATGAGACAAGGTGTATCATCTGTTTTGTGCGCAACAGAGGGAACATGTATGCGCGTGCGCGCTTGCGCGGGCGTTTGGCCTTCGCCCATATTACGACTGCACCCCTGCCCATCCCCACAAGAGGAATGTGCAGACTGAAGGTGAGAGTTAAAAGGCAAAGAGCATCACCTCATGTTTGTAATAGTTCCAGATGGACATGACTCACTGTTGGGAGATGAGGCATGTGAACAATTGGGTTTAGTCAAGAGGACAAGTGTGACTTCAAGTGGACTGACCGTCATGAAGAGGAGTGGACAACACTGAAAACCATGCTCACAACGGAACCAGTGTTGACATTTTTTGACCCGTCCAAAAGGATAAAGATTTCCACTGACTCATCCAAAAATGGGATTGGAGCGGTGCTGCTACAATCGGATGGAGATGATTGGAGGCCAGTTGCCTATGCATCAAGAACGATGACAGTAACTGAATGTCGCTATGCACAAATTGAAAAGGACGACTAGTTTGGGACTAGTCTATGGAAGGGGCAAAAGGAAAATAATTATAGAGCATGATATATATCTATATATGACGTTAATTTATGGTATGCAGATTAAAGTAAATAAAAATATTTGTATTTGGAAATAGCAACAGTAGAAAAAACTAAAAGATGACCGTTTTGAGTCAACAGAAATGTTTACATTTATTGTTGTATGCCGGTATAGCATTTAAAGAAAGGAGGATGTGGTGATTTATACTAACCACTAGATGGCCCCATCTACCAGGGTACCACGACTACACGGTCTCTATAAATGTCATAATGAGACACATGTTGCATGTTGACATGTTATGCTACCTATTACCAGGACCTAAATAAATGATTTTAAAAGAACCCCAGTTTCTTCATTGATGGACAGAAACATTACAGCGTGTATGCTTTCTACAACGCAGTTGCGTTTCCGGGTTCCTCTGATTGGCCACTGACCAATGCTATTATGCCCCCCTTGACTTGGTCCAGCTCCAGCAGCAGCGGCCGTCTTCCGCCTGCAGTATCCTACCTCCGAGGCGGCTCGTTCTTATTATTATCCCCCATTGTTCATATTGTAGTCTTTTAGTCTTATTAACTAAAAGATTTTAATCAAATAAAAAGCAGCAGCACTATTGCATAACTGAGTCATGTTTGCTATGTATTTATTTCTTTAGGAGAGTAGGTTTGTTTCACAGTTTTAGCATGATGTTTTATAGATGGCTAGGTTAAACAGGTTTTTGTTTTTAAGAGGGGGGGTTTGATTTGATTTAGATTAGATAATTTAGTTATTTTTAAATGTCTGATCTAAAGAGAAACAAAGGGTTTTAAAAGTGTTATATTTATATTCTCTTATAGTATCAGAGAGAAGCTGAGGAGAATCAACCAGCAACAAAAGCAACATTTGTAATAAAAAGAAAAAAAAATTGCATTTTCGTGGTATCGAAAATGGTATCGAATATCGATACTTTTCAAGGTATCGTATCGAAGTCGAAATTCCAGTATCGTGACAACACTACTAGCAAGTATTTCATACCACTTAAAGAGTCCAACAATTCAAACAAACAAATCCCTTTAACTCACAAGTCAGACAAGTGTTTGGCCATGCCAAGTTTCCCCACATGCTGGGGTACAAAATGGGCCAAACAGGGTATTATGCTGCTTGGAGTTTAATCAAATCACAAGCTCTCTTGATGTCAGACTAGCATTGGGGAATTCCCCCCCAATGCTGTTACCCTGTTTTAACCTGGCATGGCCCGATACCCGTATCAATACATCCCTGGAAGACAATCGTTCACTAGGTCAAACTTTGAATTTGTTCATAACATATTCACTCATGCTCAACCAATGTATTGAAGAGTATACAGTTTGTTTGGATGGTAATAAGGGGTGTGTGCACAGATTACTTATTTTAAATTAACCAGATATTCATAACTGTTCATTTGGAAATTATTTTGATACTGATATCAAAAAGATGTCATATCACATTGAAACTGGTATTGGAAAACTCAATACCATAATAATGTCAAAACTAGCAAAGAGTCTATCCAAAAAGAGTACATTCCTGAACTCCTACTGTCTAAGGTCGCTTTCACACCTGAGCTCTTTGGTCCCCTTTAAATCGAACCCTGGTTTGTTTCCTCGGATAGTCCGGTTGGTTTTGGGTGGTGTGAAAGCTCCTTCGACCAAACACGTGAACTCAGATGTAGCTCTGTAGCCAAAATGGCCAATATGTGCTCACGTTATATCCAAGGGCGTGCCACAGGGCTCGGTCCTGGGACCGTTATTATTCATTTGATATACAGTATATCAAAGATTTCATTTGATGATACTGTGATAATGATATACTGCTCTGCGTCTACATTACATCAGGCTCTTTGTCAACTACAACTTGCTTTTAATATTGTACAATGTACCCTGTGTGACTTAAAACGAGTTTTGAATGCTGGCAATACTGAACTTTAGGGCTGTCTTAAATACTTCGAAGCTTTGTTCGATGGGCATGGCATTCGAATATGAAAATAAAATTTGCGATTTTTTTGTATTTTTTGCAAAATCAACTCCGCCTCTCTTTGTTAACTACAACAAGCTGTTTGTTATTTAAGATGAGGTCGGACTCGGCACTGACAGATTTGTGTTCATTGTGCTGCTTTTATAAAGCCTCAAATGACGGCTTACAATATTTCATGAAAGCAAAGTGTTTTGTTTGTCTAAGATTTAAAAAGGTTTCAACTTTACAGCACTGACAAAGTTGAACAAAGTGCTGTACAAGTCCCACAACATTTAAAAAAATATATAATATATGTATATATATATAATTTTTTTAATCTCGAAGCTTCGAATTAAAATCGAATCTCGGCCCCGAAGCCTCGAATTCCAAAAATAAATTCCAAGGTCATCCCTACTAAACTTATGGTGTTATATTTAATTTATGGCTTTGCGCTCTGCCTACTGGAACTATCCCTTTAATCATATACTATCATGAAAACTTTCACCCACGTGTACGCACCCACCTGCCTGACCACGCCCACATCCACTCATATATAAGCGGGGTCATGGCCATGCTACCAGCTCCTTCCCTACTTACACCACCGTGAAGTCCGTGTATAGCACCGCTTCAAGTTTAGTGCTTAAAGTAGTTAGTTAGTTAGTTATAGAAGCTATGTTGGCGTTGTCTTTTGTTTCTCCCTCTCTCACTAATTTACGGGAGAAAGAAAGGTCATCACCACCGGAGAGTCTAGAGGATTATTCTGACCTCCACCGGCGTTGCGCTCCGGGTGTGCAGCTGGATACTATTACCGCGAGAGGCAGTCGGAGGTAGCGGGCCCTGAACACTCTGACTCAGCGTCATCTCTGGCAGAAGATGTCGTCAGCCTGTACCATGGCCGGCCGCAGGATGTGGGCGAAGCGCCGGAGCAAGGCTCCAGCCGTCGCCACTTCTGGCCCGCCAGCAAGAGGCCTCGTCAACGTGGTGGAACAGCCTTTTGTTGCAGCCATTCATCCTGCGTCCGGGGGTCAGGTAGGACACGTTACACTATGCCCCACTCTCCTCTTCCTTCCCCCCCCCCCCCCCCCCCCCCAAAAATGTTTTTGGTTAAAGGGGCTATGTACTGCTATTCCTAGCACTATTTGGGCAACTTTACACAATTCCTGTTAGTCTATTGAAGACATCTGTAAGGTTTCTTTTCAAAAAAAAGTACTCAAAACCATCATTTTCCAGCTTCAAGATTTCAGGCTGTTATGGCCTGGCTCCGCCCATAAGCACTTTGAGTGACAGTCAGCCCACACAGTCTGCTACTGGTAGATCAGGGTCCCCCATTTTCAATTCATCATATGACACACACGACATACAGATAGACAGTACTGCTACATCTATACATTTATGACATACCAGATTTTCAAATACAGTACTGTTTGTGATACTAAAAAAATCCAGAAAAAGAGTGTATATACATTTGACATAGAAACTGTGCATTGGAGGAGGTTGGGTAGGTGGGGTGGGGCTGTACATTGGAGGTGGGGGGGACACACTGTACATTGGAATACTGACATACATTTGACATAGAAACTGTACATTGGAGGAGGCTGGGTAGGTGGGGTGGGGTTGGGCGGGGCTGTACATTGGAGGTGGGGGGGGGGGGGTACATTGGAATACTGACAAAGCCATGCTTGGACTGAGAGAGAGAGAGAGAAACCCGACACCTCTGCACACACTGGAGAGTAGGAGGGAGAGAGAGAGGGGGGGGGTGGGAGAGAGCGAGAGAAACCCGACACCTCTGCAGTGCACACACTCGCGTGTGCCGCGCAGCAAGTTTGTGCAGTTTTCTCTGAACATTTGCGTTGGTTGCTATTGTGTATAACTGGGCAAGGCCTGTAGTTCTAACACTTAGCCATGGCTTATGTCCTCTCTACTTAAGACCGCGTTCTTTCTTAAGTGAGTAAAAGTGAACTTGGGTTTTATTGTATGATGACAGTTGTGTGTGTTTTCATGTAATACATTTAGGTAAACGTAGCATTGAGTCCACAACTGGTATGGGTGTTAGCTCACAGAGTTGTACATACCGTAATTCCTCTAATAGTAACCGGGTCTCAAATACAAGCCGGGTCTCTATTAATGGCCGGGTGCGCTCTTGAGCTAAGCAATTATAAGCCGGCCTCCTAATACAAGCCGGGTTACTAATATACTGAGCTGCATACTGAGCTAGTTACTTGATTTCACTTTGAAAACGTTGAAATGACCAGTGACCACCTGTAATTGCACTGTTTACTATTTCATACAGTACTTGGTTTCAATAAATGAACCCAGTACATTTTACTGGGTTCAAACTGACACAAAATGTTGATTTATTCATTATGATCTGTTTGAAAATTTGAAATATAGGCCTCCCTCTTATACAGGCCTCCTCCTAATACAAGCCTGGTACCCGCTACAGTTGAAACAAATACAAGCCGGGGTTACTATTAGAGGAATTACGGTATGGCATATGAACCGAGGACATTTTGGTCCCTCTCTCTTTAGTCTGATATTTTTTCTTTGCTTAACACTTTCAATGCCCACCACGTGATAAGACGTTTTATCAGCCCAATACCTGAATGCCCACCACGACAATTATTTTGTATTTTTTATTAGCGATCTGAATTCATATTTCATCAACCGAGTCTCCCGTTGGTAAACCAGCCCCATCAGCAGCTCAGAATGGAAAAAAGCGCCCTGTATCGTCTATCCCTGAAAACTGCACGTCAGTCGCTTAGAATGACCTGGGATCAGTCAGTGATATGTAGAGGCGGGCCAGCTGGCTTCCTGAGCCGGCAAGTCGTCTGTTCAACATGGAAGTCATCGCGGGACGGGAAAATGTCGTAGACAGTAGTGATCGATTTTTGGAATGGAGATCAGGAATTGGAAAGCTCTTTTTGGAGAACATCTGATCTGAGGTAAGGAATCTATTTTACCAGTCTTGGGATAATCAGAGTTGTATTCGCTGAGATATCAGCATTTGCCCTATGTGTGTGTGATGTTGAGGAAATCAGATAATCGATTTTCAGCGTGCATACGTACACATATACTATCGATAATCTAGCGTTTATTTGAAAACGATTCATAAATAGGCAGAAAAATGACAGTTTGTGTATTCTAGAATATTCCGTTTAACATGGAATCTGTTTATTTCCCTTGAAAACGAGGGCTTTTCAAAATGCTATAAAACCAAAATGAACAGATAAAAAAACAATCCACTTCAACAATGTTGACTGGAAAACGAGTCATTGATAAGCGACGGGCAGATTAGACACATAGCCATAATTTAAAACATAGATTAGGCGTTTTTAACGCTAACATTGAAGTGGATGGTGGGCATTCAAGCAGTAATTCAAGATTAAGCTTGGGCTCTGAAAGTGTTAAGGGTAATGAAAAAAATAGCGGGTGGCAAGTTTTTCACACATAAGCCAGAGCCGTGAAATAAAACCAGTTTTTTACACAAACAAGGTTATCGGCTGTGGCTGGCGTGCATGATGTAAAGCTTTTACTCTAGGTAAGTATGTGCTTTTATGTAGCGCGCTATGCAAACTGGTGTCATGGCTAGAGCTGCCGCGGTTACCGCATTATCGCGGTATCGCTGTTACATCACGCCCACCGCAGAGTTAAGCTGAATACCACATCACCGCTGTTTTTTATAATAATAATAATAATAATAATAATAATAATAATAATAATAATAATAAAGGGTCGGGGGGGGGGGGGGGGTAACCGCCGGGCGCTACCACCCCTGCCTGCGAGTCCGAGGGGAGTTGGGAACTGCGGCGGCACGCGAGTGGCCGGCTCACTTATCCTTTCGGGGGGGATCCGGACACCGGTCGGGACAGAGCCCTGGGGACTACAGGTATTCACTCTTGGTCGACGGGAAGGGGAGAGAGGCGCGCGCCTCAGCTCCTCAACAGACCCGTCCACAGTCTACCTCGAGTGAGCCTCACATTGTACCTCACTGCCAGCGTCAATAAACAGTGTTCAGTAGCCTATGTTGTCTGTGTTTCACTTTCAATAACGAATGCGTGCTTGCCGAATCCCAAACAATATTCATGCTGCAAAGTCATCCTCTAAAGATAGACATTTAGACTAGAGGCAGGCTATATGCTATAAAGAATAAAAATCCATTCAAATTTTTCATTTTTCTTTCGGTTACCGCTGCGGTTTCAATAGCTTTGCAAATTTGTGCAGTAAGGAAAAAATCAATACCGCAGCAGACCTAGTCACGGCTCTGCTTTTTTATGGTGTCGTATCAGGGGTGAGGTGTTGAGGGGGTGGACAGAATAAACCTCCCCCCCCGGATATAGTTATATCCTTTACGTAACTGATTGGCCGGGAGGTTGTACCTTTCTACCTATCAGTTTCCCTGACAAGGGTGTTTTTCTCTCTCTCGTCACGGGGAGGGGGGGGGTATTTCCCTGTTTCCCACACCAAATTAGTAGATGGGACACAGGATTCCCCCGGCCATTTGAAGACGTCACAGGCGTGTTTTCTTATTGGCCAAAAGACATGTCCGTGAGTTACAGGGCCTGTGCTACAGACCGCTGTCATTGTAAAGGATGGATGATGCGATGCAGTCGTGACTATTGGTCCTTCAGCTCTGCTCTCTAACAGTAGTGTATATTGGGCTGTTTTGTACTTAGTCCAATGTGTTACATGAACCTTTTTCAATTGTTTTACTCGCGTTGAGGTCTCTCTGGGAAAACCACTGTCTTCCCCACTTACATAAAGAGCAGAATTGACACGGTTGTTATTCCCAGGCTTGTCGTGTGAGGACCAGTGTCTGTGTCTTTTGTAGACCGGTTTCCTGCTGCTCGTCCCAGACAGCGATTAAATTTGCGATTATAATTAAAAAAAATTAAGCAGCCCCACAGAGGTTTATTGTAAAGCCCCACAGAGGTTTATTGTAAAATGCGGCTTGCATCTGGCCTACGCGGTGGGTCTTTTCGGGACACCGAGCCTGAACATTTTTCTTTTTACCTGGGAATCGATACCGGTACCCAACGGCAGTGTTAATTTTGTCAACGAAAATTATGACTAAATATGGTTGTCAACAAAGCTTTTTCCCCCTGACTAAATCTAGACTGACAGACTAAAATGCTCAGACCTGTAGTTGACTAAAACTGACTAAGACTAAAATGAAAAATAAATGAAGGTGACTAAATATGATGAAAACGAAAAAGGAGAATTTGACACAGGACTTAGACTAAAACTATTGGTTTGATTATGTCTTATGGTGTATATATGTGGAGCACTTCTATGCTCTATGTTGTATATATATTTATATTCTTTTTGTACAACCAGGGGTCATGTCTGCTTCACATGGGCTGTGGAAACGTTCGGTTCACTTTACGGTTTGTTATTTTAAGACTGGTGAGGGTCTTTAACTGTTTACATCTTTAACTCATTACGTTATGGGGGGAGTGGGGAGAAGGGCGTCTACATGAATCTATGATCCCAATAGAAATTAATGTGAATTTGACTGACTGTAGCGGTACATAGAATTGCATTACAAGATAAACTAAATCTAGACTAAAACAAAAGACAAAATCGAGACTAAAACTGACTAAAATGCTCAGACCTGTAGTTGACTAAAACTGACTAAACAAACTAAATGAAGGTGACTAAATATGATGAAAACGAATAAGGAGCATTTGACACATGACTAAGACTAAAATTTAAATAGCTGCCAAAATTAACACTGCCCAACGGTACCTTTTTTCTGTACTTTACTCTCCCTCTCTGAAGTCTAAACTTCACAACACACAATGTAAAACCCCATACCTCCCTCTCCCAAACCGATCTTGTATCTCAATGGGATTTCCTGGTTAAACAAAATAAAATAAAAAATTATTGTGATTTTTTTTTTTTTTGCGATTTGATAATTGCATCATTCCAAATCGCGATTTTAAATCGATTAATCGTGCAGCCCTAATCCCAATCCACACAGCATTTTTTTTTACCAAAATATATTATCGATATTATCGGAGCTATCAATAATTTTATCAGGTTTATCGGGATGATGTCATAATTGCTGATATTGGCCCGATAATTATCGTGCATCCCTAGTTCTTACAGTAGGCCCCTTAGGCGCCCGTCTAGTCCGCAGTGCTCCGGGCGCAGGTCGAGTTCTGCTCTTAAGACCTGTCGACCTGGATTGAGGGATCAACCTCCTTGGAGGGTTGTCTCCTCGGCCCGCCAGCTGGCCCCACGACATTGTGGGGGGGAAGCCTCCTTGGGAGTGCTTCGGAGCGGCATGCCAGGGGGAGAAAGGCCTTCACCTATTTTAGGCCCTGTCCGATACGCTGGCGATGTGGGGGGTGGTGTTTCACCAGTGACCGTCTGGTGGGGTCCCGATGCGCGGCCTCGTTGACCTCATCAGGCCCCTTTTTCAGGGGGTCCTAGCCCCTGGGATGTGGCCTGGGGCTGGGACCTCCTGCGCACCCCGCTGCTATGGCCTTGCCACGGGGTTGGGGCTTTTTGACCCCGAGCCAGAGATGTTGGGGGCTGTGACGTTTTTTTTTTGCTTCACGTCCGCTCCCTGGTGGCGTGCAGGATGCGCATCCGAGTAGTCGCGGGCCCTTCTACGGTCTGCTCACCCTGTGCGTTTGAGGTGCTAAACCCTGTTCGCACAGTCGGGTCTGGTCTCCCTCCCGTCCCTCACTAGGAGGGGCCGGGGGGCCCGGATCCTCCCCGATATTCTGATTGTTGTAGGGGGCCTCAGCGGGTACATCTGTCGAGCTTTCCACTCTGCTCCACTCTTGTGTTCCAGTAGACAGAGCGCAAAGCCATAAATGAAATATGACGAAGGTTATCCTATAACCCTAGTTATATGAATTATGGCGAGCGCTCTGCTTCAACTCACTGAGGACCCCACGGTCTTCCGTTTCGGCGGTGAAAGACTGGGGAAGGAGCTGGTAGTATGGCCATGACCCCGCTTATATATGAGCGGATCCATGTGGGGTTGGTCAGGCAGGTGGGTGCGTACATGTGGGTGAAAGTTTTCATGATAGCATATAATTAAAGGGATAGTTCCAGTAGGCAAGAGCGCTCGCCATAATTCATATAACTAGGGTTATATGATAACCTTTGTTTTCAAATGCTAAATCCAAGCCACTGAACCGTCCTTCTATCGCCCCTTTTCAGGGCCTTGAGATCAGTGATGCCACTAACGCGTTACTAAGTAACGCGTTACTGTAATCCGATTACTTTTCCCCAAAAATAGTAATCTAACGAGTTAATCTTTACAAGCCAGTAATCTGATTGCAGTTACTTGTCCAAGTGGCTGTGCGTTACTATTTCGTTACTATCTCATCATAATGCAGGCGGAATGCAGTATTTTCTTTCGTTTGACAGTGAAAAATACATTGGGAGCAGTTTTCCTAGTATTGGGAGTGACGTCACAGCACGCAACCTCACGTGTTGTTCCATGCTGGTGGGCGGTGGCTATTATTGTTATTATCAAGGCTGACCAAAACATAGCGAGCTAGCAGGGAGACGCTCACGCTGGTAACACTTTCTTGCACTGGAAGTTCAAAACAAAATACTGTCTACCGCATCTGGAATGACAGCACAGCACGACCAAACGGATAGAAAAAATACCGAAGCATCGACTTCTACAGGACTCGGAGGTGCACCAGCCAAACAGCAAAAGCTGGATTTCTTTGCTGATGCAGAAGACCCTCGCTCTGAAGGACACCCTGCAGGACACGACTGCAGGCCTTCCAGATGCCATAGTGCAGGTATGTTCCACCTTTGAGTTAAACATCTTTTGCATTGCACTATTCATGAACATGGAACACCATACTGCAGTATGTAGGTTGTCAGTAGCACACAATAATAAATAATAATAATAATAATAATAATAATAATAATAATAATAATAATAATAATAATAATAATAATAATAATAATAATAATAATAATAATAGCATAGGAGGAGCAGTACCGTTTAATAGACTGTTTTTTAAGAGCATGAGCTTCAGATACTGGATAGACCTTCAAACATAAAGAACATTTTCTTGAAGTATAACACTCCAACCCATCAAGTGCTCCTGTGGAACGGCTTTTTAGTCTGGGAGGGTTGGTGCTCACGCCTAGAAGGAACAGACTTTCTGACAAGAGGTTTGAGAAGATTCTGTTACCGAGATATAATCACTGGTTTACTCACCCCTCTCCCCTGTTTCACTAGGAACATTAGAACCATATCTGAATAGGGCAGGCCTCAAAGGTAGGCTACATTGCTCCCCTACATTGCTGCACGTATCCGCTTCAAGGCCCTCGACCTAGCATACCGTGCGGCAAAGGGAACCGCTCCCGCCTACCTCCGGTCAATGGTCTCTAACTACACACCCTCAAGATCCCTACGCTCTGCATCTTCTGGCCGCCTCAGATCTACTCCTATCCAAGCTCCCGGAGGGTCATCAAAGAGAAGCCGCCTATTCTCAGTCCTTGCCCCACAATGGTGGAATGAACTACCCATCCCAGTTAGGACAGCCGAATCCCGTCCAATCTTTTGCCGTCGACTAAAGACTCACTTCTTCAACCATTATCTGAAATGATAATAATAAAAAAAAAAAAAAAAATCTAACCCCGACTAACCTTAATGTCATGCACTTGTCCTAATAAACTAACCTACACTGTAACACGCAACACTTTGATGAACATTGTTACTCAGCTGATAGAGTTATACCCTTCTTGCTGTCTTGTCGCACAGAACTTGTAAGTCGCTTTGGATAAAAGCGTCAGCTAAATGACTAAATGTAAATGTAAATGTACATATCAGCCTACATGTGGTGTTATTGACCATTTATCTTTTGTGAAATCTATAGATCTATAGATAGGCCTACCTGCCCTATTAGTACATTTTACTCAAACTGAGTACATTTTACTAAACATTTTTTTGTCATTCTTATGTTGTGGCAGCAGCAGGGGGGACGACTTCGTAACCTAGTTACTTTCAAAGTAACTAAGTTACTCTGATAATCAAGTAATCAGTAAAGTAACTAAGATTACTTTTTAAAGGAGTAATCAGTAATCAGATTACTTTTACAAGTAATCTGTGGCATCACTGCTTGAGATTGAGTCTGTATCTCAATATAAGTATCTAGGATTCATAATTGATGATTCTCTTTCTTTTAACTCTTTCAGTGCCACTCACGAGATTTCTCGTGTTTTTTTATAGGTGGTTGCTAGCCACTCACGAGATTTCTCCGATTTTTTTTTGCGATCTGAAAAATTATTGCATCACCCGAGCCTACCCGAGTATAGCCGAGGGGCGCCGACGATCACTGTGGAAAAAAGCGCCCCCCTGTCGTCTCCCAGATGACATAAGTGATTTTGGAATGGACTCAATGAAAATGAATGGGGAAAAAAATCCGGTACTCCACATTTTCCAGTTCACTGATCCAGCCGGGGTTACTAGAGTTCATTCTGGAGCCTCAGATCCCCGCGGATCATGGAGTTCTACTGTATCGCGTTGGATCCATACACGTATCGATTTTTTCGAATGGTGATCAGGAATTGGAATATACCAGTTGGATACCATCTGATGTCAGGTAAGGACTCTATGTTATCAGTGGTAGGATAATCAGAGTAAGTTTGATGAAGTTATAAGCTGTTTTGTGAAATGTCTTCTTTCGGTTTCACTGTAAAAGTCTGTGAGGAAATCAACGGAGCGATTATCAGTGCTCGGCCGTAATGTGCGTGCGTGCACGTATAATATTGATCATCTAGCGTTTATTTGAAAACGATTCATAAAAAGGCCGACGAATATCAACGTTGTGGAATATTCCACTAAAAGACGATTTTCATAGAATGCTCCAGAATGAGCTGTTTTTTATATGAAAACGGGGGCTTTTCTAACTGCTCTGAAACGGCAACGACGCGATAAAAAAACAATCTGCCTTCACAGCACTGACTGGAAAATAGTCTTTGATAATGCGATGGGCAGATTAGACACAGCCATAATTTAAAACATAGATTAGGCGATATTAACGTTAACATTGGCGCCGATGGTGGCATTCAAGCGGTAAAACGGAAAACCAGGCGTGGCGCTGAAAGTGTTAAGCGTCACACTCAGCAACTAGCTAAAAAAATATATATTTAAACTGGGTTTTTATTTTAGAAACGAGGCTCGTTTCTCCTTCGAGGCTAAAAAGAGGCTGGTTGCTGCCACTTTTATGTCTGTGCTGGACTATGGCGATGGTATGCATGCATCCTCGAAATGCCTACACTCTGGATTCTGTCTACCATGGAGCGCTGAGATTTATCACAAATTTTAAGTCCTTAAATCACTGTACTTTGTATTCTCGGATGGGATGGTCTGCCCTGTACACCCGCAGAATCAACCATTGGCATTAGGGATGCACCGATATGAAAATTTGCCACCGATACCGATTGTTCAACTAACACAATCGGCCGATACCGATATTTGTGGCAATTTTATTTTTATTTTTTTTAATTGTAATAATTTTTTTTTTTTATGAAACTATTGTATATTTGTGTTACAAATTGTGCTCACCGATATGAACATAGGCCTCTTTACTTACTTAAAAAAAGGAAACATCAAGAAATAGCACTATCTCTCTCCCAGTATGTTCTGCAGGGCTGCAGCTAGATACTAGTTCTCCCAGTATGGTCTACCGGCTGGGCTGCAGCTGGATACTATTGTCTCAACCAGAGATCTCAACCAATGAAATTTTGATTGACAGTCGATTCTGCCAATTACGTCACACCGCTAGCACCCACCTCCTGCTGTTCTTACCACCAATCGGCAAGCGTTTATTAGTTTTTTACTTCCGGCAATGCCGCCATTGATCTGCTTGCGAGAGCACAACAAACTTACCGTAGCTAATACGTTAGCTGCCCGGCGACCAGCGCTCCACAGGATGACCAAACGAGACATAATGATTTTACTAAAACGAATGTTATAATAAAACAAAGCCTTTCTATACATTTGTCTGATTGAAAACTTTATTAACAGATTGCAGAATGGGTAGTTGGGTACGGAATGAGCAACGGAATGGAACTGAGCTATGAACGGAGTAATGCCTTGCTTTAGGGGTGGACGGTATAAACGGTATACGGTATAAACGGTATGAATTTGCTCTACGGTATGGATTTTGAGTATACCGTGTAACCGGTAGTGCAGCTCTAAAATAGCAATGACGTCATGTAACCACAGCGCGACTATTTCACTGGCATTTGCCCCTAAAAATAGATAGAATTAGTCATAGATAATAGATATGTGCGAACTGGAAAAAGTTATTTAGGAGGCTTCGCGCAGTGGGCGTGCCAGCCCCTACCGCACGCATGTAAACACGGGTCTAGTAGTCTAGTGGGACGGGACACGGGAGCTGTCGGCGTCTCCCTGAGCTAATGTTAGCTTAGCTACCGTTACAAAATGACCCAGTCAACTATTCACTTTTAGTTTAATACATGATGGGGCATTGTCTAACCGAACGGTATCTAGTCGGCCAGCTACCGATAGCTCCTGACATCAACAAACGCTCCACAAAGTCTAGTACTAGAGACGTGTATGCTACCTGTTAGCTCACGTTAACGCAAGTTAGTTCACCGTTCAAAACGAAATGTCCCATTGAACTAAATAATTCACTGAGGCGTTGTATTAACGTTATATATGCAGTAGCTACAGATAGCTCATGATATCAATGTCTTATAACACTGATTCGATGCGTATTCGAGCTGAGGGCTTGCTAACGTTATAATACCAATACAATAGGGTCCAGGTGCAGCGCCGGAAAATCCTGGCCGTAGCTCTGCTCGAGGCTACTCGAGTATAGGTCCAGGTGCAGCTCCGGAGAATCCTGACTGGAGGCTACTAGAGTACACACAGACAGTGGAGCTTGTTGCGTGGTGGCGATGTCTCGCAGATAATACCAGTACAAGTCTAATTATATAATATATATATTTTATAAAAAAAAAAAAAAAAAAATTATATAAAGAAAAAAAAATTTAATCAAAAACGATGATACCGTGATATATACCGTTACCGTCTATGCTTCAAATTATACCGTGATATAAATTTTAGACCATACCGTCCACCCCTACCTTGCTTACTTGCTATGTTCGAGTAAATAATATGCTGATGTTATTGAACGTGTAACACTAACTATATAACGTTAATGCCACAAAACGAATGCCTTGTTAATCATAAGTAGTAACTTTGATGCAGTAGCTTGTGTGTGTGGGTGACTGGGGATGGCGGGCGTTGTGCAGGTAGGTCGCGAGTGAACTTTTTTTGTCTTTTGACGCTACACAAATTGATGGATATTTATCGGCTACTGCCATCGGCACATTTGAGCTTATCGGCCGATAGGCCGATTGCAGTCAACAAGGCACTTATCGGCCGATACCGATACCCGACCGATACATCGGTGCACCCCTAATTGGCATATCCTTATTTATAAGGCTATCCTTTGACTGCTGCCAACTTACCTACAGATGTACATTCTCCAAAAAAGTATGGGCAGTTATGGTCTTCATTCCCAGGGCTCATTTTTTACTAATGATGAAAACTGATTTGTTTCTCCATTCTGGTCATTTCAGTTTGCTGTCTCTCCCCTTCCCTTTCTAGGAATTCCTGCTTTCTAGCGCTGCCTCCTTAGAGCTGCTTGTCTGTCTGCATGTTGTGTACATGTACATGACCCTGAAGTGTAAACAGTCAGACAGCCAACGTCCGCTTTTGGAGTTACCTTGCTGCTCCCCTGGCTACAACACATTGATCTTAGCTAGCCACCAAATATTACAACTAATGTCAGCTAAATACCTAATTCTACCAAGCATTAGCCCACCGTGCGCTGCATTACACTGAAGGGTAGTGTAAGATGTCTGGTAGTGTAAGACAGGCCTGGCCATAATATAGAGGAGGGTCTACCGGTTGTGGTGTTATTCCACAAGTATAAATACCTGAGTCCTCTGCATTTGTTGTGAGTATATTTATGTCGTTAGCTCCGTAGCTCCAACACAGGTCTACTACTCTGCTGACCCCTGACCCCGGTACCTGTCCGTGACCCCCAGTACGGTGGCCTGTAGGCCTACTGTGTGTCGTATTAACGCACACACATGAACATACCACACCGGTTAATATATATAATATAATCTGGGGTCATATCGAACGTAGCGTGGGTAAATGTGGGGGGGGGAAATGTATTTATGTTTTTATATGTTCTTTTTTATTTCATTGTATGCTATACTATTGTATATATATCTTCACAGTCTCAGGCACTAGAGTAGACTACGTCCTGGATTGCACAGGGGAGATGCATTACGAGGAATATGGGGCTGATTAAAATAATATCGTGGAATATAGACGGATGTCATCATCCCATTAAGAGAAAAAAGATATTGACGTTCTTGAAACAAAAAAAGACAGATATTGCACTAATTCAGGAATCGCACCTGGATGAGGAGGAGTCGGCCAAGCTTAAAAGGGATTGGGTGGGACAAATATACTATAGTACGTTCTCTTCTAGGAAGAGGGGGGTGGCAATATTGGTGAGAAAAAACTTAGACCTAAAGGTGCACAATAGTTTCTCACATGATGAGGGAAGATGGGTTATACTGGATGCTGATTTAGAGGGACAGAGGACTACTTTAGCTAATATATATGCGCCCAACGGGTCGTCCTCAGACTTTTTCCATGAGGTATGTGAGGTGATCAGGAAAATAGGGAATAGCAACGTAATCATAGGGGGGGACTTCAACTTGGTTGGAAACACCTTAATGGACAGATCATATCAACCCAGGACCGCTGACAACACAGGGAGACTGGCGGTTGGTATTCTGATAGAGGAATTGGGTCTAGTGGATATTTGGAGGGTTATGAACCCACAAGAAAGAGACTACACGTTTTACTCTCACCCGCATTCCTCGTACTCTAGAATAGATTATTTCCTGATCTCTAGCGCACTGGTAGAACAGGTGGCAAGTACTGGGATAGGGAACATTGTAATATCTGTAATATTAGTGATCACATCCATGGAAGAAGGGCAACGATCTCGGAGATGGCGATTCAATAACCTGATGTTAAATGATGAAGGATCGTGTGCGTACATTAGAACTATATTTAAGGAATTTTGGGAACTTAATGAAGGGTCAATAGATGATAGTGGCATAATGTGGGACACATGTAAAGCTTACATGAGAGGACGACTCATACAATACGGCGCGATACTAAAAAGGGCAGAGAAACAAAAAATTACAGCGTTAGATGAGGAAATTAAAATACTCTCGAAACAGCACAGTCAGAGACCAGACCCAGAAACGTGGAGAAACCTAAGCAAATCCAAATACGAATTGAACAACATATATCAAAAGAAGGCTGAATATGCGTTATTTAGGACCAACCAAAGATATTATGAACAAGGGGAGAGAGCGGGTAAAATACTAGCGAATCGGGTTAAACAAATGCATAATCAAAATATTATATCCTCGATTCGTAATAAAGATGACAAGATTATTACAGACAAAAAGGAAATTAATAATGTTTTCAGGTGCTTCTACCAGGACTTGTATACCCCACAGAAGGCGGTGGATCAGCTAAAAATGGACGCGTTCTTCGACAAAATCAAATTACCGTCATTATCGAAACAACAAGTAAAATCAATGGAGGGGGGCAGGGTTTCCGTTAGAATTTTTTTTTGCAGGTCTGAGTGTCCGGTAGATTTCAATCTACCGGACAAATGGGATAAATTCCGGTCAGAGTTTATTGAGCTTAAAAACAATTGATAGACCTATATAAAGAATGACATCATCAAGGCATTTATAATATTTTAACTTAAAACTAGGCTACTTTTGCGTATCAGTCATTAATATATTCCAAATAAAATAAGTCCCTCGAGACTTCGTGCTGCTGCTGCCGACTTGAGGTGTCGGTGGGCAGTCTGCCCGACCTTAATAAACAGCAGTCTGTTATAATCACATTTTTATGAGCTAACTAATTCCGTTATATTGGACATTTGTATTAATTATATCAAGCGAAGAACTGAGAAATTTGGCACCGCTGTGTCAGCGCGAGCTGGCTGCTGATATATTTACGTGAAGCATGGAGCACTTGGAGCAGGCAGAGCAGAGCAGTGGTGTCAGCAGCGCCCCCACCCAACAGCTGAATTGCCAATGGCTGAATTGGAGTACTGCACCCTGCCAAGCCATGCTTCACGTAAATATATCAGCAGCCAGCTCGCGCTGACAGCAGGATGTCATTATTAGACCGGCTGCTTGGTGAGATTGTTTCGTTCATCGCATAGGCTATATAATTTTAGCCTATTTTAATACAATTCAAATAATCTAATTGTGTTTAGAGGGAATTATTTTCACCGGACATTATGACCGGAGAGATTAAATATGTCGGACTTCAACAGATTTTGCCAGTCAAATACCGGTAATTACCGGCTAACGGAAACGCTGGAGGGGGGGGGTCTCGATAGAAGAAATACACGCGGCAATCAACAGCCTTAAATTGGGTAAAGCACCAGGAGACGACGGGTTTACTCCCGATTTCTACAAACAATTCAGTGATATAATCGCTCCGAGACTATTAAAAGTATATGAGGATTCATTGTTAAAGGGGGGCTTGCCCACTAGCTTGAGATCTGCCACTATTACATTACTACAGAAAAAGGGCAAAGACCCTCAATGCTGTGGAAGCTATAGACCTATATCCCTGAGCAATTTGGAAGAAAAAGTATTGGCAAAGATACTTGCGAATAGAATAGAAGATGTACTACCAACTTTGGTGCATTCAGATCAAGTGGGCTTTGTGAAGGGGAGAAACTCAGCTGATAATATCCGCAGACTCCTACACATAATGTGGAAGGTCAGGAATGATATAGAACCTACAGTGGCCTTCTCATTGGATGCCGAAAAGGCCTTTGATAAGGTGGAATTTGCATTCTTATTTCACACGCTAGAGCGCTTCGGGTTCGGACCATCGTTTACTGGGTGGGTAAAACTGTTATACACAAATCCGATGGCATCAGTACTGACCAACGGGATCGTATCCTCGCCCTTTAACCTAGGGCGGGGGACGAGGCAAGGTTCTCCGCTTTCTCCCCAAATGTTTGCGCTCTTCCTCGAACCACTTGCTATCGCACTAAGGACTAATCAGGACATCAAAGGGATAATAGCGGGGCAGGTAGAACATAAATAATTTTTGTATGCGGACGATATCTTATTGGTATCCAGCAATCCCCGAACAGCAGCTGGGGTCATTGGAACTATTATCGAGTCCTTCTCCGAAATATCTGGGTACACAATCAACTGGAGCAAGTCAGAAGCAATGCCTCTCTCTAAATGTTGTCCCCCTGATATCAGAAGGGGGTGGCAATACAGATGGATGCTGTCAGGGTTGATATACCTAGGAATAAAGCTGATCCCAGGTAGAGCTGCCGCGGTATTGATGTTTTCCTTACCGCACAAATTTGCTAAATATTTCCTACCGCCGCGGTATTACCGCACACAAAAAAAAAAAAAAAAAAGGTGAATGCATTTTTTTTTGTAGTCTACTCTTTATAGCATATAGCCTGCCTCTAGTCTAAATGTCTATCTTTAGAGGATGACTTTGCAGCATGAATATTGTTTGGGATTCGGCATGCACGCATTCGCTATTAAAAGTGAAACACGGATTCGAAGTCTCCCCTCTGTGTCGTGGGCAGGTGTGGTAGCGGCGCGCCCGCCGGTTACCCCCCCCGACCCTTTCTTATTATTATTATTATTATTATAACGTTACTACTTATGATTACAAAGGCATTCGTTTTGTGGCATTGACGTTATATAGTTACACGTTCGTATTTACCGGACCATAGCAAGGCAAGCGTTACTCAATTCATATCTTAGTTCCTTTCTTTGCTCAGAGCGTGCCGAGTTGTACCCATTCTGCGGTCTGTTAATAAAGTTTTCAATCAGACCAGTGTATAGAACGAAGGGCTTTTATTATAACATTTCGTTGCAGTAAAATCATTATGCCTCGTTCCCTGAGGAGCGACGGTAATCGACTCCGGACTCCGGTCTCCGGTGGGAGCTAACGTACTATTAGCCGTGTTGTGACTGAGCTCTGATCAATGGCTGAGATTCAGGAAGTAAAAGCACTGCAAGATGCTCCAAAGTGTGACGCGTCTCTCTTCTGACCAATCAGTGGTCTGCAATGTTTCACGTGACTTTTCTGGTACCCAATAGGGTCGCTTGGAACCTCGATAGAGGAGTAGGGTATATCTGCAGAGCCGCAAGCCCAACGAGAGGAGAAACTTTATTTATTATTATAAAAAAACAGCGGTGATGCGGTATTCAGCCTACACTTGCGGTGGACGTGATGTAACAGCGATACCGCGGTAATGCGGTAATCGCGGCAGCTCTAATCCCAGGTCTGAAAGAGTTGATGCAAGCCAATATTGCCCCTATAATCGAACACATTAGTGCTCTGACCCAGAATTGGGCCAAAATGAATATGTCCCTCTGGGAAAGATAAACCTAGTAAAAATGATATTGGCTCCCAAATTAAATTATATCCTATATATGTTGCCGCTGACTCTCCCGACCCAGTTACTCAAACAGTATGACAAAGTCATTAATGTATATCTGTGGGGGGGCAAAAGGCCGCTATTTGGACGGGCCAAAATGTATGCAGCAAAGGAAAATGGCGGCTTATCCCTGCCTAAACTAGACTGGTATCACTATGCATTCTCGCTCTCCCAGCTCTCCAAACTGAATCACTCGTCTGAGGAGGCACCTGCTTGGGTCAAGATGGAGGAGGAAATGATATATCCCTCATCTCTGGAATCCTTCCTGACACAATCAGACAGACCTATACCTTTTAAAAACCCTTTAATGGCATTTATCAGGGAAACTTGGAATCAATCGCACAAAATGACTGGTGATAGCCCATATTTAACTACGAGAGCCTCTATATGGTATAATAAGAAACTAAAGATTGGTAAGAAATCAGTCATATGGGACGATTGGATTAAAAGGGGGATACATGTACTAGGTCAGTGGTTCCCAACCTTTTTTGAGTACTGTACCACCAAAGCATTTCAAGCCAACCAAAAGTACCACCTACTACGCAATCAATCGTGGTGATGCCCAGGATGTATAATTAATAAATTAATAGTCTATATATTGTGGCAGACCGGCTGTGTGTGTGTGTGTGTGTGTGTGTGTGTGTGTGTGTGTGTGTAGCTAAGGTGAAACCTGGGAGTGGAAGAAGGAGAGAAGTGATGAGGAGAGATAGAGAAGAGGAGATTTTTGTCTTTGTGACCCAATGCGACAATTAATGTGACACTTAAATCATATATTCAATCATAACTAATCATATAAATTATAATAGCCATTGTTTAAAGACTAAAAAAAAGTTAGTAACTCACCAATTAATGTGACACTTGAGCCTGTCATACAAGCTAAGAACAGTTGTGTCTTTACCTTGAAGAGAGAGATTCAGCTGGTTGAGTTTGCTGAAAATGTCAGAGAGGTTTCCCAGCCGAGCTACCCAGTCTGTGTCGTCGAACATCGCCACAAGGGGGTGTGTGTGCTCAGACAGAAATGCCCTCACTTCATTGCGCAGCTCGAACAGCTGCTCGCTGTAACGTCTTCCCTCGGGATAACCGTCGGTGTGAAGCAGGAGCTGTTTATGTTCTGAGTCTGACCCACCGTCTTCACAAAGTGACTGAAACAGTCTATGATTCAAAGGCCTGGACTGTATGAAGTTGATCACTTTTACGGCATCATTCAAAACATAATTTAACTCTGGACGCCGTCTGTACACACATGAGCAGTATTTTCCAATCCAGCTTGTGTTGAGAGAAAAAATTGTCAATAACGTTAAAAACGTCCAGTCCAGTAGTTCTCCCCGTGAGTTTCTTGCAAAACAGAATGTGCTCGTTCATCTCCAAAGTGTCTTTGTAACGCACAAACGCAATCAGTTGTGCTTCCCCACTGACATCCGTCTATTCATCCAACTGCAAAGCGAACATAATTTATATGCTTTACATTGTTTCTGGATGAACCATCTCGACTCAGCCATTGATCCATAATGATTTTTATCTCAATAAACACCAGCGCTTCAATGAATACCTGACAGCTGACAGACAGTCCGGCGCCGGCGGGCGGGAAGCTGAACTCAGCGCCAATAATAATATAATTATAGCCAGCAAATGATTACTTAATTTGAATGCCCCCAATTTTGGTTACATTATTACAGATTATGCATTATTCATTATGTGGGTACAGTTTTCCTGTACAATTTCTAATAATTTTTTTTTTTTTTTTTTTTTACTTTTCAAAATCTTTTCACGTACCACCTGGGGACCACCCACGTACCACTAGTGGTACGCGTACCACCGGTTGGGAAACACTGTACTAGGTGATATAGCCGGGGAGGATGGGGTCTTGCCTTTTGAGGATATTAAAGAGGATTTTGATATAGATAATAAAAACTTTTATAAATTCCTACAGATTAGACATTGTATATCGTCATCAATAGGAGGACCAAAGTGTGGCCCGATTACTGCAATTCAAGAAATATTCTATAAAGGATGGCGTAGGAAAGGTGGTGCGTCAAGATTTTATGATGTTATAAGAGAATACAATGCACCCAAATTGGCGGGTCTGAGATTGAGCTGGGAGAACGATGTACGTGAGGATATTACTGAGGAAATGTGGGAGAAACTGGTGTCCAAATGGAGTAAATTCTCTAGGGAGGCGCAATCACAACTTATTTTTTACAAAGTGTTGAATAGAAGCTATTGGACGCCTAGTAAACTGGCCAGACTGAAATTAAGGGACAGTGACATCTGCTGGAGATGTGAGAAGGAGACAGGCACTTTACTGCACATGTTATACGAATGTGAGAAGGTCCGGAAAATGTGGGATCAAATTGTGATATTCCTAAGTAAGGTCCTGAATGTGAAGATAAATAACGCCCCAATGGCATGTGTTTTGGGTATAGTACCGAAAGGGATTAAACTGCCTAAATACCGGGGAATGTGGTATAGAATGGCCATGATATCAGGATGTAGAATTGCATTACGACATTGGAAATCACCTGTTGATAGGCCTGCCGCGATAAGCAATAAATCGATTAATTGCCGCGATAATTAAAATTAATGCAATGATTTTGACGGGCGCGATTAATTGCTATTTGCGCGTTTGTTTTAATGAGGCGGAACCAGTGCCCCTTGTCAGTCACTGTCCGTGTTGGGAGGCGGGCCGCTGGCTTTACTACAGAGCAGAGAGCACAGCACAGGAGCTCCGTGGGGCAACACCACATAGCTTAACTACATTTCTCAATAGTGTTGCTCCTTTTAACCAAGTAGCGTTATTTGTAGTGTAACGTTAGCGTTTTAACGTTAGTTGTTCACCAACAATCTCAACATTTGTTTTATCATTAGCTCATGTCGATCTACTAGTAGCATCAGCAAGCTAACGTTAGCTGGCCCCAGTCCACTAGCAGCATGTCGATCTACCAGCAGCATCAGCAAGCTAACGTTAGCTGGCCCCAGCCCATTAGCAGCATGTCGAAGTAGTAGTAGCATCAGCAAGCTAACGTTAGCTGGCCCCAGTCCACCAGCAGCATGTCGATCTACTAGTAGCATCAGCAAGCTAACGTTAGCTGGCCCCAGTCCACCAGCAGCATGTCGATCTACCAGCAGCATCAGCAAGCTAGGATAATAACAACAATACTTCCGCTCCGGTCGGTGGGCTTCAAAATAAAAGTCTAAAACCGGAAAAGACGGAGCGGTGGGCTTCAAAATAAAAGTTTTGGGAAATAAATTTATAAAAAAAAAAATCTCTAACCGGTCGCAATAATATCGCTTATCGCGATATTTTCGGGGGCAATTAATCGCCCAGCAAAATTTGTTATCGTGGCAGGCCTACCTGTTGATATTACTTTTAAAGAATGGATGGAACTAATGTTCCGGACAGCATCATATGAAAGGGTGACGTATAGAGTCGCAGGGAGAGAGGATATTTTCGCTGAGGTATGGGACAGTTTTCTACACCTGACTGAACGGTCTGGGGACAAATGATTAAGATGGGATTACAATATTATCAAGGATGAATATGAAAAAGGGGATTTGATCGGATGGTACTTGTGCTTTATAATGTATTGTGTATATATGTACATATATTTTATGTCCGGATGGTGTGTCTATGGAACGGTCACTGTCTCTATCACACTCACATGTGCACAGGTATAGCCGCATACAAGTATCTAGGATACACATATTCATATGTGTACATAATAGGTTTACACACACTCATATACACAAGGATAAGGTATACACGTCAGGGGCACACATACATGCACACTCATTTATAGGAAATAGGCATACACACACCTACATATACACATAGTTGAAATATAAGCTCTCACTGACACATAAGGGGGATACACATGTATATAGGAGACACACATACGTAGCTGAGACGCAAAAAAAAAAAAAAAAAAAAAAGAAGATGCAGCACATACCTGCTCGCAGGTAGATCGGTCTACATATAACGTATGACGTATATATATATATATATATCAGGGATATATATGCACAATGTATAGTAATGTCTTTTTTTTTGTAAGTGCTTTTTTAATTTCCATGTCAGTTATTAATGTGTTTGTATGAGTCTCTTACATGTTTTGTATGTTGTTACAAAAAAGAAAAAGACGAATCTTGGATGTTGCATATTATGCTGTGGAAAGATGTATGTTGAATATTGGAAAGATTTGTGCAAAAATATCAATAAAAAAAAAAATATATATATATATAATATAATATATATATAACATAACACCACACCGGTTAGCTATGATGACTGACGGTCTACATAACATTGTCAATTTACACACACTGCAATAATGTTAAACAACCCTTCGTGGCACGCAATATTATAAGAAATGGGCTCTGGAACCCAAGTAGCTGTAACATTAGTCTAAGAAACCAGCTGGTTGACTGCGACGACTCAACCATAGTTTACAGAATCATACCGGACATAACTCTTGATACCGGATACCCTCCAATGAAGAAGCATGGAAAAGCTACAGTGACCACCGAGAAGTATTACGACCCTAAAGCTGTTGGATACATAATTGAAGGTAGAAAACTGTGAAATAACATAACATCAAACTAAAGCATATATCCCTAATGATAAGTGGTGTAAGAATATGGTCCAAAATACCTTCTGGTGATTTAACAAACTTGCATTGTGTTTCTTCATCTCACGTTCAGACGTCAGAACATTCAAGGTGGCGACCAAACTCTACTCTAGTTCATACTGCTCCTTAGTCCATTCAAATACTTCACATATCTCTCCATCAGCTGCAGTTAGTCCGTTCTTTACACAATCTCTACATTCTAGATCTGTTCAGAATCACAAGTTAGCATTAGCCCGTTAGCAACATACAACGAGGAGAAGAGCGCGGGCCTTGATGTAATTTCCGCTGGGGCGGGGACTTCCTCAAATACGCTCCTTGGACCAACTCAAACTTTGCCAGCAGATGGCGCTCGAAGTGCAGTAAGTGTAAAATGAAGTGCAGTAAGTGTAAAATGAAGTGCAGTCAATGGGACGTTTACACAAAAACACTGACTAAAAGTAATTTTTGAGGGGCGCTCTAGTAGCACACCATGTAACGCGCTGTGTCGCAAAACGGCCGACCCGGGTTCGATTCCCGGACCCGGTGTCCTCTGCCGAATGTCTTCCCCTGCTCCGTCTCCCATTTCCTCCTCTCCCTCTACCGGACTGCCCGGTAGTACAAACCAATACAAATCTACAAAAACACATTAAACTTTTTTTTTCTTTTCTTGGAGGATATGCTTTATTCTCTCTAAACAGACACACTGACTCACAACAAACGTCCTAGATCAGATTATATTCAGATTTATTATCATCATACCACACAAGTTAAGTAGAATGAAAATAAGTTCTAACCAGAGTGCAAATGTAACAGATAAAGTATATACAGTGTACAGAATTGTATACAGTTATATATGCAGATATATCCATACTGATATAGATAAATGTATACGGTAACGGTATACAGTGTTAGTCTCTGGCCAGAGGTCCCACCTCTTCTCTGCCAGCGGGATCGACTGCAGAGAAACCGGTGGGGGACCATGAAGACTAAAGTATTTTTCTGGTCTGCATCCCCTTAACAATTGTTTGTATTGAGCCGTACTGTATTGTACCCATTCTGCAATCTGTTAATAAAGTTTTCAATCAATCAAACATGCAGGAGCTCCACAGCAGTCTGGAGCTGATGGACAAACATCACGCTCACCGCAGAGTTAGGCTGAATACCGCGTCACCGCTGTTTTTTTATCATAATAATAAAGTTGGCTTGCGGCTTGCGGCTCTGCAGATATACCCTACTCGGTTCCAAGCGACCCTATTGGTCCAGCCTGGCTCTGCGGCTCTGCAGATACCCCCTACTCGACGCCTCTGAACGAAAACAGAACGCCGCCATCTTTACTGCCTCGCTAAGGATGCATTTCATTCAGGATTTGTTTGCGACAGAACCAAGTGCAATAAACAAAAAAGAATGGATTCACTGTGTATTCTGCCTTATTTATTGATGAAACAAAACCGACATCAACCCAATTTACCACCGAGCGGAGAGTTTAGTGTCACAACAAGATCGCTGATGTGTTAAGTTTGTTGTTGTTATCCGATATACACGAGAGGTAACGTTAAACCCGGGTTTGCTTGGTAGAATACACAATGAGAGGTAACGTTAGCTTTGGCAGAATAGACGCAACGAGAGTCTGGTTAATGTTGTTATTGATTGATTGATTGAAACTGTGTTAAACTCTGGCTTGCTGCAAGCCCTCGGACATCTATGCCCACGGAGCTTTCAGTGTACACAAGCGAGCGGCGGCGGCCCCGCCTGCATCCCCATTCCCCAAACGGAGTAGTACCTGGCTGCAGTGGAAAAGGAACGAAGTACCAGGTGCCTAAAGCGGGTCGAGTCGAGTAGGTAATATGCAGTGGAAAAGCGCCATTAGACTAGAGGCAGGCTATAAGAGTAGACTACTAAAAAAAAAAAAATGCATTCAAACCTTTTTTTTTTTTGTGCGCACTGTGCGGTAATTACCGCGGCGGTAGGAAATATTGCGCAAATTCGTGCGGTAAGGAAAATATCAATACCGCGGCAGCTCTACTCCTGACACCACTGCTGCTACTACTGCCTCTGAAATAAAAATCTGGATGAACCACAACCTTCTCCAACTCAACAGTACTAAAACTGAAATCCTTCTAATAGGCCCACCTCACCTTCTCCGTAAAAACCCTGACTGCTCCATATCCATCAACAACCACTCTGTCCTCCCCTCCCCCACAGTGAAAAACTTGAGTGTTCTATTTGACCCCAAACTATAATTCGAACCACACATCAATAACATCACCAAGATAATGTTACTTTCACCTCAGGAACATTTCCCACATTAGACCACTACCGCCCCCCCCCCCCCCGACACAGAAAAGCTGGTTCATGCCCTCATTTTCTCCCATCAAGATTACTGTAATGCAGTGCTCATTGGCTCAACATCTAAATCCCTAGGGATGCCGATCACGTTTTTTGCCACCGATAACCGATCGTCTATGAACCATATCGGCCGATAAGATCGTTTTTGGTTTTATAAAAAAAATTATATATATATATATATATATATTTTTTTTTTAATCATACTTGTAGTTGTATTATCTGCGAGACATCGCCACCACGCAACAAGTCAAAATGCTCGCTATCTGCAAACAGCTCCACTGTCTTGTGTGTATACTCGAGTAGCCTCCAGCTGCAGCCAGGATTCTCCGGCGCTGCAGCTGGACCCTATTGGTATACTCTGCTTTGGTCAATCACATTCAGCATGGCCTCAGCTAGACCCTTTCGTGATGGCGATGCAAGCCATTTTTGCAGTCAACAAAACGTGACGTCATCGTTTTTTTTTTTTTTTTCGCATAGTACCGAAAGTTGGCACCGGTGGATCTCACTTGAATCGATACTCGGTAGTACCGACGTGTTTCGGTAGGTACCTTTAAAAGTACCGAATTCGGTACCCATCCCTACTGATGGCCCTGGTGGTAATGCCAGTGTCTCCTTTTTGTTCAGTTTCACTGCCTTTCTTATTAGGCCTAGTTGTTGGTTACAACTTTGCCACAGTAGGCATTAATCACTTAATAGTTCAAATGTCTGTGTCCCATTCCCGTTTGCACACGCAGATACACGCACACAGTGGGCCAGTGACTTTGGTGGTATGTGCTATTGCACAGATGTGTGTCCCGTTCCCGTTTGCACATGCAAACAAATATATGCAGTACAAATATACATTTATTTAAAAAAATTTAAATAAACTCTGTTACTTGAAATATTTTCACTGTGCTCCTAAATATTTTTGGGTGCTCCTAAATTTCTTTGTGTGCTCCTAAATTTTTTCATTTAGGAGCACATGTGCTCCTTGGGAAAAAGGTTAGCGTAGAGCCCTGCTACATATACAACCTCCTTCAACTTGAAACTTGAAAAAAAAAAAAAAACTCTACACTCCCACCCACTCACTCCGCTCATCCAACTTAGCCCTTCTGAGCACACCACACTACTGCCTTAGTTAAGTCCACAGAAAACAAATCATTCTCCGATCTGCTCCCCGACTCTGGAATCAACTCCCATCATACATCAAAGAAGCCCCATCCGTAGAAACATTTAAGTCCCACCTCAAAACCAACCTGTTCAATATTGCATACCCTCACTCCTTATCCTCGTTTTTAAATACTGGATCAACGGAGCCGTCTTTTCAACACTGGCGTTCATGCGTCAACAAGTGCTGATCCAAAATCAGTTAAAAATAGGTAGAATGGTGGACCTAATTGTAACAATTTAATTGTAATTGTTGACAATACTTACTTTGTGTGAATAATATATGTGTGAATAATATATTGTAATTGTAGGCTGGACAAATGCAAACCTGTCCTATATGAATGCATATTTATTTACTACAGAATACTATACAACATACAAGGGTTCTTAAACCTTTCAAAGTGGCAACATATTGAACTGCGTCTGCCGCACAGCCTTTAAAACACCTTCTATTCTCTCGCCTGGGCAAGCGAAAAACCAGACGACCCACCGGCGTTGATGAAGACACAGATCATTACCGATCTGGAGAAGCGGTATAGTGAGGAAAAGAGGGTGTTTCATGCTGCTGAACAAAGCTAGTTACTTGGATCCACACTTCCATCGAAGAAGGGAACATAAACAGGAGGTGGCCTTACTGGAGGAGATGAAACAAGTGAATGAAAGCAGGAGGTGCAGATGGCCTTACTGGAGGAGATGAAACAAGTGAATGAAAGCAGGAGGTGCAGATGGCCTTACTGGAGGAGATGAAACGAGTGAATGAAAGCAGGAGGTGCAGATGGCCTTACTGGAGGAGATGAAACGAGTGAATGAAAGCAGGAGGTGCAGATGGCCTTACTGGAGGAGATGAAACAAGTGAATGAAAGCAGGAGGTGCAGATGGCCTTACTGGAGGAGATGAAACAAGTGAATGAAAGCAGGAGGTGCAGATGGCCTTACTGGAGGAGATGAAACAAGTGAATGAAAGCAGGAGGTGCAGATGGCCTTACTGGAGGAGATGAAACAAGTGAATGAAAGCAGGAGGTGCAGATGGCCTTACTGGAGGAGATGAAACAAGTGAATGAAAGCAGGAGGTGCAGATGGCCTTACTGGAGGAGATGAAACAAGTGAATGAAAGCAGGAGGTGCAGATGGCCTTACTGGAGGAGATGAAACGAGTGAATGAAAGCAGGAGGTGCAGATGGCCTTACTGGAGGAGATGAAACAATTGAATGAAAGCAGGAGGTGCAGATGGCCTTACTGGAGGAGATGAAACAAGTGAATGAAAGCAGGAGGTGCAGATGGCCTTACTGGAGGAGATGAAACAAGTGAATGAAAGCAGGAGGTGCAGATGGCCTTACTGGAGGAGATGAAACAAGTGAATGAAAGCAGGAGGTGCAGATGGCCTTACTGGAGGAGATGAAACAAGTGAATGAAAGCAGGAGGTGCAGATGGCCTTACTGGAGGAGATGAAACAAGTGAATGAAAGCAGGAGGTGCAGATGGCCTTACTGGAGGAGATGAAACGAGTGAATGAAAGCAGGAGGTGCAGATGGCCTTACTGGAGGAGATGAAACGAGTGAATGAAAGCAGGAGGTGCAGATGGCCTTACTGGAGGAGATGAAACAAGTGAATGAAAGCAGGAGGTGCAGATGGCCTTACTGGAGGAGATGAAACAAGTGAATGAAAGCAGGAGGTGCAGATGGCCTTACTGGAGGAGATGAAACAATTGAATGAAAGCAGGAGGTGCAGATGGCCTTACTGGAGGAGATGAAACAAGTGAATGAAAGCAGGAGGTGCAGATGGCCTTACTGGAGGCTAACCTCCTCCTAGAAGCATCAGCATAGCCTCTCAAGTAAAGCCCAAACAGTGGCTGAAACGCTCAACAGTTGAGATGTTCGGTCATTATTAGTAAGGAGCTGAATAAACGCACATGTCTCTCTATACTCTCTATAACGACGAGAAGGCCTACCGAGAGGAGGTTGAGGTACTGGAACGTTGGTGCCAGGACAACAGCCTGCTCCTGAACATTGGTAAAACCAAGGAGCTGATCGTGGATTATAGGAGAGGACAGCAGGAGACACACACACCACTGACGATTAACGGGGCTACCGTGGACAGGGTGAGCAGCTTCAAGTACCTGGGGGTCCACATCTCAGAGGACCTGACATGGTCAACACACATAAACACAGTAGTAAAGAAAGCGAAGCAGCGCCTCTACCACCTGAGACAGTTAAGGAAGTTCAGAGTATCGGGGAAGATACTCCAGTCCTTCTACTCAGGAGCTGTAGAGAGCATCTTGACCGGAAACATCACTGCCTGGTATGGGAACAGCACGGCACAGGACAAGAAGGCCCTACAGAGTGTGGTGCGCTCAGCCGAGCGTACCACGGGTATTGCGCTACCTCCCCTGCAGGCTCTATACAACAAGAGGTGCAAATCCAGAGCCTGCAGGATAATGAAAGACCCCCACCACCCCAATAACAGCCTGTTCCAGCTGCTGAGGTCAGGCAGACGCCTGCGAACTCCAGCTACTAGGACGGAGAGGCTTAGGCTAAGCTTCTTCCCCCAGGCCATCAGAGCCTTGAACAATGAACATTGAGAGACACAGAAACTGAACTATCCACACACAAGCACATACACGACACGCACGCTGAGCACGCTCACACACTAGCAGCCACTTTAACACTCATGCCGCACACACGCACACTTATGGCCAGAGGAAAGGCCACTTAAAGTAGTATAGCATCAGGAACAGTGTATTGCACTACTAAAGCTACCTAGCATGTCCTATATGCTCTGTAAATACTAATGTACAGATACCGAGATGGCACACCATGTACCTGTTTATTGCACTGTTTTATTGGATTCTATTAATATGTTGTACCACTGTATTTTATTGGATTCTATTATATGTTGTACCACTGTATTGCACATCGTCGCGGGCAAGACCAGCCGCATTTCATTGTATACCTGTATGCCGTGACAATTAAAACTCTTGACTTGACTTGACTATACATAGAGTCGCACCAGTTTCTGACCTAACATCACATGTTCAGTTTAGCAGCTTAGCTTGTTAGCTGCTCCAGCTACCTCTGGTCAAGGCCCAGTCTGGTGGAAAGGTGGCAGAAACGCCCAACAGATCAGATGTGCGGTCAGTAGATGAATAAAAGCAGAGTTTACTGTAACTAAACGGCGAGGTGGACATGAACCTACCTGTGTTTGTTTCCATGTGTTGTTCTGAACGCAGTAGAGTCCAGCAGCGTTCTCCTGCTGCAGGTGAAGCTCCGTCATGTAACCTACTTGTTAGAAGTAGCCGGACTTCGGGCTCATTCCCTCTGGAAGGTGGTGACAGTAAACCAGGAAACACTTCTCTCAAGGACTGGGCATTTAATTGGGTTTGTAGGGTTGACAACAGCTCTCTATTCTTAATGTTATTGACTAAAGTTACAGACAAATAAAGATCTACCGTTCCCGCTGCACTCTCACCGCGCATATATCCCACAATGCATCACTCGCCTCCCCCACTCTGGACCCGCGCATGCGCTGTGAGGGTCGCTCAGCTCACTCCCCCCACTCTTAACAACGTCTCTACATTTCGTAGCCGCATTTCTGCAGACCCCTCTGATTGATTGATTGATTGAAAAGTTTATTAACAGATTGCAGAATGGGTACAGTACAGTACAGCTCAATACATACAATTGTTAAGGGGATGCAGACCAGAGAAAGACTTTCGTCTTGTTTACATCAGGGTCCCCCATTTTCAATTCATCATAACATATATGACATACATGACCAGGGGCGTATTTGGCACGGGGGACATTGGAATGGGTCCCCCCCATTTTTTCAGAATGCATGTTATGTCCCCCCCCCTTCTGACTACCTGTCCTACTATTATGCAAAGAGGAGTAGATGGGGGTCGCATTCTTGCCCTTATCTAGAGCTAAACCAGCAGCAGTGACGACACCAGCAGTGTGTGTGTGGTGCGTTCCTGAAATCAACTGAGAGTGCACTCGCTATTTGCATATCAATAGCGCCGGTCGTCAGGTGTGTTAAATACGACCGGCGCTATTGATATGCAAATAGCGAGTACTTATCTGGGCTTGCACTTAGTAGTTAGGAGCACTTGGGAGTTCAAAAGTGCGTTCATTCTCAGCACTCTGTTATAACGCCGTTCAAAGATGTGCCAGATTTCATATGTATTTCAGCCGAAAACCCAGTTAAAATACACCGTAAACAGGCTTTAAAATTATGTGGAAAACCAGTATTCTGATTGCTGTCTGTGTGGTTCAATATTTAAAAAAAATAATAGTTTGCAGCAACGTATTGAAAAAAGAACTAACAAAATGGGCCGTTCAATATCTCCTTTAAATATGTTCGAAATGTCAAACAGACCTGGGTACCTACAGGCTACAGTCTATCACTACTTTTGGGAATCTAAGTGTTTATCCAGGTTCTGGGGCCAAGTGATTGATTGATTGAACACTTTATTAACATATTGCAGAATGGGTACAGTATAGTACAGCTCAGTCATGAATTGAAAATGGGGGACCCTGATGTAAACAAGACGAAAGTCTTTCTCTGGTCTGCATCCCCTTAACAATTGTATGTATTGAGCTGTACTGTATCAGGGTCCCCCATTTTCAATTAATCAGGACATACATGACATACAGATAGACAGTACTGCTACATCTATACATTTATGACATACCAGATTTGCAAATACAGTACTGTTTGTGATACAAAAAAGATACAAAAAATGCGGTATTGCACCCCTGGTATTTAAAAAAAAATCTAGGTAGAGAGGGGGGGCTGCCATTCAATTTTGAACCTGAGAGTGCTGGTCTGGCTTCATATGACACACATGACATACAGATAGACAGTACTGCTACATCTATACATTTATGACATACCATAGCTTTTGTTGTTGTTGTTGTTGTCATATTCAATGGAAGTATTGTAACATCCTTGTATTGTAAATACATTTCACAATGGGAGCCATCAGAGATGAAAGGCGTTCCTACTGGTTTAGAGGAAGATAATTGTTTTTTGGTTGTTTGAACCCTGGAGATCTCTGAACGAAAGTCTTTCTCAGGTCTGCATCCTCTTAACAATTGTATGTATTGAGCTGTACTGTACTGTACCCATTCTGCAATCTGTTAATAAACTTTTCAATCAATCAATCAATCAATGCAATGTAATTCTGTATGTATGAGCTCAGTGTGTCGTTTACATGGAGAAATGGCGCCACCGCCTGGGAAAATGCGGTATTGCACCCCTGGTATTAAAAAAAAACAAGGTAGAGAAGGGGGGGGGGGGGGCCCCCTAACCCCCCCCAGCGACGTCACTCGCCACGCCCACAAATCTGTCCCCGGCACACATGGAGAGAGAGTTACGCCACTGTACATGACATACAGATAGACAGTACTGCTACATCTATACATTTATGACATATCAGATTTGCAAATACAGTACTGTTTGTGATACAAAAGTGTCCAGAAAAGGAGTGTATATACATTTGGCGTAGAAACTGTACATTGGAGGAGGTTGGTTGGGTGGGGTGGGGTTGGGTGGGTTGGGTGAGGGCTGTACATTGGAGGTTGGGGGGGGGGGGGGGGGGGGTTGGGTAGGGGACACACACACATTTTACACTGTACATTGGAATATTGACAAAGCCTTACTTGGTCATTTACTGTACAACTAGGTTAGGACATTTGATTGGTTGAACTCCATTTCTGCAGACCCCTCTCTGATTGGTTGAGCGAAGCCCCTCTCTGATTGGTTGAGCGAAGCCCCTCTCAAGTTCAAGTTCTTTAATAGTTGTCATACAGAAGTACAGAATACTTTCATACAAAATGCTTCTTACTGTTACGCTCCAGAGACTGTGCTAGACAAGATAGTATCAAATAACATAATAACATAATATAGCATGAATTTAGAAGAAGAAAATGAGGTCACAGTTGTTCGGTATAGACATATGTACAATGTTCTGAGTTACCATATAATATACAATACACAATACTATGCAGTGTACTAATGTACAGTACTATCTAGTGCAAAGCAGAAATGGGATGAGGTACAATTTTAGGTACAATTTACAGTAAGGTGTACGAGTTGTAGTGCAATCCTTCATCCATAAATATAAAGTGTGGGGAGTGGGTGCTACAGTGTGTTTGTTTAAAGTGGGTGTGTGCTATAAAGTGTGTGTAGTGGGTGCTACAGTGTGTTTGTTTAAAGTGAGTGTGTGCGTGTGGATGTGTGTGCTATGTGTGTTTGGTGGTTGTTGTTGTGTAGTGTTCATTCATTGTTCGTTTAGCAGCCTGATGGCCTGGGGATAGAAGCTACTTCTGAGTCTTTCTGTGCTCGCCTTGAGACTCCTGTATCGCTTGCCTGACGGCAGCAGTTCAAAGAGGCAGTTGTTCGGGTGGCTCGAGTCCTTAATAATTCTCTTAGCCTTCCCCTTGCAACGCTTGTAGTAAATGTTCTGGAGGGTGGGGAGCCCCCCTCCAATTGTGCGTTCGGCTGAACGTGTCACTCTTTGTAGTCTGCTTTGGTCTTTTGCAGTGCTATTCCCAAACCAGGAGGTGATGTTGCCGGTCAAGATGCTCTCTATTGTACATGAGTAGAAGTTCTTAAGGATCTTCTGGCTGACTTGGAACTTCCTTAGGCGCCTGAGGAAGTAGAGGCGTTGTCGTGCCTTCTTCACCACACTGTTAATGTGTATGGTCCATGTCAAGTCCTCGGATATGTGGGCTCCGAGGTACTTGAAGCTGTTGACTCTCTCAACCGGTGCCCCGTCGATGCTGAGGGGGCTGTAGTCCTTGACCCCCGACCTCCTGAAGTCCACAATCATCTCCTTTGTTTTGCTGACGTTCAGGGAGAGGCTGTTTTCCTGGCACCATCCCGCCAGGACCTTGACCTCTTCCAGGTAGGCCCTCTCGTCGTTGGCAGAGATCAGGCCCACCACCACTGTGTCGTCAGCAAATTTGACGATTGTATTGCTACTCCGCTGAGCCACACAGTCGTGTGTGTACAGGGAGTAGAGGAGGGGACTCAGAACACAGCCCTGGGGGGCCCCTATGTTGAGGGTGATGGATGAGGAGGTGCAGTTGCCTGCTCTCACCACCTGGGGTCTGCCAGTCAGGAAGTCCAAGACCCACTGGCAGAGGTCATAGCCCAAGCCCAGGTCCCTGAGCTTGGCTATGAGTATGGAGGGGACTATGGTATTGAATGCCGAGCTGTAGTCGATGAATAGCATTCTCACATAGTTCCCCTGCCTCTTGTCCAGGTGTGATGCTGCTGTGTGCAGCACATGGGATATGGCGTCCTCCGTGGACCTGTTGGGGCGGTATGCAAATTGCAGGGGGTCCATGTTGATGGGGAGGGAGGAGCAGATGTAGCCCTTTACTAGCTTCTCAAAGCACTTCATGGCTATGGAGGTGAGAGCTACAGGGCGGTAGTCGTTGAGGCAAGCAGGCTTGGATTTTTTGGGTACAGGGATAATAGTGGACTTCTTCAGGCAGGTGGGGATGACAGCCTGTTCTAAGGACAGGTTAAATATGTCAGTGAATACTGGGGCCAGTTGGTCGGCACAGACTTTTAGGACGCGGCCGGGGATGCCGTCCGGACCTGCTGCCTTCCTGATATTCACTTTTTTAAAGGTCCGCCTCACCTCATGCTCTGTTACCCTGAACACTGCGCCTCCATCAGCAGCCGACCCCCCCCCCCCCATTGCCGAGGCTTGTGAGCTGGTGTTGTTATTACCAGCATCAAACCTCGCATAGAAGGTATTGAGGTCGTTTGCTAACTGTTCAGTTTGAGGGAGGCGCCTTTGTAGTCTGTCATCGTTTTGAGCCCCTGCCACATAGCTCTAGAGTCAGCTTGTTCAAACTGGAGTTCAATTTTATCCCTGTAGCGCCGTTTGGCCTCTGACACTGTCCTCCTTACGTTGTGTTGCGCCACCTTGTGGTCATTCATGTTGCCTGCCACTAGGCCGTCATTGTATGCTTTGGTGCGCTCTCTCAGAGCTTCACGGACGGATTTGTCTACCCAGGGTTTTTGATTTGGGTAAACTTTCATTTTGGTAGTGGGGATTGTTTCTTTCACCCTAGTACAGACATAGTCCAGCACTGTCTCCGTGTAGGCATTAATGTTATCTGTGTCGCGGAATACAATCCAGTCTGTGTTGTGGAACACTGACCGGATCGTATCCTCTGACGTCACATCCCATTTCTGCACCTCTCGCGAGACTACGGGAGTACTTTTAATTCTTTGTCTGTACTTTGGTGTAAGGAAAATGGATGCGTGATCTGACTTGCCAAAGCCACTATCAGAATGAGCCTTGTAGCCACCTTTAAATTGCGTGTAACTAACTCTCTAAGGTATGCTTCTTCAAATAACGTTATTGTACCCATCATTATTCCAAGATAAACTTCATGAACTGTCATTATGAATTGAAAATGGGGGACCCTGATGTAAACAAGACGAAAGTCTTTCTCTGGTCTGCATCCCCTTATAGGCCGTATGGTGAAGGCTGAGAAGTGGCTAGAAAATGATTCTCGTTTCCACCTCCCCGGACTACACAATTTTCACTCTGGGTGAAAGATATAATGGTATAGATTTAGGAACAAAAAGTTCTCCATTGACAAACTAGCCCATTTTGCGCAATCATAATTTTAAAGTCGGAACTAGATCTTTCCTCGCGAACGGATACTTGGTCACAGCGGCGTTTTATTTGACGTAATTGGAGTTCGGTCACGTATCTTGCGCTCGACCAATAGCAGCTCTCTTTGTTGCGAGGATACGGCCATCGGTGTCAACAAATGACATCCACAGACTAAACACCTTCTAAAGTTCGCAAAAAGGTTTCTAAACAATGTTATATGCATCTCACGTCCGTTCAGAATGAACGTGTACAAGATTTTACACAGACACGGTGGGATAGATATAGAAATGGCGTTGCACGGTGGCTTAACCTACCAGGCCAGAATCATACCATTACGGAGACATACAAACATTGTTTAGAGATCAATTTGTGTCATAAATGTCATGATATATATTTGTCATAAATGTCATGATGAATTGAAAATGAGGGACCCTGATTAGATTAGATTGTACTTTATTGTCATTATATTTGCATACAACGAGATTTGGGACTCAAACCTAAGGTGCAGTAATACAAACACAAGTAATAAAAGAGAAACATAAAATCCTATACAGAAACATTAAATGCTATACAATAAGACAATGTTAGTCCTGTACAATATACAAAATAACAACAATATACAGCACAAATAACAATCACAGTGTCTGACGGTAGTGGGTGGGTATTGCACTGTGGATGTTGCAGTGTGGGAGGTGAATTACCCTAGACCAGTCTACCTTTGATGGTCTTAGCAAATATGTGTGCCACCTGTATGGCCAGCCATCAGCTAAGAATGTGAATGATGCCAGATATAAAGCATTCTGCATGGCATCATCGGCTTTGCCAGAACTCTCTATGCCCCCGACAAGTGGCGCATTGTACCAACGCTGCAAAAGGGCAAATTACCAAGTTCAAGTTTCTTTAATAGTTGTCATACAGAAGTACAGAATACTTTTATACAAAATGTTTCTTTCTGTTACACTCCAGAGACTGTGCTAGACAAAAGATAAGTATGAAATAAAATAGTATAGCATGTAAAAATAGAAGTAAAAAATAGAAGTCACGTACGTAGACACAGTGTTCAGTATATACATATGTACAATGTTCAATGCAGTATTGTAACTGAGTTACCATACAATATACAATATACTATGCAATATACTAATATACACTATACTATATAGTGCAAAGCAGAAATGAGATGAGGTACAATTTAGGTACAATTTACAGTAAGGTGTACTGAGGTATGGGTTGTAGTGCAAATCTTTTACCAATAAATATAAAGTGTGTTTAGGTGTTCTAAAGTGTGGAGAGTGGGTGCTGCAGTGTGTTGTTTGTTTAAAGTGAGTGTGTGCGTGTGGATGTGTGTGTTGTGAGCAGTGTTGTGCTAGTTACTGAAAAATAGTAACTCAGTTACTTTACTAGTTACTGTGGCAATTCCAGGTGTAGGGGTGGCAGAATAAACAACACACAGACAGGTTGCAGTTCCCAAAATCATACTCTTTATTTTCTTAGTCAAATAATAACGGTTTGCTGTCGGCCGGGCGGCGTCTCCGCTCTGTGGCCTTTTGCCTTGCGCTGCTACGGGGGACTGAGAGGAGGCTCCTCGGCTCCATTAAGTCCCCCCTCTCCAACAGGCGCACCGCGCCGTGATTCGCTAATCAGGTAATCACTCTGATGGGTATTTAGTGACAGGTGCGTCCGGAAGCGGACGCCCAAACATGGGCAGCGCCCAGCCATTGGGTCGCCACATAGCGCCCATCAATCACCAAGCCCAGGGGTGGCTTGGGGTTGCCACAGTACCCCCCCTCCAGCTCCGACCGTCGGGGAAGAGCGTCCGACGCCCAACAGGCATCCTTCCTGGAGAGGGCGTCTGCGTTGCCATGCGCCACCCCTGACCTGTGAATGACAGAAAAGTTAAATGACTGTAACTCCAGAAACCATCGAGTCACCCTGGCATTGGTCCCCTTTGTCTTGGCCATCCAGACTAGGGGGGCGTGATCCGTCACCAGCGTGAAACGCCTCCCCAGCAGATAATAGCGGAGCGTCTCCAGTGCCCACTTAATTGCCAGACCTTCGCGCTCCACCGCAGAATAGTTGCGCTCGTGTGGCAGCAGCTCCCTGCTCACATATAAAATCGGATGTTCCTCACCCTCCAGTTGCTGGGAGAGGACCGCCCCCAGTCCCACCTCTGATGCGTCTGTTTGTACCGTCATCTCCTTGTCGAAGTTCGGGGAGATCAGCACCGGTCCCGAACAGAGGGCAGTCTTGAGGTCCTCGAACGCTGCCTCCGCCTCCGGTGTCCACTTCACCGTGAACGGCCGCCGCGCCTGGGTCAGATCTGTGAGGGGAGCAGCGCGAGCAGCAAAGTTAGGGATAACCCTCCTATAATAGCTCGCTAGCCCATTAAATGTCCTGACCTGCTTCTTGGTTAAAGGGCGAGGCCACTCCCTTATTGCATCAACCTTCCTCTTCTGCGGTTTCACATTGCCCCGGCCTATTGTGAACCCCAGGTACTCTGCCTCTTCTAATCCCAGCCTGCATTTCTTTGGGTTGGCGGTGAGACCCGCCTCCCGGAGGGCCCCCAACACCGCTCTCACCTTTTGGAGGTGGGTGTCCCAATCTGACGAGTGGATGATAATGTCATCGAGATATGCGGCTGCATACTCCCGGTGGGGCCGTAGTACTCTGTCCATCAGCCTCTGAAAGGTAGATGGCGCCCCATGCAGGCCAAACGGGAGAACTTTATAATGGAACAGCCCATCTGGGGTGGAGAAAGCCGTCTTCTCCCTTGAGGCGGAGGCCAGAGGGACTTGCCAATAACCCTTCGTTAGGTCTAGTGTCGTGATAAATCTGGCCAGGCCCAGTCTGTCAATGAGCTCATCCACTCTAGGCATGGGATAGGCGTCAAACTTTGAAATTTCATTAAGCTTCCTGAAATCATTACAGAACCTGGTTGTTGAGTCGGGTTTTGGCACTAAAACAATAGGACTGGACCACCCGCTATGAGACTCCTCAATTACTCCCATCTCCAGCATGACCCGCACTTCTCTTCTGACTGCCTCTCTTTTTGCCTCTGGGATACGATAGGGCTTCAGCTTTACCTTGTCTCCCGGGCTGGTAATGATGTGGTGCTGGGCCAATGTGGTGCGGCCTGGCGTGGCCGAGAACACGTCCCGGTTCTGTTGGACCAGCTCCCGAAGCTCCTGCCGTTGGCTCGGGGACAACTGTTCCCCGATGGGAACATCGGCCGCCTCTGCCACCTGCTGCGCAAAAGGGGGAAGAGGGGGGGGCGAGAGCAACACATCCCGGGCATGCCATTTCTTCAACAGGTTAACATGGTATAACTGTCGATACTTCCTACGGTCGGGCTGGTGGACCTTGTAGTTGACGGGACCCACTTTCTCGATTATGTCGTAGGGTCCCTGCCATTTGGCTAGGAATTTGCACTCTGCTGTCGGTACCAGTACTAGGACTCGGTCCCCCACATTAAACTCCCGTGGCTGTGCGCCCCGGTCATAAATGCGCTTCTGTGCGTCTTGGGCCTGTTGCATGTGTTCTCTCACCACTGGCCAGAGCGCCTTCATCCTGTCTCTCATTACCTGCACATGCTCTATGAGAGACCGGTGGGGCGACGGCTGTTCCTCCCAAATCTCCTTTGCGATGTCCAGGAGACCCCGCGGCTTGCGGGCGTAGAGCAGCTCAAATGGCGAGAAGCCAGTGGAGGCCTGTGGGACCTCACGCACAGAGAACATCAGAAAGGGCAACAACTGATCCCAATTCTTCCCATCCTTCTCCATCACCTTCCTTAGCATGCTTTTCAGGGTCTTGTTAAAGCGCTCGCACAGTCCATCCGTCTGTGGATGGTATATGGAGGTTCGTAGCTGTTCCACTTTCATTAGTTTGCACATTTCTTTCATGACCCGCGACATAAAGCACGAGCCCTGATCCGTGAGAATAGAGTCGGCAATTCCCACCCGACTAAACAAATGAAAGAGCTCCCGTGCCACAATTTTGGCCGTCACCGTGCGTAACGGGATGGCTTCGGGGTAACGGGTAGCATAATCTATGATTACCAGTATATACTGGTGGCCTCGGGACGATTTAACTAGAGGGCCCACTACGTCGAGGGCAATTCTTGAGAATGGGGTCTCAATGATGGGCAGCGGGATCAGAGGACTTTTATATTGTACCTTTGGTGCTGCGCGTTGACACTCTGGGCAGCTCCGGCAATAGTCCTCTACCGCTCTCTTCATGCCCGGCCAATGGAAACGCGCCCTTATGCGCTCCATGGTTTTGTCCACGCCCAGGTGCGCTCCGAGGATATGTGAATGCGCCAGCTGGAGTACAGTGGGAATAAAGAACTTCGGTACCAGCAATAGATCCCTAACCTCATCATTCTTTTTTACAACTTGGTACAGCAATTGTCTTTTTATTGCAAAGTGAGGATATGGCAGGTTACTCACCCCCTCCACGGGATTTCCATCTATGGTCTTGATATTCGCCCGGGCCTGCGTTAGGTTTGGGTCTTCCAGCTGGGCCGTTCCGAACTGACCCGCCAGGTCCCTCCCCACCTTGTCCGCCTGGGGGAACTCCGCAAAGGGGTCCTCGTCACTGTTATCCGTCTCGGGGCCCGCTTGGGGCGCTGGCGCGTCGTCACCCACACCTGATGCCGTCTCTGTCTCACTCCCCGGTATATCCAGGGGTTCCGGCGCGTCGTCACCTACATCTGAGGCCGTCTCAGTCTCACTCCCCGTTACGTTCAGAGCACACACCTTCGGCTGACGTAACCCTTTCTTCTTCCTCGGTTTACCCGTAGAGGGTGGGGTGCGCGGGGAGATGACGGCTGAGCACAGCTGGCGATACAGGGGGCAGTCTCGACCAATCAGCAGCGCTACCGGCAGGTTAGGTATGACGCCGGCTGTCATCGAGCAGACCCCCTTGGTGGTTGTCAGGGTGATCGGCGCTGTAGGATACAACTTTGTGTCCCCGTGCACACAGGACACTGACACTTGCGGAGCCTCTGCGTCGCAGTGTGCCAAATGGGGCTGAACGAGCGTTATGGCACTACCCGAGTCCAGGAGCGCTACGGCATCTTTGTCGTTGACGCGCACGGGTAAAAGTGTCGCCGATGTTTCCTTATGGGCCCAACAGGCTGCGCCATAGTTGCGCGTCTTTCCGCGGGGGTCTGAAGCTGCCGCCGATGGCATGGACACATCCCGGCCTGGGCAGTTCCACGAGAGATGCCCGGGCTCGCCGCAGTCGTAGCAGCGTCTTTGGTCCTGGTCGAACAGCGGTCTTCTTCGGGGTAGTTCGGGTTCACCTGCGTTCCCTACCCGGCCCCTTGGGCTGGGCTCGTCGGGACCCCTCCTTGTTCTCGGCCGCTCTGGCTTTTCCCCTCGCCCCCCTTTGAGTAACTCCCGCGTTACCTGGTGGGCCTCCACAATATTCACCAGCTGCTCCACGGAGCGGGGGTCCGCTTGACTCGCCTGCTTCTTCGAGTCATAGGGGAGGGCTCTGACAAAGCGGTCCATAACAATCCGTTCCAAAACCGTGGGCCCTCCGGGGTCAGTCATTAGCCAGGCTCGGCTTGTGCGGACCAGGTCGTGCATCTGGGAGCGCGGGGAGGCCTGTGCGTCATACACCCAGTCATGGAACCGCTGCGCGCGGGACTGCAGACTATGGCCGTACCGGGACAGAATTTCCTGCTTTAGCCGAGTGTAGTTCCCGGCTTGCTCCGGTGGCAGGTCCTGGTAGGCCTTTTGTGCATTACCCGACAGGAAGGGGGCCAGCAGTCCCCCCCAGTCGTCTTCGGGCCAGCCCTCCCGGCCGGCGGTGCGCTCAAACGCCAGGAGATAGGCTTCTATATCCTCCTGCTCCGTCAGCTTGGGGATGAAGCGCCCGGGGTTAGGCCGCGTCCCGGCGGCCCCTTCCTCCTGCCGGTGAGCGGCCATCCGCTGGAGCTCCGCGTGGATCATCCCCGTCTGTTTCCTCTGTTCGTGCAGGGCCTCTTCGTGCCGGGTCTGTTGTTCCATGCTCGCCTGTACAAGCTGCTGCACCAGCGCGTCCATGCTTTTTCCGTTATTAAATTTATATATATATATATATATATATTTTTTTTTTATTTCTTTTATTCTATTCTGATAAAGTCTATTGTTGTTTATTCTGCACCCCTGATTGCCAGTAGACTATGCCCGCATTCTCCACCACTGTGGCAATTCCAGGTGTAGGGGTGGCAGAATAAACAACACACAGACAGGTTGCAGTTCCCAAAATCATACTCTTTATTTTCTTAGTCAAATAATAACGGTTTGCTGTCGGCCGGGCGGCGTCTCCGCTCTGTGGCCTTTTGCCTTGCGCTGCTACGGGGGACTGAGAGGAGGCTCCTCGGCTCCATTAAGTCCCCCCTCTCCAACAGGCGCACCGCGCCGTGATTCGCTAATCAGGTAATCACTCTGATGGGTATTTAGTGACAGGTGCGTCCGGAAGCGGACGCCCAAACATGGGCAGCGCCCAGCCATTGGGTCGCCACATAGCGCCCATCAATCACCAAGCCCAGGGGTGGCTTGGGGTTGCCACATTACTTCATTTCAAAGTAACTTCGTTACTGTACTAGTCGTGGGCATAAAGGAATGGCGAGGATGGAAAGCATGTTTAGATGCATTTGACCCCTTGTGGGGAAAAAAACAACAGGCACTTATTTCGGGCAAAATAGGCAGACTCTGAAGCAATGTTTTCTAACGTCTACACACGGAGCTGCGCTGAGCTAATGTTGTTGTTCCGGCCGGGGGCGGATATGCTCACGAGGGGATTTTCAAAATAAGAATCGATCTTTTTACGTTGCATCGATCCTGTTTGATTATTGATAATAGATCGATATATCGATCTGGATCGATGTATCGTCCCACCCCTAGTGTCTAGTCGATTTTGTGTTTTGAGCACAACATTCATCATAGATCTAGCCTTTTAATTTTGCTCTCAAAGTGCACCAGATTGATGCATTTAACTTTAAAACTTAAAAAAGAAAAAAAAGAAAAAGTCAGGACATTAACTTATCCAAATATGGTATTTTTAGGGAAAACTGCAGCTGCAACAGATAGCACTTTAGTGATAATTTTCTGTAATCATATTAAAACTATTTTTTTTTTTTTGGGAAATCTCAAGGCACCCCTGGCAGCTCTCTGAGGCACCCTAGTGTGCCGCGGCACCCCTGTTGAGAACCGCTGCTCTAGGAGAGAGTGAGGCCGGTTTGATTGTCTGACTCGGCTTCCCTGTTAACTGACAAGTGTGACACATTATGATGTAAGCGGAAACATCACGTTTTAAACTGGGCCAAAAACAGTGTCTCAGTGCACAGGCATCACTCCCTGATGCCTTGCAGCCAGCTTCCTTCTCATCCCCCTCTCTGCCACCACCTCTAGTCTGACCAGCTCGACTCCCACCACGGAGATAGCCTTCCTCACCAGCTTGTTCAGTTTGTTGGTGTCCCTCGATTTGATGTAGCCCCATGCCATGTAGCATGCCACAACATAGAAGAGGATGCTGGCCACTACAGACTGGTAGAATGACTGCAGGAGTCTATTGCAAACATTAAAGAACCTGAGTCTCCTCAGGAAGAACAGCCTGATCTGTCCCTTCCTGTAGAGGGCCTCTGTTGTCCGACCAGTCCAGTTTATTGTTCAGGTGTACCCCAAGGAACTTATATGACTCCACCACCTCCACCTCATCCTAAAACCCTATACTCTTGCCAATCTAAAGGCAGAGAGGAGGATGAGAAGGAAGCTGGCTGCTATCCTGGAGAATCCCTCCCACCCCCTCTATGACGAGCTAGTCAAGATGAGAAGCCCCCCCCACACTCAACTAACCGCCTCGGCCAGTCCTTCATACCAGCAGCCATCAGACTCCACACCAGTGGGCAGGGACTGCTGCCAGACCTCCAACTAGGAACCTATAGCACCTTATGTGAATACTGTATACTTTATCAGATCATATAGCATTTAGCATTTATAGATTATATATTAGATTAGATTTACAACAAAAAAAACATCAAAAAACACTTTACAATTATTATATACTGTATGTATTTATTAGATAATACAGCTGCAGTGTTCATCAACTCCTCTGGGATAAATGGGGACACTGCTCCATAAGCAATAAGTTAAAGCTAATTACCTTAGCATATTTTACATGTACAGTGTCATGTACAGTAACTGACTTATGTTTAATCAATACAAATATAACTAATAAACGATGGGATTAGAAAACTACAAGGCTAAATTAATTCAGAATGCAGTTGTTTGTTGAAATGTGGTGGCCGGACAAGATTTTTTGTAATAATTTCTGTAGCAAATATGAAAGATATGAATAATATATTACTTTGAGCATACCCACAAACAAATATTCATCATAAACCCATTCAAGTTAATTTTCAGACAGAGTTGTTTTATTACTATCACTATAATTATAATAACTTTTGAACAATAAATTATATTTCGAATCTGTCAGCTGTTCTATATTGCCCATATAATTGTCTATATCCCATACCCTCTAAGTGTCCTGCTAGCTTGTCAGTAAAGTGGTTGAAAATGCAGTTGTTTGTTGAAATGTGGTGGCCGGACAAGATTTTTGTAATAATTTTTGTATCAAATATGAAAGATATTAATAATAATAATCATGATAATCATACAGATATTTTATATCATTTGAAAGCCCGAGTTGTTATCTTCAAAATTGTACTATATATATTTACTTTGAGCATTCATTTTCATAATGGAATGTTGATAGGGCTAAAGATAATGTGCGATTTTGGCCACTGGTAGCGCTCATGAGCCGAACACAACTCGGGCCGTGTTCGGTAGCGCCGAAGAAGAAGAAGCTTCACACACGAATCCCCACGGTGAAAACAGTGAAATATTTGTCTCAAAATTCTGTCCGTAACTCCAAGTTGATCAAGCGTGTCCTTAGAATTCCGTACGTAAATCTAATCAGATCAAGCTGTTTTTAGAATTCCGTACGTAAATCTAAGCAAATCAAGCGTGTTTTTATGATTTATGAAACACAGATTGAGAGGTGTGTGTGTGGATCGTTTTTACGATTGTGGATTCTACTTCTGCGTTTGTTTATTTTTGATAGACCTCTAAGAAGAAGAAGCTTCACACACGAATCCCCACGGGGAAAACAACGAAATATTTGTCTCAAAATTCCGTACGTAACTCCAAGTTGATCAAGCGTGTCCTTAGAATTCCGTACGTAAATCTAATCAGATCAAGCTGTTTTTAGAATTCCGTACGTAAATCTAAGCAAATCAAGCGTGTTTTTATGATTTATGAAACACAAATTGAGAGGTATGTGTGTGTGGATCGTTTTTACGATTGTGGATTCTACTTTTGCGTTTGTTTATTTTTGATAGAAATCTACCCCCATACAGAACAGCTTGGCTTGCAGCAGCATCAGCGACAGCTTCTCGTCGCTTTACAGAAGATCTAAATCAAATCAAATAAAATTTATTTGTAAGGCCCGACAACACAACAATATATACATACGGTGGGGAGGAGACTGTACATTATATGTATATTTCTCTCCCACCCACCCACCCCCTCCTAATGTACAGTCTCCTCCCCACCGTATGTATATATTCTCTCCCCACCGTATATATATATACCGCCATCTTTCTCCCGGGTTGGTGTGATCACATGACTGACAAAGCCGTGCAGTGATAGGCCAGAAGTCAGTTCGATTGCATCCAGGCTCGATTGCTTATCCTGTCTGCCTAAATATTAAAGGCAACCAACTTGTGTCTAGCCACGCCCAACTTGTGTCTAGCCACGCCCCCGCGGCGACGCGGCAGCAGCAGAGCGGAGCGGTAGCATTATGTAGCAGTAATCGCCCCTTTTTTACTATCCAGAATTAGCTCAATTGGCAGCGCTGCATTGCTGTGGATCCTGTGGTCTGTTGCTGGCAAGTTCGATTCCCTTCAATTTTTAACGTGCATTCTTTCGCCGGTTAAGTATTAACTTTAAGCATTGTTTCGGAGTTGGTTAAGGTTAGGCATTGTTTCGGAGTTGGTTATGGTTAGAAGGGTTAAGTTTAGGCGCTGTTAAGGAGCTGGTTAAGGTTAGAGTTTGTCTTAGAGAATGGCAATATTCTTTCGGAGTTGGTTATGGTTAAGGGTTAAGGTTAGGCATTCTTTCAGAGTTGGTTATGGTTATGGTTAAGGTTAGGCATTGTTTCGGAGTTGGTTATGGTTAGAAGGATTAAGTTTAGGCGCTGTTAAGGAGCTGGTTAAGGTTAGAGTTTGTCTTAGAGAATGGCAATAGACAGGAGTGTAAAGTACTTGAGTAATTGTACTTCGTTACAATACTTAAGTACTGTTTTGGGGGATTTGTACTTTACTCGAGTATTATTAGGTTTGTATACTTTGTACTTTTACTCTATTTCATTTCAGAGAAAAAAAACATACTTTTTACTCCTTACATTTAAAATGCAGACCTACAAAGTACAAATCTCGCAGGTCCAACCATTTTAATTAGTATCTTTGAATTGTTTATCTGGCCAAACTAACGTTAACGTTATTAATCCAGGTAAACAGCCAATCAAATCCCCATCAATGGAAAATGAACCCGCCCATACCCATGCTGATTGGTCCTTGTGCAAGACTAGAAAGCGGGGATCTTTGATTAAACACCTGCTATCAGAAGAATAGACAGTCAGAGTGACAAGCCATAGAAGATGGCCACAATGAGCGATGAAGAGGACGAAACGGTCGGCGACGGCGTGGACGGACAAGACGAGCATCCATGGCCCTATCTACATAAAAAATACATAGTTCAAGGACTCCAACCTTATAGTGTTGTTGAGTTGCTATCATTCAAAAACCTGATAAATGGTTTGCGACCAAGCACTAACGTCATTATGAGGCCCACTGTCTGCTCGAAGATCAGCAAAGCTGCTCAAACCATGAAAGAGAAAGTCACTGCTGCTATGAGTGAAGCTGAATGGATCGCGACAACAACAGATTGCTGGACAGCCCGACAAAGAAGTTTCATTGGGGTAACCGCTCACTGGATCGACACTGAATGCTTTGAAAGGCGTTCTGCTGCACTTGCCTGCAGAAGACTGAAGGGCGCCGATACTTTCAATGTTTTGGCCAGTGCCTTAAACGACATCCACTTGGAGTACAAAATCCGCATTATGCTGTGGTTAATATTGTGATATTATTCAGGGTACTCCAGTATTCTGTCTTTAATATTGTGATATTATTCAGGGTATCCTCCAGTATTCTGTCTTTAATATTGTGATATTATTCAGGGTACTCCAGTATTCTGCCTTTACTATTGTGATATTATTCAGGGTACTCCAGTATTCTGCCTTTAATATTGTGATATTATTCAGGGTACTCCACTATTCTGCCTTTTAATATTGTGATATTATTCAGGGTATACTCCAGTATTCTGTCTTTAATATTGTGATATTATTCAGGGTATACTCCAGTATTCTGGATTTAATATTGTGATATTATTCAGTGTATACTCCAGTATTCTGTCTTTAATATTGTGATATTATTCAGGGTACTCTACTATTCTGCTTTTAATATTGTGATATTATTCAGGATAATCCAGTATGCTGTGGTTAATATTGTGATATTATTCAGGATACTACAGTATTCGGTCTTTAATATTGTGATATTATTCATGCTGTGATGTGAATGCCGTCCATGTTAGTTTACCTTCAATGGAGAAGTGCATTAAATAATTTTAATGCAAAAAAGTGTCCTGTTCTTTCATTTCAGCATTGTCTATCACAGAACACATTCCATGGGCAGAGTGTATGCTTGGTTTCATTCCAGCCTTGCCTAAACACCAGCTGATGATTTCACTAATTGGCTCACCTCTTCAACTAACTCACCTGGTGCAATGTATAGTTAAAATGAAAACTTGGCCCACGATGGAATGAGTTTGAGACCCCTGGTCTATCCCTTTCCAAAAAAAAATGTACTTTGACTTTTGAGTACTTAAGTACATTTAAAAGTAGGACTTTTTTACTTTTACTCAAGTGTAAAAGATAATTTGACTTTTACTTGAGTCAGATTTTGAGACAGTACCCATACTTTCACTTAAGTATAATTTCTGGGTACTTTTTACACCCCTGGCAATAGACAGCCTATTTCCGCGTTGCAGCGCGAGGCAATAGACAGCCTATTTCCGCGCTGCAGCTCTCTCGCAATGCCGCGGTCACATGGGCGTAGTGGCCAATCAGAGAAACACTAAACACAAGTTGGTTGCCGAAAATATTCACGCATCCTGTCTGGGTAGCCCGGATGATGTTTTTTTACATAGAATTCTATACACCGCAATTATGCATCGATTTTTTTTACATTGAATTTTATACACAGCAATTATGCATCGATTTTTTTTTACATTGAATTTTATTATGCATTCGAATTTTTTACATTGTATTTTAACACTTTAACCGCCGCGGACGTGTTTAGGCGTCATTCCTAGCCATGCTAATTCCGCCGAAGACGCCGTAACTCGTCTTTGATATCAATATTTCAAAAATCTGTGATCGGAATCATATTTCCCCTCCGGAGCCCTTGACACACAGTGCTGATCTCCTCTCAACCCTCTAGCGGTTCAAGAGCGCCATCTGGTGGCCGATCGGCAGATCGAAACCGGATATCAACCTTTGACCCGGCAGGAATCACTCCATATGGGGTCCGGGCACTCGCTAATGTTAGAGAGACTCCGTCTTCACACAGTGAACATCGATCGGTGGAAATAACTCGAAAAAACAACATGATTTGGACGTATATACTATTATACAACCTGGAAATAGATCGGGCATTTCAACATCCCATAATCGAAAACTGTCTACTCCACGCTGATCGCCCAACGGCCCGAGGAGACTGGGGTGAGTTTTAGCGTGTAGTATTACTGTTGTGAAGGGCCAGATTAAACCGAATATATATATTTATTTATATATATATATTTAATTGTATTTGTATATTCTCTAATATTCCCTGATATCCCTTGTATATTCCTTGTACAATATGCATTGAATATCCATTCTAGCCTACTGAACATCCCATAATAGTCTCCATTCTACTATTGGTCGAGACCTTGGTGCCAGGCTGCCATACCCCTCAGACCCAGTTCAAACGTACCGCTCGACATGTACGAACAAGTCCTAGTTCCGCGTAGGAATTTGGCTACCGCACCACTAATGGGACTATTTGTTCATAGTGCGTATATATACTGCGCTACTAAAGTAGGACTTTCTTTTCAGTCCAGTTTCTTACCCTCCAATAGAGTCACAGACGTAAAGCCTCCCCGCGACGCCACGTGTGGGAGTAAGGCCAAGTTCGCCTACCATCGGTATTGAGACATCGTGTATATTAATATTTGAATAGTCATATTTGGCACTATATCGTCGAGTTGGACGTAGTCTATTAAGCTAATAATAGTCTGTTAATATATAGTGCTTCGTGCGGTGAGAATACTACCGTAGTCAGTACCCCATCGTTTCGGGCAGAGAACTGGCTGCTTACCCAGGGTGGTTGACCCTATGTGAAGCTGCACCCGAGGAGCCCCAGAGCCGACGAGCGAGTGGACCTGTATACCGGATTATTCTACCGACGACAGCCCGCCTTCCCAGGCACGGATTATGCTTTGGATACTTTGATTATTCTATGGATAAAGACCCCCGACACTACCGTGTGTTGGAACCCCCCCCCTGGAGAGGACGCAAGGTGAGGAGACGCTCTGCAAGACGAGGTCTCTCCACATCTCTCCCCCGTGGACCGGAGAGAGCCGGCCCACAAAGAGTCCACCTGCTTTCATCTGTGGTCCAAGGATCGCCGGCGCATTGAACGGCACTACAGTGGGTTCACCTGGGATACCCTTGGCCGGACGAGGCAGCTGGATTCTACCCCCCCCCCCTCCTACTCCTGTCGGCTTACAAGCGACCGGATTAACCCCCTCTAGTGTATCCAGCCTATAATCATTAAAGTATCATTGCTGTTATTCCTTAACTATTCCAGGTCGTATATTTACCACCTGCGCCTTCAGAGATTGGACATTATCTATTGATATACCGACGAATACTCCTTGCCATAAAAGTGCATACTATTTCAATTCATAAATGTAATTAAGTGATTAAGTGTTTATTCTACACACCATCGCTGTGTAGGAAATAAAGACCTGTTTCTAATTCGTACATTTGTGTTGGATCCGTTTCATCTACGTGAGAGTGTTCATGATAATATATTTATGCCGTGTACTGGGTGGCCGAATATTAAGTACAAAGGTAGTGGTAGTAAGTATCATATCTAGTAATACAGTCAGGGAATTGTACCCCTCAGTTACAATTGGTCCTTCGAGCCGGAGGGTAATTAGTGTAATATTAATATAGTGTTATTAATATTGAAATGGCCTATGATGAACACTCCACGAAACGATCCTCCTAACCAACGCCCGCAGCGCGAACGACGGCTCCCTCAGTACTTAGAGGCTTACGCTGTCAGTCAACAACCTAGTCTTCTACTAACAGTAAACGCGGTAAAACTAGAAAGTAAAAGTATGTCTAACCCCAACGCCCAGACTACCCCGACCATAGAGGCCCCTACGGGCTCTAATGTAACTGACCAAGTTCACGGTGGGGACCAGTGGGAACCAGACATGACTTCACACCCCGCCAGTACTGAAGAAGTAGTCCCCGATGAGTCCCGGGAGGAATACAACGCTACCGAGAGAGAACTCGGCACGGAAGAAGACGGGGAGAGCACCGTGGAGATAGAGCTCCAAGGCTCCGCAAGGAGTACCCCGAGGGAAGGCTCCCCTATACAACCGCCTTCTCCCAGCGAGGCAGAGAGGACCCTACAGCAGGCATTCCTCGTCAGCCTGAAAGCCTCTACTGAACGCGATAGACTCCAGGGTGAACGCGATCGATTGCAGATACAGCAACGGAGCGAAGAAGAGCACATACGCCTGGAAATAAGACGCATTCAGATGGAAGAGAATGTGGCCCGAGACCGAGCAGACAGCCAGCGAGCAGCTGCTGGTGCTCTACGGGACGCAGAGCGCGACAGACAGCAAGCGCAACTAATAGAACAGCTGATCAGACGGACAACACCCTCTCCCTCCGCCAGAGGCTCCAGGAACTCGTCTAGACACACCTCCAGGGCGGCATCCCCTAGCCGAGTAAACAACCCTGAACTTGACCAACAGACGAGGTCTATACCCCCCACAGACCACCTCCCCCCACCGGTCCAAGCGAGACCTAGCAACCGGGAAGGAGCAGCATATCCTGTGGAGAGGCTAAACCAGAGACTACAAGCACTGGATGACCTAACTGAAGACGAAGAGGAAGAGGAGGAGAACCGCGCCCGAAGACAGCACAGTACTCTACCGGACCAGGAGGTCCGGTACAGCCCAGGCTATACTCCCGCGGAGCTGCGCTACAGACCCCCGACTCTATACACGGGTGAGCACGACGCACGACCCGCACCGAGGAACAGCACCTGGACAAGCGGGCCATGGTACACTGCCGGTACCAGCCCATACCAAGGAGCGGGAGGTGACTCGCCTAGGAGGCCTCCCCCCCAACGCTCGCCGATGTATCCACAGTCAGCGTCATACATTGGCACGCCTATGGTACCCGACTTCACCCAAGAGAACCGGGCCCAGTATACAGAACTCTGCATGTGTCTGGAGACCATGTTGGTGGATGTATTGGATGAACGCCACAAATACGCCATCCTACTGCAGCACTTAAAGGTGCCCCGTGCACATAATATAGCGCTCGCCTACGCGACTTCCACCACCCCATACACAGCAGCGCTGGTAGCATTGGACCAGAGGTATGGGCGCATATGGGATTACGTGATCCAGGAGATCCGACACATCGACCGCTTACCCCCAGCAATAGACAATCGAGCACTGGACGACCTGTCCATCAGAGTGCAGTCCCTGGTAGGGATGTTGGGAGCGCAAAGAGAGAAGGGGAAGTATGAACTTTACGCCAACTCAAATGTGGAAAGGATCCTGGAGAAGCTGCCGCCCGCTCGTCAGGAGCGCTTTAGGCGGCAGAGGGACCACAGAGACCCGAATGGCCCCGAACCGAACCTCCTCGATCTAGCAGACTTCCTGGCGAGAGAAGTCAGCAGCCTACGGCTAGATACATTCGGACGGAGCACCCCTGTCTCCAGAGAAGGAACCAGACGACTAAATGATGGAAGAAGATCGGTGACTGTGATGCACCAATCGGAGTCAGTACCGAGCAGCAGGAGCCACAGTACCCCCTCCAGAACGGAGAAGTGGAAGATAGTGTGCCCCTACTGTGAGAAAGAACACTGGCTAGCGCAATGTGACTCCTTCCCCAAGCTGAACGCGGAGGAAGCAGGTCAATGGATAAAGTCCAACAAGCGCTGTTTTCGCTGTGCGCGCTCACACATGGCAGCCGAATGCCGCTTAAAGAAAAGGTGCACCAAGTGCGATGGAGCCCATCTGGACATACTTCACGACAGTAACATACGGCGCCCTTCACCTGCACCATCCAGCCGCAAAGCGAGCGTCATGTACATCGATCCCGCCAGCAGCAGTGGAGCCCGAGTACTCCTAAAAGTAGTGCGTGTGACACTAAGCTACCAGAATAAAGTCCTGGACACTTACGCCGTCCTCGATGACGGGTCAGAGAAGACCCTGCTGCTCGCCTCCGCTGCGGCCCAGCTAGGGCTGCGGGGAAGCGAAACCCAAATGACAATTCGGACAATAAGACGAGATTTGAAGACGATAAAGGGCGAGAATGTCTCATTCTCTATCGCAGCAAGCGGCCAGCCTGAGCGACGGTACCAGATTGCAGACGCTTTCACCAGCCAAGAAATAGGACTGTCGCGGTACACATACCCCGTCGCCAAGCTGATGGAGAAATATGCACATCTGCGCAAGTTACCGATCCCGCTCATAGACAATGCTATGCCGACCCTGTTGATAGGCTCCGACCATGCAGACCTCATTGTCCCGATAGACCGGGTTCATACCGGACCCCGAGGCTGTCCTGCAGCAGTCGAGACCCGTTTGGGATGGACTCTCCAAGGCCCGCTCGCCAAATCTCTCAACCGAAGTACAGCCACTAGATGTCTCCACTCCCGAGTCACAGAGGGAGAAACCGCACTCCTGCAACACGTAGAGCGGCTATGGAGCTTGGAACAAATGCCCTTTAAGAATGGAAAGAAAGACATTCGCTCTAAAGATGACATTTACGCCATTCACCTCCTCGAGACAGGGACCAAGAGAGTCCCGGTCAACGGCGTGTTGAGATACGCCACGCCACTCCTGCGGCGAGAAGGAATGCCTACTTTCCACGCCAAGACAGACGCCATAGAACGGTACCTGCTGAACACGGAGCGGCGCTTAGCCAAGAACCCCGCCCAAGAGAGTGTATACCGCGCTGAGATTGAGAAGCTCATCACAGCGGGACACGTCACAAAGATGGACATTAAAGAGGCTGACCAGACCACTGAATCGTGGTACGTGCCCCACCACAAGGTCCATCACAACGGTAAAGACCGCATAGTATTTAACTGCAGCTACCAGATCGGATCCCAAAATCTGAATAAAGAGTTACTGCCCGGTCCCACACTCGGCCCCTCCCTACTCGGCGTTCTACTCCGCTTCCGCCAGGAAAAGGTGGCCATCAGCGGGGACATTAAAGGAATGTTCCTGCAGGTGAGATTAGTAGAGGCGGACAAGCCCCTGTTACGGTTCCTATGGAGAGAGAAGCCAGGAGATGAGCACCCAGCCATCTACCAATGGGAAGTCCTCCCCTTCGGAACGACGTGCAGCCCCTGCTGTGCGACATTTGCACTACAGAAACATGTAGCAGAGGACCCAGCAGCGGACGAAGAGGTCCGACACAGCGTGGAGAACAGCTTCTACGTAGACAACTGTCTACAAAGCCTTTCAACCCAGGAAGAAGCCGAGGCTCTCCTGATTAAACTCCGCGCCTCATTGATCAAAGGCGGCTTTGATCTCAGGCAGTGGGCCAGCAGTGATCCGCAAGTACTGCGCATCCTCTCCTCCGAGGACAAGGCAGCCAGCAGCGAGACCTGGATGGCTACAATCCCGGGAGAAGCCCAGGAGATGACCCTGGGATTGGTGTGGCGATTCAAAACGGATTCGCTTCACTACAGACACAAGCCCCTGACTACGGAGCAGGGAAGGCCGGCGGCGGCGCCGACCACCAGACGGAGTGTGTACACAACACTCGCCCGACAATATGACCCGCTAGGATGTATTCTACCGTACACCACCAGGGCAAAAATGATTGTACGAGCATTGTGGGACAAGGACCAGGGCTGGGACGACCCCATTCCCGCACACCTTGCATCCACCTGGAGAGAGTGGGAGATGGAGCTCCACTCACTCCCAGGCGTTAATATGCGCCGAAGCTACTTCCCACCCACGGTGAGGCCAGAGACATGTAAAATGGACTTACACGTCTTCAGTGACGCCTCAGAGGTCGCATACGGATCAGTAGCCTACTTGCGGGCCCAAGACCAAGGGGGAGAGATCTACAAAGCATTTGTCCTCGCCCGCTCGAGAATAGCCCCACGCAAGCAACAATCTATCCCACGTCTAGAGCTCTGCGCAGCCCTAGCCGGAGCGCACCTAGCCACGCTCATCCAACGTGAGCTCACCATACCGGTGTCTAGAACAATCCTGTGGTCAGATTCCACGACGGTACTCGCCTGGATCAAATCGGACTCATGGAAGTACAAAGTCTTCGTGGGAGTCAGAGTCACCGAGATTCAAGACTTAACCGAAGAGTTAACCGGAGAAACAGAGTGGCGCTACGTTGATACAAAACAGAACCCAGCTGACGTCATCACCCGGGGGATGCCCCTGGATGACCTCACCCGTCGCAATGTCTACAGTGACGGCCCCGCATTCCTAAGACTCCCGGAAGGACAGTGGCCCATGCCTATCCCGAGGGAAGCAAGTCCAGAGGAGGTGGAAATTAAGAAGTCTGTGTTCTGTGGATTGAGCACCGTAGTCTCCACCGACCCTAACATAAACGATTGCACGTCCATAGAGAGTGCACAACAAAGAACATTCCTGCGGTACCACCCGGAGTGCAAGTCCCCCGCTGATATGTTAGCAGCTAACTACGAGGAAGCAGAATTGCTTCTACTGCAGCGAGCCCAGAGAGACTCGTTCCCCGATGAATTGGCCTGTCTACAGGGAGGAAAGCCCGTCCCATCCGACAGCAGATTAATTCACCTGGCCCCCGAGAGCGACGCTCACACCCTCATCAGAGTGGGTGGTCGCCTACGCAGAGCCCCCAATCTACCGGATGACATTAAATACCCGATCGTATTGAACAGCCGACACAAGGTCACAGAGCTGATTATAAAGAAATACGATGAGGATGTACATCACGCAGGAGCAGAAAGAGTCTTCGCGGAAATCAGACGTCGTTACTGGATCCTACAAGGAAGAGAGGCGGTACGACGCTTCCAACGAACATGTCTAGACTGCCGCAAGTGGCGCGCGCAGCCCAGCATACCAAGGATGGCTGACCTTCCTCCATGTCGCCTCCGAATCGGTGACAAGCCATTCCACTCAACGGGTATGGACTGCTTTGGCCCGCTGCACATAAAGAAAGGAAGAGGAACCGAGAAGCGGTGGGGTATTGTATTCAAATGCATGACCACCAGAGCGATACACATCGAGCTTCTCCCGACCATGAGCACAGACTCATTCCTTATGGCCTTCCGTAGATTCATATCACGGAAAGGAAGACCGTCTACCCTATTGTCCGATCATGGGACAAACTTCAAAGGCGGCGAAAGAGAGCTGAGAGAGAGCTTCCAAGCTATGGGCCCAGAACTTAAGACCCACCTCGCTCCAGCACAGGTTGATTTCCAATTCAACCCCCCAAACGCACCCCACTTCGGTGGCACTTGGGAACGAGAAGTGCGCTCCATAAAGACAGCCCTGTACGCAGTACTTGGGGCCCAGACTGTGGCGGAAGAAGTCCTAATGACAGTCCTCACGGAGATTGAGGGAGTACTTAACTCGAAGCCCCTCGGATATGTCTCCAGTGATGTGGCGGATATCGACCCAGTTACCCCCAACACACTCCTGATGGGGCGGCTAGATCCTGCATTACCACAGACAATGTACCGGCCTGAAGAAGCGAACGGCCGACGAATGTGGAGGTACAGCCAAGTATTAGCCGACAAGTTTTGGAACAGTTTCCTACTGCACTACCTACCGTCTCTACAGACCCGCCAGAAGTGGGTAAAGGAGAGAGACAATTTGACAGAAGGAACAGTTGTCATGATTATTGATCAATCACTGCCCAGAGCTATGTGGCCGGCCGGCCGCGTAAGCAAAGTGATCACCGGTGCCGACGGCAAGGTCCGAGCAGCTGAAGTGCTCGTCCAGGGTCGCACTTACACCCGTCCCGTGGCAAGGCTCATAGAACTGCCTCGACTCCCAGACACAATCGATGATGACCATGACCCTACAACCCTATGACTTTGTGAAGTCGACTGACCCCTACAGCAAACCCTTATGTGTAAATAGACAACGCGATTAATCTGTCTCCGTTTAACTGATTAGGTCTGGGACCTATTCAGGGGGTGGCTGTTGTGAAGGGCCAGATTAAACCGAATATATATATTTATTTATATATATATATTTAATTGTATTTGTATATTCTCTAATATTCCCTGATATCCCTTGTATATTCCTTGTACAATATGCATTGAATATCCATTCTAGCCTACTGAACATCCCATAATAGTCTCCATTCTACTATTGGTCGAGACCTTGGTGCCAGGCTGCCATACCCCTCAGACCCAGTTCAAACGTACCGCTCGACATGTACGAACAAGTCCTAGTTCCGCGTAGGAATTTGGCTACCGCACCACTAATGGGACTATTTGTTCATAGTGCGTATATATACTGCGCTACTAAAGTAGGACTTTCTTTTCAGTCCAGTTTCTTACCCTCCAATAGAGTCACAGACGTAAAGCCTCCCCGCGACGCCACGTGTGGGAGTAAGGCCAAGTTCGCCTACCATCGGTATTGAGACATCGTGTATATTAATATTTGAATAGTCATATTTGGCACTATATCGTCGAGTTGGACGTAGTCTATTAAGCTAATAATAGTCTGTTAATATATAGTGCTTCGTGCGGTGAGAATACTACCGTAGTCAGTACCCCATCGTTTCGGGCAGAGAACTGGCTGCTTACCCAGGGTGGTTGACCCTATGTGAAGCTGCACCCGAGGAGCCCCAGAGCCGACGAGCGAGTGGACCTGTATACCGGATTATTCTACCGACGACAGCCCGCCTTCCCAGGCACGGATTATGCTTTGGATACTTTGATTATTCTATGGATAAAGACCCCCGACACTACCGTGTGTTGGAACCCCCCCCCTGGAGAGGACGCAAGGTGAGGAGACGCTCTGCAAGACGAGGTCTCTCCACATCTCTCCCCCGTGGACCGGAGAGAGCCGGCCCACAAAGAGTCCACCTGCTTTCATCTGTGGTCCAAGGATCGCCGGCGCATTGAACGGCACTACAGTGGGTTCACCTGGGATACCCTTGGCCGGACGAGGCAGCTGGATTCTACCCCCCCCCCCCCTCCTACTCCTGTCGGCTTACAAGCGACCGGATTAACCCCCTCTAGTGTATCCAGCCTATAATCATTAAAGTATCATTGCTGTTATTCCTTAACTATTCCAGGTCGTATATTTACCACCTGCGCCTTCAGAGATTGGACATTATCTATTGATATACCGACGAATACTCCTTGCCATAAAAGTGCATACTATTTCAATTCATAAATGTAATTAAGTGATTAAGTGTTTATTCTACACACCATCGCTGTGTAGGAAATAAAGACCTGTTTCTAATTCGTACATTTGTGTTGGATCCGTTTCATCTACGTGAGAGTGTTCATGATAATATATTTATGCCGTGTACTGGGTGGCCGAATATTAAGTACAAAGGTAGTGGTAGTAAGTATCATATCTAGTAATACAGTCAGGGAATTGTACCCCTCAGTTACAATTACCGTGTTCGATATAAACTGCTATGATGAACATATGACCCACATTAGATGAATGGTATAACGTTGCCCACGGAATTATAAACGCCCCCTCGCCCCCATCCGGTCAACATCAGATGACGTGTAGTAACTTCCAGAACCACGTCCAGTTGAAATTTATTATCTGGCACAGATCGCTATCAAACTGTATTTCATCATCAATATAATGCATTTGGAGCTATAAATCACGTTCTGGAGAAAGCTGCAGAAAGAGATGAAAACATACTTATACTTTAGACCATATTTTAGTATGAATATGTGAATGAAAAAGTTTAACGTTGCTACACCATGAACAATACATATAGGACATTGAATGGGCCCTAATAATGGCAATCTAGCAATTGAATTTAAAAAGTTATAGCCCTGCAAAGAAGGGGAACTTCTCCATGTTAAATAGATCTGGCGAGGGATGGTATATCATGAATTTTAATGATGGCGATTAAAGTGTTAAACACTGAATTTTTATTTCACATAGGTACATTTGGAGCAAACAAATTCAGATACATGATTTTCAAAGTAATTATTTTCAATGCTATAAATTCGGTGTCTGAAAAATTCAGATACATGTTTTCAAAGTAATTATTTTCAATGCTATAAATTCGGTGTCTGATAAAATTCAAATACTTCTGTCACTCATTTGCTTCCATACAGAAGAGTTGAGCTGTTAGTCAGTGACACAACACTAGACAACAAAGGCGCACGCATATCTCTGCCACATTATTTAGAGAGAGCCATACACAAAACGGTACTATTACTGGAAGCAGAGTAAAGACTCAGTGAAACCTTTTTTGTTTTTGTGTGTTTGGTTTGTTTAAAGGGTTCCCAATGTTTAAGGGTTCCTGATGTTTTAAATGATTATGTTGAAAATCACACGTTATGTGATTGGTGGGAGTGTAAATGCAGTTGTCGCCGATAGAGGGCACATGTTTATTTTGATATTTCATTTTATTTCATGTGACGGATCACTTCCTGTGTCCCGCTCTGACTTGCCGTAGTTTGATCAGATCAGGCAGAACGTGCCAAGACGTGTAGGAGAAGACTTGTGCACTTTATTTTGTCAAAGCTAAAAGACAAAATACTAGAGATTTGAAGATAAACCCCCTCCCATTGAGCTGCAAGCGGGCCAAAGTGGTTAGTAGAGTTTATTCACACATTTTCGGTTTGTTTTTGTAAATCTATTGACTGAATGTATGAATTGTCATTATTTCCTGCATTGTAGTTCTACGGTGGTGATGAACGTGGTGCTACAGTCACATGATGCTAGCTAGCTCCGCTAGCCTCATTCAAGAACTTGCATCAATAAAACCAGCCATCTGTAATTAAAGAACTCGGAGTCCTCGTCATGCATCCATGGGCAGCACACTGCCAGTGGGTCTTGGACTTCCTGACAGGAAGACCCCAGGTGGTGAGAGCAGGACACTGCACCTCCTCAAAGCTCAAACAGTGAACTCCAAGCCCACGTGGTTGAACTAAAAATTCAAAGAAACAGACTAAGAAATGACGTAAACACCATGATCAAAACCGCAAAAAAAGATTTCATCAATGACAAAACTGAGGAAAACAAAAACAAACCACGTGAACTTTGGAAATGACTCAATAATCAACTAGGCTGCAGTAAAAAACTTAAAACCAGATTCTCAAACATAAACATAAAGACGGACAACACGCTCATCACAGACAAGCTGGATGTAGCCAATTACTTAAACATCTTTTTCACAAACATAGCCACAACACTTGTAAACAAACTACCCTCCCACTCAGGGCATTATGGGGTAGAACACATAGTAGAATACTACAAAAACCTAGGGGTCCGCAAAGACGACTTCAAACTAGTAATGGTAGCAACCGATGAGGTACTCAAAAAACTGAGCGCCCTCCAACCTAACAAGGCCACTGGCCATGACAACACCCCCTCCAAATTCCTCAGAGACGCAGCAGCCGCCATCACCCCAGTCATCACACACATAATAAACCTCTCCATAAAACAGGGAAACATCCCCAAGGACTTCAAAATTGCAAGAGTGACCCCTCTGCACAAAAAGGGCAGCAAATTAGACCCAGGCAACTACCGCCCTGTTTCTATTCTTACCTCCATCTCGAAAGTCATGGAGAAAATTGTCTACGAACAGGTCGAAAAGTACCTGGCGGAAAAAAATCTAATCTACGAATTCCAATCTGGCTTCAGAACATCCCACTCCACTGACACATGCCTTCTCTATTTGAACGACCACATCAAACAAGAGGTGGACGCGGGCAAATACTGCGGCATGGTCATGCTGGACCTACAAAAGGCCTTCGACACTGTCAATCACTCCATTCTGATTGACAAGCTAAAAGCAATTGGTTTTGATAGTTTATCAGTGAGCTGGATGCAATCCTACCTGGAGGGGAGAGAACAGATGGTGGAGGTAAACGGTACTCTATCCCCCCCCTCACAGTGAGCTGTGGTGTTTTACAAGGAAGCATACTAGGACCGCTACTGTTCCTAATTTATGCAAATGCAGGTCGTCAGCTTGTGACTGCAACTTGTTCCTGTTTGCGGACGACTCCGCCCTGCTGGTCTCTGACATGAACAAGTTGCAGGTTGAAAAAACCCTCAGCTCGGAACTAGGCAGAATCTGCATATGGCTCGCTGATAACAAACTATCATTACACATGGGCAAAACAGAGTCCATTCTTTTCGGTTCAAATAACAAACTCAGCAAGACCGACGGCTTCTCAGTTACAGTGGGTGACAATATTGTCACAAGGAAATATGAAATTACCTACCTGGGTTCCATCCTAGAGGCAAATATTTACTGTGACAAAATGGCATCCAATGTAATAAAAAAAGTCAACCAGCAAACTAGATTCTTGTACCGGATCTCCTCTCTGGTAAACAAGAATACCCTGAAGACTCTGGCAGGAGCACTCATTCAAGGATACTACGACTATACTTGCACCTCATGGAGGTACCAAAGCACCTCAAAGGCGCTAAAAACAAGATTACAAACATCACAAAACAAACTAGTCAGACTACTACTTGACCTTACCCCTAGAACCCACCTCACCCCTGCACACTTTGACAACCTAGGATGGCTTAGAGTAGACGACAGAGTACAGCAACTTGCAATGGGCCTGGTCTACAAGATACACTATATGACTAAGGTACCCATGTACATGTCAAAATACTTTCCAAAGGTCAGTGAATACCACGATCACAACACCAGAGGAAGCTCAACAAATCATGTTAAACCCAGATTCGGCTCAAACAAGGGACTAAACACGTTTCGCAATTATGCCACACTAATGTGGAACGCCCTACCCAAAGCTGTAAAGGAATGTGAATCCCTACCCACATTCAAAACCGCTCTTAAAGAGCACCTACGGGAGGCTGCAATTCGAAACTGGCCACCGTAAATGTCCAAACCCCCCACCCCCACCCCCTCCTAATAGACAGTCTCCTCCCCACCGCATGTATATATTCTCTCCCGCCGTATATGTATATTTCTCTCCCACCCACCCACCCCCTCCTAAGGTACAGTCCCCTCCCCATCATATGTATATACTCTGTCAGGATCTATGAGTAACAGTACTGTATATTTGAATACCGTAAATGTCACAAATGTATCAGTACTAAATACCTATATGTCCCTATGCCATAAATGTCATGTATGTTGAGTATGTCATAAATGTCAATATGAAATGAAAATGGGGGACCCTGATGTAAACAAGACAAACCCTAAACGGGCTCTTCTCACAACAAGGGAAAACGATGGTCTATATAGGTCTGGGAGTGGGTGTGTCCAGGTGGGAGACAATTGGATTGGATGGGAGGGTCTGATTTAGGGGATGGAGCGGGTAGGCTTGGCCCAGGTCAGGTTGGAGGGTGGTTCTATGAGGGGGGAGGGGTTGTATTTAGGAGAAGGAGGAGGGGGGAATGTGGGTTTCAGGTGAGGGGGACGAGGTAAGGAAGGGGGATGGGGTGAGTTAGGGAGGTGTAGTCTGACGTCTGGTTGTTCCACCCGTATAGGGATTTATCATTGGGAAAATGGATTATCGGCTATTGTAACAATTCTGCCGCATGGAAATTGAAAAGCTTTACATGTTTGCACAAAATGAGTTCCCTTCTATCACTAACATTATTGTTTAAACATTTTTGGTTGAAATAAAATGTCGTGATTTTTTTTTCCACAATTAATTGTGAATATTTTCATGTTGAGCTATAGATTGTGGATGAATAAGCACAGAAAGGTACACCATGCCAATGTCAATGTTTTATTTATTTTAAACGAGGCGATTTAGAAATGGGCAATGGGGAAATACATTGCGTTGGACAGAGGGTGGAACACGAAAAACGGCAATGACGTAACCACTACACCTCCCTATAGGTGGGTGGATGGGGGAAGGGTAGACAGAAACTAGTATATTGGGAGGAGAGTAGGCTGTGGGGGAGGGGGGATATACAGTTATTCCACACTACCTAGGAGAGGTGGAGAACATGGCACTGTGGTGCCAGGAGAACAGCCTCTCCCTGAACGTCAGCAAAACCAAATAACTGATTGTGGATTTTAGGAGGTCAAGGGCAAAGGACTACAGCCCCCATAGTATCTATGAGGCACCGGTCGAGAGAGTGAACAGTTTCAAGTACCTCGGACTCCACATATCCGAGGACTTGACATGGACCACACACATAGACAGTGTAGTGAAGAAGGCACGGCAACGCCTCTACTTCCTTAGGCGCCTAAGGAAGTTCAAAGTGAGTCAGAAGATCTTAAATAACTTCTAGTATTCTATATAGAGAGCATCCTGACTGGTAACATCCCCTCCTGGTTTGGGAATAGCACCGCACACGACCGCAGCAGACTACAGAGAGTGGCCCGATCAGCCAAACACACAATTGGAGGTGGGCTTCCCACTCTCCAGGACATTTACACCAGGCATTGTAGGGCCAAGGCTAAGTGAATAGTCAAAGACTCTAGCCACCCAAACAACTGCCTCTTTGCACTGCTGCGGTCAGGCAAGCGCTACCGGAGTCTCATGGCCAGTACAGAGAGACTCAAATGGAGCTTCTATCCCCAGGCCATCAGGATGCTCAATGACTCTATGCAACACTAATCCATCCATCTACATTCATTGCACACACATCCACATGCACACACTCACTTTCCGTGGTATGCAGGAATGGAACTCTCTTCCCAGACATGTTAAGCAGGAGAATAGTAAATGCCGTTTCAAAATCGTGGTAAAACAACATTTTCAACCAAAGAAATTGACATTCCCTAATAGATAGTGTGTACGTAAATGAAAATGTATGTGTCTGATAAAGAGATAGGTATATATGGATGAAAAGGCATGTGTCTGATAGGGATATATTATTAAAATATTGTATAATTGGCTGATATGAACAGGTATTATTGTATTGTATTATGAATTCATAAGGCGTATATATTTTTATCTTGTATTATGAATTTGATTAGGGTTTTTATTGTTGTTTTAATTGTCTGTATGACATGTAAATGTTGTGAGTGTATAAGGGTTTTTATTGTTGTTTTAATGGTCTGTATGTCATGTAAATGTTATGAGTGTATAAGGGTTTTTATTGTTGTTTTAATTGTCTGTATGATATGTAAATGTTGTGAGTGTATACGTCTGTAACTGTATTTGATGTGTTATGGACCCCAGGAAGAATAGCCCCAGCACTGCTGTGGCTAATGGGGATCCAAATAAACTTAAACTTAAACTTAAACTTTAAACAAACACTCACCTTTAAGATTCACTTTAGACACTTTAAACACTTTTTAACACTACACCATCTTTTTTATCTATTTATTACAAAAATATTTGCACTACATCCCTACCTATTTTATTTTTTTAAGTTTGCATTTTGTACTTCATAGCTTGCATTTTGTACTACTTATAGGTTGTACTTTAATTTGTATATTGTATACTCGAGCGGCCATTTTAGTTACTACTGTTTCACTCCGCCTCCAGTCAAGACGTTCGTTCAACTCATTCACGTGAGATTGTTTACATTATTATTATTTAGCATGTATTTACTTTATATATCTTTATATATATGCGTTATGTTGGTGACAACATGCATGTATGTAAAACTTATGTATGTAAAACTTACGTCGCTGTATTGTCTGTTTCAGGGGGTCGTCACCCTTGTCAATTAAATACTGAAACTGACATTGAGGAGTGTGTTTCTTCAAGGGTTAATAACAGGAAGAGGGTAATAACAGGAAGAGGGTAATAACAGGAAGAGGGTAATAACAGGAAAATGGTAATAACAGGAAGAGGGTAATAACAGGAAGAGGGTAATAACAGGAAGAGAGGGTTGGTGGGGCCAATCAGAGAGCGTCGTCGGAAACAGAGGCTATGTTAAAAAATCACGCGGAAGAAGAGAGCACTCTTCTGGGGAGCGTTATTTTTTCCCGTAGCCGCATTTTGCGGAGACGCTCTCTGATTGGCCACTGACTGACGCTCTCTGATTGGCCACTGACATGTGCGCCCAATCGATTCGCGTGACGAGCTGTGTCTTTGCCCATTTCCGCGTCGAACAGCAGCAAACTATCTAACGCCTAGTTTATCACTGGTTAAGCTTAGGTGACTCTTTCGAAGTTGGTTAAGGTTAGAGTTTGGAATCAGGGCTGGTGTTCTATCGCCCTGCTCTAAGACAAACTCTAACCTTAACCAACTTCGAAAGAGTGCCTAATGTCGCGTTCACGTTACGTGGGAAGAAGCGGAAGAACCAGCTTCCGACTGGGAAAAACCATTCATGTCAGCCTCCTAGTGGTAATTCCTACTAGGACATATGGGATTTTTTTATAGACCCCGATATCTCCCACTTCACGTCACGAATTGCGGAAGTATGGATGTGGGCGTTTAAATCGAGTCAACGCGTGAAGGCTTCCTAGTTGTAGCAACCATAGATATATATAGAACACTAGATAGCTTAAGGCGGAGTCACCAGCGTCACTGAACCGCCGCCATCTTGGGAGGGTCAGCCTTGAGTGAGAGTGAGTGAGCTGCACAGACAAAAATACTCATAACTCGCTGAAATATTGACGGATTTACAAACGGGTTGGTTTGCTATAAACATCAAAGATGTAGTTATGATACTGCATACTTATAAAACGTTTTTTTTTAAAGATGTTTTTTTTTTACAAACCGCTTGAATCATAGCCACGTTAATAATGCTTGTAATAAACCAAACCGTTTGTAAATCCGTCAATATTTCAGCGAGTTATGAGTATTTTTGTCTGTGCAGCTCACTCACTCTCACTCAAGGCTGACCCTCCCAAGATGGCGGCGGTTCAGTGACGTCGCTCTCCATTGGCCTGCAGCGCGGGCAAGCTATCTAGTGTTCTATATATATCTATGGTAGCAACGAGTTGTCCTCTGGTTCTTCCGCTTCTTCCCACGTAACGTGAACGCGACATAAGCTTAACCGGTGTAGAAACAGGCGTCACACGATTGGGCGCACCAGAAACGTCAGTGGCCAATCAGAGAGCGTCTCCGCAAAATGCGGCTACGGAAAGAAATAACGCTTCTGGCGGCGGGAGTAGCTGCTAACTCCTCCTCCTCTCTGACGTAGTTTCTGGAGTCTCGTCGTTCAGGTAAACAAAGGTACATTCGGTTCATGTCGACGGTCGACCTCTCCGTTTTGTTACAGTAAAATCTGCTTGTATTCATCTACTGACAGTAAAATCTGCTTGTATTCATCTACTGACCGCACATCTGATCAGACTGTTGGGCGTTTCTGCCACTTTTCCACCAGACTGGGCCTTGACCAGAGGTAAGTTAGCTGGAGCAGCTAACAAGCTAAGCTGCTATGCTAATAGACTACTGAGATTGTGAGAATATGTGACGTTTGGTCAGAAACTGGTGCGACTCTATGTATAGAGAGAAATGTGCGTTTATTCAGCTCGTTACTAATAATGACCGAACATCTCAACTGTTGAGCATTTCAGCCACTGTTTGGGCTTTACTTGAGAGGCTATGCTAATGCTTCTAGGATGAGGTTGGGATGGAGGAGAGAGCAGCAAACAGTTCTCTCCACGCAGAGTGGAAAACATTCTCTCCTCTGGACTGGATGCGTGAATACTTTCCCCAAGGTGGTTGTCCTCATAGATATATATATAGAACACTAGATAGCTTAAGGCGGAGTCACCAATTCAAAACTGGCCCCTGTAAATGTCCTAACCCAACCCCCTCCAATGTACAGTAATTTACCTAGTATGGTTTTGTCAATAGTCCAATGTACAATTTTGCTTGTTTGTACAGTGTGCCCCCCCCCCCCCTCAATGTACAGTTTTGCTTGTTTATACAGTGTTTCCCCCCCCCCCCAACCACCTCCAATGTAAATTACCCAGTATGGTTGTCAATATCCCAATGTACCCAACCCCCCCCACACAACCCCATCCAACCTCCTCCAATGTACAGTTTCTACGTCAAATGTATATACTCCCTTTTCTTGACTCCTTCTGTATCACAAACAGTACTGTATTTGCAAATCTGGTATGTCATAAATGTATAGATGTAGCAGTACTGACTATCTGTATGTCATGTATGTCATATATGTCCTGATGAATTGAAAATGGGGGACCCTGATGTAAACAAGACGAAAGTCTTTCTCTGGTCTGCATCCCCTTAACAATTGTGTGTATTGAGCTTTATACAACGGCATGCAAATTTCTCTATTCTGATTGGCTGAAACAGTCCATTTACACGTATGTATCCTTCATAATCCACGCTCCTGGTCCCAGGACCCGCCCACCACCGAATCACATCACTCCGCCGGATCACTCCGTCGGAAAAAACAAGATGGCGGACAATAATCTTTAACAAATGGATATGTTGATAGCGTCATAACGACTAAATATAAAGCGATTCTGTCAAGGGGAACGTGTTAGTATTTTAAACAATGTTGGATGATGTAATTGATGGGTCTTGACTCAATCTAGAACAAAAGAAAAATCGCGGATTGATTGATAGATTAATTGATTGATTTAAATTTCTTCCTTCCTACTTTCCGACTGCAGCGTTCTCTCTCACACTGTCCGACGCTGGCGGATTGATTGATAGATTAATTGATTGATTTAAATTTCTTCCTTCCTACTTTCTTGCAGCGTTCTCTCTCACACTGTCCGACGCTGGCGTACCCACAAACACACACACACACATACACACACACACACACACACACACACACACACACACACACACACACACGCACACACACACTGTGACACACACACACACACACACGCACACACACACACATACACTCCTGTCTGCAACAGCGGGGGAGTCAGACTGAGAGAGAAGCAGCGCTGTTTTAAGTGAGCATGGTCTATTGAATTGATTGATTGATTGATTGCTAATTTTATTACTGTACCCCTGGTTTCCAACTGGTTAAGTTTAGGCTAAAAGAAATAAATAAAAAAATAGGGCGAAGAAAACGTTTTTTTCCTATAGGGCAAAGAAAACGTTTTAATAAATTTTCAATCAATCATTCCAATAATACACAGTTGGATGTGTTAGTTGGTTGGATGCACTTCAAGCTGCTTCCACATGAGGCAACTTCTCTCAATCATTCCAATAATACACAGTTGGATGTGTTAGTTTGGTTGGATGCACTTCAAGCTGCTTCCACATGGAGTTGTGGGAACTACTTTTTCTGGCGGATGGTTTTTTCAATAAATCTTCGATTAATGTGTGTTTATTGTATAGAAATAAGGTTGGATGAATCTGGCAGTTGTATAAAAGCTTTACACCACGTGCAGTCGTGATTTGTGACCAATAAACCATGCCTAGGGGGGTCTAACGACCCTCGGCTGCGCCTCGGGCCTAACAACCACCCCTAGGCATGGTTTATTGGTCACAAACCACTCCTGCGTGTGATGTAATGCTTAAGTACTGTATTGTACCCATTCTGCAATCTGTTAATAAAGTTTTCAATCAATCAATCAACCAGCGTCACTGAACCGCCGCCATCTTGTGAGGGTCAGCCTTGAGTAGGGATGGGTACCTTTCACATTTGAACCGATACCGGTACCGGTACCGGTACCTGTGAATCGATACCGGTACCCAACGGTACCTTTTTTCGGTACTTTAAAAAAAAAAAAAAATAATAATAATAATAATTTTTTTTTTTTTTTTTTTTTTTTTTTTTTTTTTTTTTTTTTACTTTTTTCTTTTCATGTCAACGTTCACACGCACAATATATGCTTACCTAGGATTTGACTTGATTCAACAACAAAGCAGTCGGAGCAATGACAAGCCGAAAACTGTCGAAATTTTATTTACCTACCTCAGTCGTAAAAAAAAATCCAAACTTCAAATAACTACAATTTCGACAGTTTTCGGCTTGTCATTGCTCCGACTGCTTTGTTGTTGAATCAAGTCAAATCCTAGGTAAGCATATATTGTGCGTGTGAACGTTGACATGAAAAAAAAAGTTAAAAAAAAAAAAAATTAATAAAATTTTTATTTTTTTATTTTTTTTTTATTTTTTTTTCGGTTTCTCACTTGATTCGATACTCGGTAGTACCGACGTGTTTCGGTTCGGTACCTCAAAAGTACCGAATTCGGTACCCATCCCTAGCCTTGAGGCGTCTCTACATTTCGTAGCTCCATTTCTGCAGACCCCTCTCTGATTGGCCACTGTTGCCCAATCGCGTGACGAGCTGTGTCTTTCACATTTCCGCGTCGAACAGCCTGCAAACTACCTGGTGTTCTATCGCCATGCTCTAAGACAAACTCTAACCTTAACCAACTTCGAAAGAGTGCCTAAGCTTAACCGTCGAAAGAACTTGCCGTCACGCTCTAAGACAAACTCTAACCTTAACCAACTTCGAAAGAGTGCCTAAGCTTAACCAGTGTAGAAACAGGCGTGGGCCAATCAGAGAGGGGTCTGCAGAAATGGAGCTACGAAATGTAGAGACGCAGCCTTGAGTGAGAGTGAGTGAGCTGCACAGACAAAAATACTCATAACTCGCTGAAATATTGACGGATTTACAAACGGGTTGGTTTGCTATAAACATCAAAGATGTAGTTATGATACTGCATACGTATAAAAAAAAATTAAAGATGTTTTTTTTTCAAACCGCTTGAATCATAGCCACGTTAATAATGCTTGTAATAAACTAAACCGTTTGTAAATCCGTCAATATTTCAGCGAGTTATGAGTATTTTTGTCTGTGCAGCTCACTCACTCTCACTCAGGGCTGACCCTCACAAGATGGCGGCGGTTCAGTGACGTCGCTCTCCATTGGCCGGCAGCGCGGGCAAGCTATCTAGTGTTCTATATATATCTATGGTTGTCCTTCCGCGTTCGGTTTGCGCCCAATCGCGTTGCGCCTAGCTTTCAGTTCCACAGCCCAAGTCTTGGGCTGTCTTGGTAAGCCTCATAATGAATTGTTTGGGGGGAAAAAGAAAAACATTGTGATGTGTATCGTGTATCGCCGAAAGGTCAGAAAATATCGTGATATCATATTTAGGGCAGGCCATATCGCCCAGCCCTAACTTCATGTGACATGTGCGCCCAGGGACCGAAACTAGAGAGCGCCACCTGCCATTTGCGCTCAGTTTTTACGTTTGGCGCCTCCCACTGAGACGTCTGAGCGCCGTGTGACGGGCAATCAAATAGTCATGTGAAAACCGAAAATCATGATCCAATTCTTTAGCGGAGTTCTCACTCGCTGTCTCAGCACAGACATGAAGCGCGCACCGCGCACTGCTGCTGCTACCCCCTCCCCACCTGTTTCTGTATGCCTGCATGTAAACAGAGGCTATTGCCTCAGAGTCACCGTGACGTTAGTTAGCACTGCTGCTGCTGCTCCTACCCCTGTATGCCTGCATGTAAACAGAGGCTATTGCCTCACCGTGACGTTAGTCTAGTCAGTGTGGGACCTTCGTGAGATAACGTTAGCTACCGTTACAAAATGACCCAGTCAACTATTCACTTAGTTTAATACACAAGGCATTGTGTAACGTTATCCAGCCGGCTAGCTACGGATAGCTCCCGACATCAACAAATCCTCCAGCAATAGTCCAGTGCATAATACCTCTGTTGGCTAGGTAACTAGTCACTACGAAATGTCGCAGTAAACTAAATAGTTCACTGAGGCGTTGTCCCAACGCCATCCAGCAGTAGCTACAGATAGCTCTTGGCATCAATGTCCTACAACAACAACATGCGTATTCGAGTCCCTGGTTTACATCGCATGAGTGAGGGCTGCTGACTAGGGTCCAGGTGCAGCGCCGGAGAATTCTTTTGCATGCTGAATGTAGCGTTTAGGGTCCAGCTGCACCCCCGGAGAATCCTTGCTGGAGCTGGAGGCCACTCGAGTATACACACAGACAGTGGAGCTGTTTGCAGACAGCGAGGTGGCGATGTCTCGCAGATAACACAATCACAAGTATGATTATATAATATATATATTTTATTAAAAAAAAATCTATATAAAATAATAATACAAATAAATTTATCAAAAAAAAGTTGGCGGGTAAGAAATATGCTTGGCGGGTAGATTCTTCCCATCTACCCGCCACTGGCCGGTGAGTCAAAAAGTTAATTTAGCTCCCTGTGTGCGCCCAATCGTGTGACGCCTGTTTCTACACCGGTTAAGCTTAGGCACTCTTTCGAAGTTGGTTAAAGGCCAACTTGCAGGTTGTATTTTTGTTCAATAAACAATGTGACTAGGCCAACGCTGACTTTCATGAAGAGGGGGGGAAAAGTATCGAAATTGACCCAGTTTTAGCCTTTTTATCAAACATTTTGTCGACCAAACCACAACCTCCACGCACATGCATATTTTATTGCATGGATCAATAAAGTGCGTGTGTCATCTTAATGCTGACGTCACGTCAGGTGCAGGGCAGCGAGGGGCTCTGAGACTCACACACAGCTAGTGGCAGAAGCAGAGAGCCTTGCTACTACTAGCCGAGGAGTGATGAATGAAAATGTATCTGTTTCACTAACACTATTGCTCCGTGATCATAGCCATTCATCTCTAAAGCGAACCACTATTTGTAAAAGCCACAACCACGTTACCATATTTGTAATAATGTAAATCATTGTGTCAATGTACATATTGTGTATATAACGTTAGTAGCTAGCTAAGTTAGCTAACGTAGCTTAGCTTGGTAGCCAGAATTCTCGAAACTCATAACAATGCCAGATTTAAAATGGTTCTCTCCTCTTGTATACCTTTGTCCTCACAAGTATTCTGCCAGGGAACTTATGGACACGACAATAGTAGTAGTTATAAGGTATTTGAGCTTGTAACATTAGTTAGCTCATAGCTATTGTGACTGATGCACCGAGTGGGGCTGCGTCTATTCGAATTCCAACCGGTTCATGCTTATCAACATGCCGTGACGCATAGCTTGCTAGCCGGCATGAATGCCCGATTTAAAATGGTTCTCCCCTCTTTGTATACATTTGTCCTCACAAGTATTCTGCCAGGGAACTTAAGGACACGACAATAGTAGTAGTTATAAGGTGTTTGAGCTTGTAACGTTAGTTAGCTCATAGCTATTGTGACTGATGCACCGAGTGGGGCTAAAGGGGCTACTATCGTATCAACATGCCGGGACGTGTAGCTTGCTAGCCGGCATGATGTGTGTGCAGTGCACAGGTCTGAGAAGAGGACCTGCACATTTTACTCGTTCCCCAAACTCTTTTGCATGGCCCGATTTAAAATGGTTCACGACAGTAGACATAATGCTAATGTTAGCAGGAGCCATATAGCCATAAGCCAGTAGTACTATGATCCGGACGGTAGGGGTGGGAATCACCAGTTTCATCATGATACGATACAATATCGATTCTTTGGACAACGATACGATATTTGCCGATATCACAAAGTCTCTCACGATACAATATGATACGATTAGATTCAGGTGCCTGCGATCGATATGAGATGATATCATATGCCCATTTAACACAATCAGTTATGAGACTCGCCACAGGATTTTCAAAATAAGAGTATCGATATGAATCGATCTTATTACATCGCATCGATCCGATTCGATCGTTGATAATTACATCGATGTATCGATCTGGATCGATGTATCGTCCCACCCCTACCGGACGGGCATACGTTTCCTGAAGTGACGTCACGGCCGTGCTCCCGTCTGATAAGCTTTTTGATTCGCTCCGTGCATGTTATTCGTGCGTGGACCTTTTTTAACCTTTTCTGAGTGGCATTTCCGGCGTCAAATGGAAAAAAATAAATAATCAAATTAGATACCAATGATGTAAACTACCCATAATTGCAGAGTAGGGTTTAACCTGCAAGTTGGCCTTTAAGGTTAGAGTTTGTCTTAGAGCAGGGCGATAGAACACCAGCCCTGATTCCAAACTCTAACCTTAAAGGAAAACTCCAACATTTTGGGAAATTAGCTTATTTAAAATCTTCCCTGGAGTTAGACAAGAAGATGCATACCTTTTTTGTCTCTGTGCATGCATTAGGCTTAGGGAACAGTCACTCCGTTAGCGTAGCTTAGCTTCATCACTGGAAGTGTGGCAGAGTTAGAGCCTGACGTTCCCTACAGTACCCTACAGTCACGAAATACACTCCAAATACAACTCCAAAACGTTCCTGTAAACATGCGACGTCTATAGCAGCGGAATACGTTTATTTTGTACATTATCTAACGTTAACACGAACCTAAACTAACTTTAGGTTAGTTGTAACGTTAGTTTAGGTTCGTGTTAACGTTAGATAATGTACAAAATAAACGTATTCCGCTGCTATAGACCAGGGAACAAAATTAACTTTTTGACTTACCAGCCATTTGGCTGGTAGATTTTAAAAACTACCAGCCAGGCAGATTTTTTACCAGCCAAAAATTAAAAATAGCTTTTTAGTATATCGCCATGTGTTATTATTACTATATAATACTCTCATATGCTATTTTCAATTAATATCATAAACAACATAAGGAATATTAGCATAATTTTGAGTGGACTGAAGGAATGAGTCAGCGTTAATAGTTTTAAATGCAAATAATTTATTGAAACATAGAAGTGGGGTCGGACACACACACACTGTTTCAACTCACCACCCCCGCATCATATTTTTTTTTGATCCACTTTTTCTCCCATTTTCTATGTTTTTCTCCCATCCCAATTTCGTATCATCCAATTCAACCCTCCCCTGTCATGAACGCTGTTTCTTGCCTCCCACAAGCCGGCTGCAATGTGGACTAAGTCATACATAGCACAAGTCCCCTCCGGTACTTGAGGTAACAGCAGTCGCATCTTTTCACCTGCGCAGCTCGATCTCTCAGTGGCGAGGAGTAACGCGTGGGAGGCTCACGCTGCCCCCGACACTTCCTGATTCTACTGCGCAGGCGCACCAACCGACCTGTAGGAGACGCGGTCCACAACACCCAATCCCCACCCTTCAGTTTCCCTCCCCGTAATACGGCCAATGTGTATTACTGCGGACGACCAGCTAAACTGAAAACAATGTGGAGAGCTGGATTCGAACACGCAAACCCAGCGTCTCCACATTGGTTGGCGAGTGCCTTGCCCACTACACCACCTAGCCGCCCTCACCCCCGCATCATATTGTAGTCTAGTCTGTCTTCAAACTTCCACTCCTCTCGAAACCTTTTTATATTTGAATATCAACATTATCTGTGCATCCTCAGTAATCCTCAGTTTACTACAATATACTCCTCTCCTGAGTCCTGGCTAGTGACTTCATCGTCTTTCCAAACGCACGCACACACACAGAGAAAGGGAGAGTGCCCCCCCCCCCATTTCCCTTTCCCCAGTCCACACTGTCTGCTGTTCTCTATGGCTCTGCCGCTGAACAGGATTAGCTTGTTAGCTTACGCTAACATAAAATTCATTTCGGGCGATGTGGGCATAAAGGAATGGCGACGATGCAATGCATGTTAGATGCATTTGACCCGTTGTGAGAAGAAGAAAAAACCACAGACTTATTTCGGCTCGCAAAATAGGCGCACTGCTGTGTAGCTCTGCTCTCAGGGAACAAACTTAACTTTTTGACTTACCAGCCATTTGGCTGGTAGATTTTAAAAACTACCAGCCAGGCAGATTTTTTACCAGCCATTGGCGGTTGGCTGGTACTTATTTTGTTCCCTGCTATAGACGTCGCTCTTTTATTTTGAAACCCCCCAGAAAGGAAGTCATTATATTTGCTTTAGTGTCCGGTTAGCTTTAGTGTCCGGTTAGCTCCGTTAGCTAGCAGCCTATCAAGACCAGCCATTGGAATACTGTTTTCTAAATTGGGGAGGCTTTTAATCGTCAAGGTAAGAGGATTTTAAGTAATGGTATCCATAAACTTCAATCGGTTCGGATCCTTTGAATTAATGAGTGTCAACAAACACAGCTTCACGTAGAAATCACTGACTGCGCCCAGAGACGAGTGGTTAGGCAAAAAATAGTTCAGAGTATATTTGCTTAGAAAACGTAATTCAATTATTTTTTATTTCTCCACGTGGTAAATACACAGGTCACAACATGTTTATAGGAACGTTTTGGAGTTGTATTTGGAGTGTATTTCGTGACTGTAGGGCACTGTAGGGAACGTCAGGCTCTAACTCTCCCCCACTTCCAGTGATGAAGCTAAGCTACGCTAACGGAGCGGCTGTTCCCTAAGCCTAATGCATGCACAGAGACAAAAAAGGTATGTATCTTCTTGTCTAACTCCAGGGAAGATGTTAAATAAGCTAATTTCCCAAAATGTTGGAGTTTTCCAACTTCGAAAGAGTCGCCTAAGCTTAACCAGTGATAAAGCGTTAGGTAGTTTGCAGGCTGTTAGACCCGGAAATGGGCAAAGACACAGCTCATCACGCGATTGGGCGCACATGTCAGTGGCCAATCAGAGAGAGTCAGTCAGTGGCCAATCAGAGAGCGTCTCCGCAAAATGCAGCTACGAAAAAATATAACGCGGACTAGACAGGAGATTCCTTTAGTGATCTACTTGGGGAGATTCACTCGTCATAGCAGCAGGGGGTACAGTTATGGTCAGGGTAATTACTTACTTACGCCTCTTACCCCGTTTGGGGCATAGGCCCGATGGCGTCTATTCGAAACCCAAACGGTTCATGCGTTTTGCTAATCTGATTGGCCACGGACGTTTCTGGTCATGTGACATGTGCGCCCAATCACGTGACGCGCCCATTTCCGCCGCGACCAGCAGCAAACTACCTAACGCCTAGTTTATCACTGGTTAAGCTTAGGCGACTCTTTCGAAGTTGGTTAAGGTTAGAGTTTGGAATCAGGGCTGGCGTTCTATCGCCCTGCTCTTAACACAAACTCTAACCTTAACCAACTTCGAAAGAGTGCCTAAGCTTAACTGGCGAAAGAACTTGCCGTCACACGATTGGTGCGGCGAGAAACATCAGTGGCCAATCGGAGCGCAAAATGCGAACGGGAAAGCATGAACCGTTTGGGTTTCGAATATAGGCATCCCGATGGGACACACCTGGGGCTAGCCCCTTTTGTGACTGTGATGCAACCCTTGTTTGAATACGCAGTCACTGGCTCCCACGTTACTAGCCATGTTAATGTGCGCCTCAAGCACTGCTTAAAAGCGAGCGGTGGGTCCAGAATACAAATTTCAAAGGTACCCACCGTTGCATTAGGGTTTCACACACACACGCGGCGGGGTTTGAAAGCTCGGCGTTGCTAATAAACAGTTTAATTTTTTTTTATAAACTGGTCAACACTGCTCAAAACGGCTGTATTTCCGGCGTTGGGTGCATGATGCGCATGCGCTGTGATGGCGCACCAGGCAGCCAAATACGGAAGTACAGCCAGTGTTGACCAGTTTATAATTTTTTTAAAAATGTTTATTAGCAACGCCGAGCTTTCAAACCCCACCGCGTGTGTGTGAAACCCTAATGCAACGGTGGGTACCTTTTGAAATTTGTATTCTGGACCCACCGCTCGCTTTTAAGCAGTGCTTGAGGCGCACATTAACATGGCTAGTAACGTGGGAGCCAGTGACTGCGTATTCAAACAAGGGTTGCATCACAGTCACGAAAGGGGCTAACCTGGGGCCAGCTGGAGAGGTTGGATCGGGATGGTCAGGGTAATAGGAGAGCAATAAATATAGGCAATAAACAAATGTAATCTGAATATACAATTTTAATAAATTAAACCGTATACACTAGGGCTGTCTTAAATACTTCGAAGCTTCGTTCGATGGGCATGGGATTGAATATGAAAATAAAATTCGATTATTAAAAAAATATATATATTTTCTTTTATCTCGAAGCTTCGAATTAAAATCGAATCTCGGCCCCGAAGCTTCGAATTCCAAAAAAAAGTGCCAGCTTGCTGTTGCTGTGGCCTGGTGTTTTGAAAAGCGCTCCTGTCCTTACAGAGCGGTGAGGAGGTGAGGAGGATCTGACGGTGATCCAGGCTTGTTCAGTAGTGGTAGAAATCTGTTATCCAACTGATATTGGATTATCTGTGGTGAACATTCATGGCTGTTATTTTATATTATTATTAGTGTTATTATTATTAGCCGCGGCAGCCTCGGATATGAGCCCTTCATTAGCAAAAGCCAGAACTAACGTTAGCTTAGCAGTGTTTCTCATCTGTTTATCTGACATACATTATCCTAGTTTAGCTTGGTTTAGGAGTCCATGGTAAAGTTGTATTATTTACAGTTTACCAAACAATAATTTTTCAATCTTCTGTAGATATCCATGATATTAAATTTAGTTGTATTTTCATTTAATTTGGTGTACTTTCTGACGAGGATGTGGTCTTAGTTTTTCCAATGTGACCCTGGAAACACCACTGAAAACATCTGATTGGCCAAAAACAACAGCTGCCTGCATCAATAACTAGGGATGCTCGATATTGGCTTTTTTACCGATACCGATATTGTCCAACTCTTAATTTCCGATACCAATATATGCAGGGTTCCCTCCCCCCCCCCAAAAAATGGAATAATTTCAGGTAATTAACATTACATATCTCTTGTTGTGGAATTAACACAACATTACTTTTACATTACTGCATACTTTTGACAATAAATAAAATCAGAATTTGTTCTTACTTGCTTGCCTGGGTAAATAAAGGTTATAGAAATGTTAAAAATTTGAAAACCGATACCGATATTTTCCGATATCACATTTGAATGCCGATATCGGCCGATAATATCGGTAGGCCGATAACATCGGACATCCCTATCAATAACCAATCAGATGTTTTGGCCATCAAATGAAATGCAATATCAATCATAGGCTTATATGCATAGATCAGAACTATAGCAGTGCATCTGTCTATATATACACCCATGTGTTTTTCAGTTCTTATGAAATACTTCCTGTCAGGATTTCCCTCCTTTCCAATTTGTTAGCCTAGGAAAAGAGAGCTACCTGTATATCTGGTTAAGGACTGATGGTTCTTGCTTGGCTTTCTGTGTTCCTGATGAATTTCAACTGAAAAGTTAGACCTTTGTTTGTTAGGATGAATGTACAATGTACTGATATTTCTTTCCTTACTTTCCCCCAAGAGTCGTCTGAATATGACCACCCCTCATAGCCTCTCACACCTTGGTTTGAGAGAACTGTCTGTCTGTTTGGTGGACTGCATGAAACCGCCACAGCTGGACCAGGAGCAGAGCTGTTTGGACTGCATGGAAACAAGTATGGAAATGTTGACTTTAATCTGTAAACATTATGACTTTATAAGTGTTGACTTTAACCTCTTAAGCCAGACTCTCTAAATTCGCCTAAAAGTACATACCCTAGTAAAAGAAAGATTGCTCCACTTCTACAAGGTACATTTGCATGTTCTTGGTATCTATGGGAGGGCATCTATGGACCTCAGGGAATGTATTCCCAGTGTCAGAAAGATTGTGTCTGTTACTATGCTTGAGTCAATTGTAATGAACCAAAGGAGAATATACATTATTTATAAAAATGTTTAATTCACTTTGAAGGTGAATAACACCATGCTAACATTGACCAGATGTGAAAAATGGCCACTGAGCTCATTCAGCACCTTCTTGAGATCAAGTGTACAACAAATCTAAGCAAATGAATAAAGGGCAGATGATTTACAGGGTTTTTTGTAGATACAGTACTGGATTTTGCCATCCGGACACATGCAATTTGAAAAATGAATATAGAATACCGGGGCACCCAAGTGGCGAACCACGTGATTGATTGATTGATTGAAAACTTTATTAACAGATTGCAGAATGGGTACAATACAGTACAGCTCAATACACACAATTGTTAAGGGGATGCAGACCAGAGAAAGACTTTCGTCTTGTTTACATCAGGGTCCCCCATTTTCAATTCATAACGTGCTGCGTCACGGCACGGCCGACCCGGGTTCGATTCCCGGACCCAGAGTTCTTTGCTGAATATCTTCCCCTGCTCTGTCTCCCATTCTTCCTCTCTCTCTCTCTACCGGACTGCCAAAATCTGATGGAAAATGGAGGAGAATTTGTCATTACAAAAAAGTAACTGTACTTACAGTAGTCTTTGCTGCCCTGTTAAGGGCGCCTGGTGGTACTAAATCTAGATTGAACTCTGCCTTTGGAAAGAGGAGATATGGCCCAATCCATAGATGTATGACGTGGCCATAATAAGGTCATTTATAGACCTGATATTCTATATTCATATTCCAAATTACATGCACAATTCAGTACTGTATACTACAAAAAAACCTGTAAATCATCTTCCCTTCATTCATTTACCTTTTTATTTCTTTTTTGTACACTTGATCTCAAGAAGGTGCTGAATGAGCACCTGCATTTTTCACGTCTGGTCAATGTTATTCACCTTCAAAGTGAATTAAACATCTTTATAAAAGAATGTCTATTCTCCTTTGGTTCATTACAATTTACTCAAGCACAGTAACAGACACAATATTTCTGACACTGGGAATACATTCCCTGAGGTCCATCTATGTCCCTAGATACCAGGAACATGCACATGGACCTTGTAGAAGTGGAGCAATCTTCCATTTACTTGGGTATGTACTTTTAGGCAGAGAGGTTAATTCATACGGATTGTATTAATTGGAAATGAATGAATAATGCATATTGAATATCATATTAATAATCTGAAATTAATTTTGTACCGGTACCGGACCACTCAGGCTTAAAGAATCAAGAACAGACAGTTTGCCGTACAATGAAAATCGTACTTTGCTAGTCCGCCCTTCACACAAAATCACACAGTACATTGACGTTATTGCACGTTCCGATTCACAGTGTAGGATCCAGTAGTGTTTACAAATATAAATATGGAGGTGACAATGGGTCACAGCAGCATTTAAAAGTGTCTTTAGTGATTGACAGGTCGGGGGAAGGGTGACAGTGAGCTCACAGCAGCAGTCGTGTCAGAGTGTCTGCCTGGATCACAGTTTAAAAAAAGTCCTGGATTTCAGGTGGCAGGAGATTGAAGACTCTGTGCTGGGGGTGTGTACTGTCCTTAATGTTTTGTGCTCTCCTGGTGGCCCCGGTAGAGTAAATGTCCTGTAGTGAGGGGAAGGCTGCTCCTCAGATGTACTGAGCAGTTTTAATCACTCGCTGGAGTGCCTTCCTGTCCTCAGCAGTGCAGTTTCATACCAGACTGTGATTGAGCTGCTGAGGACACTCAACCGTACTTCTATAGAAGTTGCTGAGGATTTTGGCTGGCATTTTCTCAGCCGTGTGTGGGGGGGGTGTGTGTGTAGGGCTGTTTGACATTTGTGTATGACATTGTGTATGACATTTTCTCACCGCGGTTGTGTGTGTGGCTAATCACCGCGGGATGCGGTGGTACCACACTTCTATAAAAAAGAAAAAAGTTAAAATTTTTTAAATTATTATTTTTTTTATATACCTGTATATATATATTTTTTATTATTAAGACATGCAAGTTTACCCGCGATCGTGATTAGAAAAAAATGCTAAGGTCGTAGGACTCCCGAAACTATTTTAAACATGTTTGATAATCTATCCATTTGTCCCTCAACGTTCTGAAATGTGATAAAAGTAGTAGGGTGTTGCCTGCTCCTTTAAGAGTGATACATTGTGGGATATATATGCCCTTCTCCAACTTAAAACTAACGTTATTTGAGCAAACATTTAACGTTATTATAACACTATTTTAACGTTAGTGAATTTGAATGCACATACATAGCTAGTTAAATATCACAACTTGTGTCATCATTGTTCATCATTGGGGGAAACTAAGTGCTGCCTCTCTCCGCCGTCCCCGCCACAGTCGGGACCACACCACAACGTTATAGATAGCTAGCCTATAGCTAATGTCGGGACCACACCACAACGTTATAGATAGCTAGCCTATAGCTAACGTCGGGACCACACCACAACGTTATAAATAGCTAGCCTATTTTATTTATTTATTTTATTTGTTTATTTGGACGGGACAATGCAAAATTAATGAACACTGTGGAGTGTAAAAATTGCCGGATTTAGCATGAGGCTAATTTCCATCTGTTGTCCCAAACATAAAAACAGGACTCATAGAAACAGTAAGAAATGTACAAATACATAAAAACAGGACACATAAAAAATGTAAAAAAAATGTACAAATACATAACAGCATGTCACATGTGTTCACATGACTGGTTGGACTTCAGCCATTTTTTTAGTTGCCCTCTAAAAGAAGCAAGGGTGGGGCTTTCCCTTCTGGAAATGGGGAGACTGTTCCATGTTTGACTGCCTTTTATGGACAGGACGTTTTGGCCAAACGTGGTCAGTCTACTTTGGACCATGCAGTCACCTCTGGTGTCTGACCTGGTGCAGAGTCCAGTGTACAGGAGGGGGAGCTAGTCCATGTAAGCATTTGTAGATGAAACGAGAGCTTTTTAAGACTTTGAAATTTTCAAAGCTCAAAAAGCTATATTGTTTCAAAATATTGCAATGGTGGTATGCCAATGGTTTCCTTGCAAATACCTTGATGGCTCTATGATAAAGCTGTTCGATGTGTTTCATGACAGTGACACCAGCAAATGACCAGTTTGTGAAGCAGTATTCAACATGTGAGAATATCATGCAATGAAGATACATTTTTGCAGCATCAACTGTTAAAAAAGGCCGGATTTGTATAAAATTAACGAAATTTAAATTAATTGTGCGTTTCACTTTTTTGACATGTTTCTTAAAGGATAGGTTAGAGTCCAAGATGATGCAGAGGTACTTGAAATGGGAAACCAATTCCAGTTCCTCCCCCCCCCAGAAACACAGTGCTACAGTGTAGGTTAGTTTATTAGGACAAGTGCATGACAGTATGGTTAGTTAGGGTTAGATTTTTTTTTCTTTTTTTAATTCAGATAATGGTTGAAGAAGTGCGTCTTTAGTCGACGGCGAAAGATTGGACGTGTTTCGGCTGTCCTAACTGGGGTGGGTAGTTCATTCCACCATTGTGGGGCAAGGACTGAGAATAGGCGACTTCTATTTGATGACCCTCCCGGAGCTTGGATAGGAGTAGGTCTGAGGCGGCCAGAAGATGCAGAGCGTAGGGGTCTTGAGGGTGTGTAGTTAGAGACCATTGACCAAAGGTAGGCGGGAGCAGTTCCCTTTGCCGCACGGTATGCTAGGTCGAGGGCCTTGAAGCGGATTCGTGCAGCAATGGGGAGCCAGTGCAGGTCCCTAAGAAGTGGGGTGACATGGGCCGACTTCGGTAGGTTTGAGATCAGGCGGGCCGCTGCGTTCTGAATGAGTTGAAGAGGCTTAGTGGCAGTGGCCGGGAGGCCAGCGAGCAGTGTGTTGCAGTAGTCGAGGCGGGAGATGACTGTTGATTGGACGAGGAGTTGGGTGGCTTCTTTTGTCAGGAAGGGGCGGATCCTTCTGACGTTGCTCAGGAGGAATCGGCAGGTTCTGGTTGTCGCTGCGATGTGAGGAGAGAAGTTCAACTGGTCGTCGAGGACAACACCAAGGTTCTTGGCGGTCGGGGACACGGTCACAGCTGCATTCTCGACTGTGATGGAAAGGTCGGTCAGGGGGGAGGATTTGGCCGGCAGGTGGAGCAATTCTGTTTTGCTTAGGTTCAGTTTGAGGTGGTTGGTCGTCATCCAGGCGGAGATGTCGGACAGACAGGCCGAGATCCGCTCAGAGACGTGGATATCTGAGGGAGGGAAGGAGAGGAAGAGTTGAGTATCGTCGGCATAACAGTGGTAGGAGAAGCCATGAGACGTGATAATGTTACCCAGTGATTTAGTGTAGAGGGAGAAGAGAAGGGGTCCTAAAACCGAGCCCTGGGGGACACCCGTCCGCAGGGGGCGAGTGGCCGACAGGGTCCCTCTCCATGACACTTGGTAGGAGCAGTCATTGAGGTATGATGACAACCATGTCAGCGCAGAGCCAGCCACTCCCATTCCTGCGAGGGCCGCGAGGAGGATCTGGTGGTTGACTGTGTCGAAGGCTGCAGATAGATCTAGGAGAATCAGGACAGAGGAGAGGCCTTTCGCTTTTGCTAAGTGAAGTGCCTCTGTGACCGCAATGAGGGCTGTCTCTGTGGAGTGACCAGTCCTGAAGCCTGACTGATTAGGGTCTAGGAGGTCATTCTGTAAGAGATAAGCAGTAAGTTGGTTGGATACAGCACGTTCAAGTGTTTTAGAAAGGAAGATTAGATCTTGTGATTCTGACTGGTCGTTTGCTGAACATCATGCATACCGTTTTTTTTGTATTTAGCAGTAGGCATGAGTTTTGCAACCAGTGTTGGACCTTGTTCATTGCATTTGAGAGGTTACATGAGATCAGGTCAGTTTTTTTTATCATGTACAAAAATGACTGCGTCGTCAGCATACATCTGTACATTGAAGTCAGGGCATATGTCCGGCAGGTCATTGATGTACAGGGAAAACAGCAATGGCCCAAGGATCGATCCCTGTGGCACACCGACTGGATTGTCAAGATAAGGAGATTTGACACAATCAACCATGACACATTGTTTTCTGTTTGTTAGGTAAGACTTAAACCATTGAATTGTATCTGCAGAGAAATTGAAATGAGACAACTTTGCCAAAAGTACTTGATGGTTGACAGTGTCAAAAGCCTTTCTAAGATCCAGGAACACAGCACCTACATATGGGTTTTTGTCCAACATATATTTAACCTTTTCAATAAAAACACAGTTTGCCGACTCAGTGGAGTGCTGAGCGCAGAAGCCAAATTGAAGTGGGTGGAGTGGGGTGTGTAGCTATAGCTAACGTCGGGACCACACCACAATGTTCTAGATAGCTAGCCTATAGCTAACGTCGGGACCACACCACAACGTTATAGATAGCTAGCCTATAGCTAACGTAGGGACCACATCAACGTTATACATAGCTAGCCTATAGCCAACGTCGGGCCCACACCACAACGTTATAGATTGCTAGCCTATAGCTAACGTCGGGACCACATCAACGTTATAGATGGCTAGCCTATAGCTAACGTCGGGACGACACCAACGTTATAGATAGCTAGCCTATAGCTAACGTCGGGACCACACCAACCCTTAAGGTGCTCCCATAGTCGAGCGGACCGTACACGGAGCAGACTCCCGCGGGCTCAAAGCTGACCCAAAGGGTACTCAAAGCAGACCCAACGCAGAGTCCAAGTGCGAAGCTCCTATTTTCTGACGCGCGGACGTCCGCGGCGCCCACTTGGTGTCACACAAACTGGCGCGTGGTGTAAACTGGCGCGAGACATGTAGGAAATTGGTCCGCGGAGATCCGCTCGACTATGAAAGCTCAAAGAGTCCAGTGGACCTCCGCAGAGTCCAGTCCGTGTACAGTCCGCTCGACTATGGGAGCACCTTTATAGATAGCTAGCCTATAGCTAACGTCGGGACCACGGCAGAGAGAGGCAGCACCCAATCTTCGTTAGTCGTTAGTCACTAATAGGGCTGCACGATTTTGGGAAATAATCTAATTGCGATTATTCTGACAGATATTGCGATTGCGATTTGCGATGCGATTATAACGTATTTAAAAAAAAAATTACAAGAAGAATGTTGCTGCTTTCTGTAGTCGGGTCCCAACTGCAAAATTACTGTATTACCCTGTATTATACACTTTTACTATCATGTAGACTATTCTGCTTTGTGTTTACATGTGATGTATTGTATACATGCACATTTATTATGTTCTTGTGTGATGTATCGCACATTTTATTGCTGTGTGATGTATTGCAAATGTTATTGCTGTCATCTTGGCCAGGTCTACCTTGCAAAGGAGATCTTGTATCTCAATGGGACTTCCTGGTTAAAAAAATAATAATAAAAAAAAAAAAAAAAAAAAAAATTAATTGCAGGCTTGGCGATTTGACAATTGCATCATTCCAAATCGCGATTTCGATTAAAAAACGATTAATCGTGCAGCCCTAGTCACTAACATGAAGAATACAGAGCTGCAAACGGAAATAAACGCCCAGTCCTTGAGAGAACGGTTTCCTGGTTTACTGTCAACACCTTACAGAGGGAATTACCCCGAAGTCCGGCTAGTTATAAGCACGTTACATGACCGGCACTTCGGCCCTAGAGTGTTAGGAGAACACTCCCCTATACTCTACTACGGTTCAGATTAATACAGGAAAAGGTATACATTGGGGGCTAGAGTCCGGGATATAAAAATAAATCCTGATTACATCTGTGAGTTGTAAACTGTATGGAAACGTGAAGTTAGCTCATGCTACTGGAAAACGGACACATGGCGCCCCATTCCCCCCCCCCCCCCCCCCCCCCCACGGTTGACGCGGTTGTCTGTTCTACTCCCGCGGGTGCCTTGACACACTGCGGTGATGCGGTTACCGCGACAGCCCTAGGTGTGTGTGTTGTGAAAGAAAACTTTTACACAACTCCTTCCATAAAATCAACCGTTTCGAACCCATCAAGAAGCAACAATCAACAACATCAAACAGTGAGTAACAAGACAGCCCAAGTCGAAGTGTTGTGAGTGCGTTAAAGACGTATCCTGGCATAGATAGGCAAATTGGCCCTACACTGAGGATTGCCAGATAATGTTGATATTTAAACGTAAACAAATTTATAATACAAAATAAATGTACATGATTTCATCACGATACGATATCGATTCTTTGGACAACGATAAGATATTTGCCGATATCACAGTCTGCTACGATACGATTCAATTCAGGTGCCTGCGATCGATATGAAATGATATTATATGCCCATTTAACACAATCAGTAACATTTAAATCAACTCAAAAAAGGCAACGGAAATATCATTTGAAATTTTTTTTGAGCTCTTCCAGACATTTAAATGAAAAACAATCTATTGTTTTTAATACAAATAGACCTCCTGTTTACTGTCAATCAAGCAATCAATCAATCAATCAATCAATCAATCACATTTATTTATATAGCACATTTAGACAACCAAAGTGCTTCACATAGCTAAGAACAAAGAAAAGTATAGAATAAACAGAAAAAAACAACCAACGGATAGACAAGGAAACAAAACAACACATCAACAAGCAAGGCAAGAGTCAAAGTGAGTCAGGGAAGGCCAGGCGGTATAGGTGGGTTTAGAGTTTCGATTTAAAAGACCCGATGAAGGGGGCAGATTTAATGGACATGGGGATGCTGTTCCAGAGGTCGGGCTGCGACCGCAAAAGCACGCCCCCACCTCGACTTGAAATTAGACCTACGGGTAGTTAAGAGACCCTTGTCAGCCGATCTGATGGCCCTGAGGTGCATGCGCGTGTGTGCATGCGCGTGTGTGCATGTGTGAGCGGCTCGAATCGCGAGTGTGTGTAAAAAGCAGGGGCAGAGAGGAGAGATCGCTCCGAGACTCGCACCGTATGAGCCTCTCTATCTGTCTCTGTCTCTCTCTCTCTCTCTCTCTCTCTCTCTCTTTTTAGGAAGTGCTGTCTGACAGGGAAACCGCTTCCGCATTATTTCCACTCGCTCCGTTTTGATCATAATTTCAACGTATCATAGTTGATTGTGGGCGGGCGTGGCAGATCAGCGCCTTCCTACGTAGGAGACACAAACGACTTTCGCAAAATGCACATAGCGCTCCATAACTCAGCTTCCAGGAATTAGCCCGGATCACTCTGAAACTATACAATATTCACCACAGGATAACACGCAAACGTATACATGAAAGAATTAACACTTTTTTACATGTTGGACGAGAGATAGTGACTGTCAAATGAGCCATAGTATTGTCTCCATAGCTATAATATAGAATATAGATATAGCTCTGCAAACATCGTGACTATACAGTGAAAATGCCTATCTTTTAAAGCGTGGCCCATTGACTACAGGGATGGGGATAATCACTGGCGCTGAATGAGTTAACAGACATTGTCGTTTTTGGGATTTGGCACACTGCTGTCGGACGTCAGGTGGAACAGTAAGTGAAGAAGTCACTGGCTCAGGTTAAATCAAATGAAGCCTGTAGCTACATCAGGTACAAACAATGGAGCACCACTTAGTGACCAAACATGGCACTGCAACTAAATAACAACACAAATACAATAGGCACTTGTGTGACTGTTACAAATATAACACGTTTTATACTTGTGCTACAACAGGGTGTCCGCGGGACCTTAAAAAGTCTTAAAAAGTCTTAAATTCAACTATCAACTATTAAGGCCTTAATTTGTCTTAAAATGTCTTAAATCCGACTTTCGGAGGTCTTAAAAACATGCCATGTCATCTTATGTTTCATTGTGAAATCTGGGGGGAAACTATTATTAACGGGAGATAAAGTCTGGCTTTTTTCTTTCACGCAGACCGCAGTGGGGCGGAACCAATTAACATGGTCCTTAATGTGTGTCGCCGTCGAGAGCTATTTCAGAACATCGGAGCATAGGTAACACGTTATTCAAGCCGTAGCGATAACGCTGACGTTTAGTTTAGTTTAATTGATTTGTATTTATTTGCACTCGTTAATTTAACATGGGAAAGTGCAAATTTAATGAGAACTGGCTCGACAACCCTCTGTTTGTACCGTGGTTGGTCCCAGTGAAAGACATGTACGAGGCCCGCTGCAAACTCTGCAAAAAGGATTTTAAACTGGGAACGATGGGAATAAAAGCAGTCGAGTCACACATGCACAGCGCTAAGCATGTTACCTCTACAAAAACCCGCCTGCAGACAACTTCAATATCAAATTTCTTTTCGACGCCGACGCCGTCCACATCAACTGCTCAGGGACAGGTAGGTCTACCACCTGGACCAATTGTTATTACATCTGCACCTGTCCGGGTAACGTTTGGCTCCACGCCAACCCTTGAAGCTGAGGTACTGTGGGTTCTAAATACGGTCGCAAAGCATCAGTCCTACAATGGAAATGAGGGACTAGGAGCGGTGTTTCAAGCGATGTTCCCTGACTCTGAAGTCGCTAAAACATTCACGTGTGGAAAAGATAAAATGTCCTACATAGCCAGGTTTGGATTGGCTTCTTACATCCAAAAAATCTTTTCACGGATGTAAACAAGGACACGTTTGTGTTGATGTTCGATGAGAGTGAGAGCGTCACCCCACCCTATGTATTTATTTTCTACCACCCACCTACCCCCTCCTAATGTACAGTCTCCTCCCCATCATATGTATATGTATATATATATATATATATATATATATATATGTTAGGATCTATGGGTAACAGTACTGTATATTTGCATATCATATATGTCACAAATGTAACAGTAATATATACCTGTATGTCATGTATGTCCCTATGCCATAAATGTCATGATGTCATGTATGTTGTGCATGTCATAAATGTCACTATGAATTGAAAATGGGGGACCCTGATGTAAACAAGACGAACGTCTTTCTCTGGTCTGCATCCCCTTATTATTGTGTGTATTGAGCTGTACTGTATTGTACCCATTCTGAAATCTGTTAAATAAAGTATTCATTCAACCAAACCACAAAAACAAAACTGGATGAATGAAAACTTTATTTAACAGATTGCAGAATGTGTACAATACAGTACAGCTCAATACACACAATAATAAGGGGATGCAGACCAGAGAAAGACGTTTGTCTTGTTTACATCAGGGTCCCCCATTCTCAATTCATATTGACATACACAACATAGAATAGATAGAATAGAAATACTTTTATTATCCCGTGGGAAATTTGACACTGCAAATCGCTCAACATTTAAACATTTAGACAGGACAGGTCACAAATTAGAATAATAACACAAATCAATCAAGTTGCCTAGGATAAGAGTAGAGTAAAATAGAATAAAAATGAAATAAAATATACAGAAATAAATACAGTAAAAACATACATGACATCATGACATTTATGGCATAGGGACATGCATGACAAATATATACTGTAGTACTGTTACATTTGTGACATATACGATATGCAAATAATATACAGTACTGTTACCCAGAGATCCTAACAGAAAATATTATATATATATTTAAGAGCGGTTTTGAATGTGGGCAGGGGTAAAGTGGGTTTTAGGAGTGAGGTTAAGCAGTAGTCTGACCAGTTTGTTTTGTGATGTTTGTAATCTTGTTTTTAGTGCCTTTGAGGTGCTTTGGTACCATGAGGTGCAGGCATAGTCGTAGTACCCTTGAATGAGTGTACTGAGAGTACCCATGATTTTTGCCATTTTGTTATCGTGAAATTGGTATTAAATTTAATTCTGAGTGGTATTAAAAAGTCTTAAAAAGCCTTAAATCTGACTGGGCTAAACCTGCAGATACCCTGTTATAGGGATGTCCCGATAAAAAATTGTTGCTCCCGATCCGATCCCGATCATGTGATTTTGAGTATCAACCGATACCGATCTTTCCCGATCCGATAAAAAAAAAAATATATATATATATATATTTTTTTTTTTAAATCACAATTTCTCACATTACATTCACCCTGAATGTTGACGTTATCCAGGTGAAAAGTTAACTTCATTCAAGCGAGGCATTGCAATCCTTGACATAAATAATTTGATGGATAATTAAATCAAAGGAAATGCGTTTGGGTCTGAGAGTGTGGCTGGTCTGCCGTTCTGCAGCTGGATACTATTGGTTTGTTTTGGCAAAATTCTTCTGCTCTGTGTGACAATAAATAAATGAATGATATGTAATTTAAAACCAAAACTAAGGCCTCATTATGAGTTTAAGACATGAACATGGTCATGTTTGTTGAATAAAAAAATAAAAGTAAAAAAATAAAGAAAAATCCAGATTTATTTTATTTTTTTGATCCCGATCTTCGGAAAATCACGTGATCGGCCCCGATCACGTGATCGGATCGGGACATCCCTAGTGGTTTAAGAGAAGTTATTTATATTTCGAACATGATTCATTGCGCACTAGTTAGATTACACGTTGCAAATGTTATGACTTTGAATGTCTGCCATTTCCACCACAAAAGGCATACAAGTAACAACAATACGATGCGTTGATCATGAATATGCAAATCGATGACATTTCCTAGTTGACATGGTCGACAAATCCTGACAGCCCTAGTAAATTGTAATGAACCAAAGGAAAATATCATTTAAATTTTTTTTTTATCTTTGACAGTGAATAACGTAAGGTTATCCTATAACCCTAGTTATATGAATACTGGCTGAGAGTCTTGCTCTGCCTATTGAGATATCATATCTCCAGCACCTACTGTGCCCGTGGAAACTTTACACATGCACCTCACCTACACGTGACCACGCCCACTCCCGTGCGTGCCTCTACAAGAGGCAGGAAGTGGTCACGCTTACACCCTTCCAAGTTCGAAATCCATACGCGGAAAACATCCAAGGGACCTCAGGGCGCTGAAGAGCGAGACGTTCAGCCAGTATTCATATAACTAGGGTTATAGGATAACCTTACGTTATATATCATACTGGCCAATCGCGTCTCGCTCTGCCTATTGAGATAAAGGGGCAGAGCGGACGCGTGGCCACGTCAAATGCACCCCCTGAGGGCCCATAAACCCCAGCCAGGGAGGAGGAGAGTCCCGTCCACCCGCCCGTCCTAACGAAGGGGGGGGAGGCAGTCAACTACAACCAATGTGCGAAAGGGGAACCAGGCACCCCAGAACGGCAAGTGCAAGCGGGACCACGTGTGACACAGCACTCCGCAGTCCACACCCACACACTCCTGCTAGCCCACCTGATGGCGGGATACAGGAGAGGTCCCGGACCTCAGGACTGCCTGGGAGACAGAACCCCTAGTCATGTCCATGAGGTAAAACCTAACGAAAGGACTCTGGGAGGACCAGGAGGCCGCAGCGCAGATGTCCTCCACCGAGGGCTCCCCCCAACAGGGCAGCAGAGGTAGCCACACCTCGAGTGGAGTGTGCCCTGATGCCCCCGGGGGAACCCGTCCAGCCAACGTGTAGCAAGGGTAATGCCCTCGCACAACCAATGTGACTTGGACAGCGCCTTACCCGCGTGAGGGCCACCGTAACAAACAAACAGTTGATTGGAAGCCCTGAGATCCCATGTGCGACTAAGGTAAAACCTTCATTGCACGGACAGGACACGACAGGTGAAGGCTTCCCTCCAACTCATTAGCGTGAGGAGGAGGGTGAAACGCCTGAAGCACAATACCCCTGGAGCGATAAGAGCTCCGGATATTCTTTGGCACGAAGGCCGGATCAGGCCACAGAGTCGCCTGCTATCAGCTCGAATAGACGGGTACCCTGACTGCACCGAGAGAGCACACGGCTCACCCACGCATTTAGCGGAGGCGATGGCCAAAAGGATTGCGGCCTTAAGACAGACGATCCAATGGCCCTGCTCAAGAGGCTCAAATGGGGCCCCCAACAGCCTTTCCAGAACAGTTGGAGGTCCCGACTTGGAGACAGAGAACGTTCCACAGGTTTGAGACGCTGTGCGCCACGTTCCACGAGAGGGTGGCAGAACAGTGTTCTGCCCTCAAAGCCCACATGACAAGAAGATATAGCTGCGGCATATACCTTCACTGTCGAGGCCGACCGCCTATCTAGGATTGACTGGAGAAGGACAGAACCGAGTCCAGGGGGCATGACAACGGGTCCAGGCCCCTAACTTCACACCACTCTCGAACTATATGCCACTTCCCTGCGTAAGCCGCGGTAGTGGACGGAGCGAGCGCATTCCGGATGGCGTTAACCACAGTAGAGTTAAGACTCATCCCCACCAGATTCACCCTTTCAGCAGCCAAGCCATTAGGGGGGGGGAAACGTACAGAATCCTGGGCGGCCACAGACAGAATCGGCCGGTGGAGACGGGGGGAGCGTACTGTCTGTTGACATACGACACCAACGTCGTGCTGTCCGTCCTGATCAGAACATGCTTGCCCATCACATGATGGCCGAGCTGTCCGAGGACTAGAAGCACTGCCTTCAATTCCAACACATTGATATGTAGTGCAGACCGGGCAGCATGGTCCTTGCCAGCTGCCCCCTACTGCGTCGGTCCGACACGTCCCCCCCCCATCCCGTGAGGGAGGCGTCGGTGAAGACCGTGACGTGTGACAGCCTGCTGCCCATGGGGACCCCGCTGGTGAGGGCCCCAGGCCCCCCCCAGAGGGCCAGGTCCCCCAATACTGACATGGGAACCTTCAGCTGCTTCCACTTGACTCTCACAGGGTCTATTTTCACACTGAAAAACCCACCTCTGTATCCTCCTCATGAAGACGAGGCCAAGAGGGACCACAGCTTGAGCAGATGCCATAATACCGCGCAGGCTTATCACGGTCAGCGCCGTAACCGTCCTGCCAGGACAGAACCTCCCGAGCGCGCCGAGAATATCCTCTCGCCGCCGCTCTGAGAGGGATGCCCACATAGACCTTGAGCTTAGAAATAAGCCCAAGTACTCCACCCGTTGACTGGGAAGAGGAGTACTCATCTTCCAGTCTACAGCAAAACCCAGGCTGGTGAGGAATTCCAGCATCTGGCGATCCAGAGACCTGGCGATCTTCTCTGACCGGCCGAGGACCAGAACGTCGTCCAGGGTAGAATAAAATCCGTATCCCCTGACGACGCAGAGGCCCCAGCGCGGTCTCCACGCACTTGGTGAAGATGCGAGGAGCCAGAGAGTAGCCGAACGGCAGCCTCTGGTACTCGTACGCTAAGCCCTGAAACAGGAAGCGTAAGTATGTTCTAGGAGGGAAGATCGGGATGTGAATACGCATCCTTCAGGTCTATGGAGGTGAACCAGTCTCCCACCTGACAGTGCTTAACAGGTGGGTGATGGTCAACATTCTGAACCTTCCATGGGACGGGTCCAGTATGGGTCTGACACCCCCCCCTCCCCCGATTTCTCGGGCACCAGAGAATATCGGGAGCAAACACTGCTCATCGCGTCCTCCCATGGGACCGCGACGATGGCCTGCTTCGCCGCCAGAGAACGAATCTCCTCGGCCAGGGCTGTCATTGCCACGGACTCTGACAATAGAGTCTGTACCAAACGGAGGGCGGGGGTGTGCAAACTGTAACACAAGCGCCGCCCTCAGCGTTCTCTCCATTCACACCGACATATGGCACTACTGTAGCCATACGTGGTAAAAATTCCAAAGCGCCCCCGCCGCCAACTGGCGCTGGTCCGCTAGGAATCGTAGATAGGTGGCCCGGTCCCTCCCACTGTGCGTTGTCAACCCTGGTCTCGCCAACCGCGCGAGCAGGGTGTCTCGCAAAGCCGGGATATCGCACCCTGACTCTACCAATGAGGCAATCGCACCCATGGGGGGGACCCCGACAGAAAGGGCGGTCTGATATGGGGGGAGCGGCCATCACCCCTGGTGACATAAACTTTCCCGCTGAGCATCTTCCTGGCTTAGCTTGCTGAGGACAGCCTGCTCTGCAGCTGGACATGCATGGTGTGTGGTCCCCACGCTGCCCGATAGGGTGAGTCCCTACACACCGTAGCCCTGTAGTGATATTACTACCACCCAAATTACGCGTGCCTGACTGACCACCGCCGGACATCCGGCCGGGGGAGGCACTAACGTAATACCCGGCCTGGCGAGGGCGGGGCTTGGGGAACCCACGCTGCAACCTCCTGGGCCTAGGATTCCCCCTCTTACAATTTTGTTTTAGATACAGGGAACCCTGTTCCGTCGACGGATACAACACCAGGCTCACCAAACACAGATGCAGGATGTGTGGCGTGGGAGCCTCCTGACAGCACAGCATTCTCATAGACAGACCCAGGCCTAGCTAGCAACTGGGTGTCAGCCCCCGTCTCCATGAGAAGCGATATGTGGGGCCGCTTGCGATACACTGGAAGAACGCGGCCCGCAGCCAAAGGGGACAAATCGGAGCCTTGAGTCCCGTAGTGTAGCGGGGGGGAGTAACCGGAGAGCGCGCTAGACACAGCTAGATGGCAACGGTTTTTCAGGGCGTGCCCATCTAATATAGCCGATCCCTCGGCACCGTGACCACCTGTTCTCTTTGTGTCCAGGTCATCTCAGGCGGGGGACACATGGCCGGGGGCCTCGCCGCAGCCGCTGGCGAGGCCGTGCTCTCATCTCTGGCTGCATGGTGTGGGGCGGCGTGGAGCCCAGGTCAAATACCGCCCACGCCTCTGTGGACAGACCAAAGGTCCATCCGCTGAGAGGGGAGCCCTGAGGAGGAGACCCCTCCCCTCCTCAAGGGGAGATTGCTCCAACCAAAGATGCCTGTGAACAAGCGTTGACAGCATCCTAGCCCTCCCTGCGGTTATAGCTTGCGGCTGGGTCAAACCTGAATAACCTCAAAACCTTGCATGATGGTTGACGTCGGCTGGCCCTAAGGCCCCACCACCCGACATCATTTTTGACAGAAAAGCAGCCAATTGAGCAATGTTATTAGTTGCTGCTAAATTCTCTACTGCGGCGGTATAAGCTTCATCAGCCCACTCAGCCACCTGCCGGGCCGACTCGCCTCTTGGCGTCGGCTGGGCAGGATACCGTTCTACCATGTCAGGGCAAAGGACCGATGCCACCTGCTTCACTAAGCACGGAACACCAGTGGCGGCTGCTGACCAAAGTCTATTACTAGTGAAGTACTGCTCCACTAGTAGTCATGCAATAACCTCCACTGCGGCACACCTGTGCACAGGACTTTAGAGGGGCAGGTGCTCAAATGCTGAAAAGGCCACTATCAATGTGGGTGTATCTACCGAGTGCGCAAGCCCGATTTTTAAGGGCCCTTTTCAGACGGGGCCCCCTTTTTATGCTTTTTGGGGGGTTTTGGTGATCAAATATTGAATATTGAAATATAATAATCAGTGCAGGAGCTCACTTATCCTTGAAAGACACTTTTATCACTGAGTTAAAAGGCCCAGACATCTCCATAAATGTTCAGGGGGGAGGGAATAAGTGCTTACCCTACAGACCCCAAGAAGTGCTGTATATTCTGTATTGTTTAATATAAATGCATTTTTTATTCCAATCCCGATTTGTATTTGAGATTGCCAAATCCCATCGGACTTGACTTCTTCGTGTCCCTCAATGAGTGTAATACCAGCATTCAACTGTATGTGCCACAGCGGTTTCTATCATCATCATCACCACCCACGCTATGCATAAAATATATAGGTCCGCGGAGAGGCCGTGCAAATTGCAATGGAATATGGGGCATCTCTCTCTTTACCTAATATTTTTATTCTATCCTGATATTTTTCAGTTGGAAGGGCAGTCTATATGCGTACCAAAAAATATATATATAATTTTTTTCAAAAAAAGGGCTCTTTTTTATGAGGCTCAAAAAGGCAGGTGCTCAAGCACCCCTTGAGCTCTGTGTGTGCACGTGCCTGCCTGTGCACCCGTGTAAGGGATAAATTAATGAATGAACGAAAACTTTATTAACATATTGCAGAATGGGCTAGCCCAATACACACAATTGTTAAGGGGAGGCAGACCAGAGAAAACGTTTGTCCTGTCTACATCAGGGTCCCCCATTTTCAATTCATAGATTCACAAATGCACACCTGTCCTGAGCCCTGTCGTCAGCCCATCCACCCGTGTAAAGGGTAAACAAGCCTCAGCTAAACCCCCAACATTAGACACCGATTGACCGTCAGCAATGAAATGGTTAAGAGGAGGGAAGAGTGGAGACGGCCCCGGCGGGGTACATGGGAACGGCTCCCCAAACACTTTAGCATTAGCATCCGCTGCGCGCTAGGATAACTGGAAAAACATTCAACAATGAGTCATGATGACCACGTTTATCCAAATACCCAGCCCCCCGCGCCAATACATCGCCCGGTCGTCTCACGAGACAACGAGTAGTATCGAATATGCCAGTACCAATGCCCGTCGGCGTACCTGAGCACGGCGTGGCTCGACTGCCAAACGCTGCGCGTAGCCCATCGGTCCGCTGCCAAGCGACGAGGAAAGCACAGAATAGGACCGCCGTTCGGTCTGGATGTGCCGAGAAGGTTCCGGGGGCTGGCATACTTCTGGCGAAAGTCCAACATTGCGTAATTTTTCCCCACGCTTCATAACAACGTTCCACCTGGTTGAAGTGCATATGAACCGCTTCCGTGGATGGAAAAAAATGAGGAAGGGTGTAAGCGTGGTGCATGTGTAAAGTTTCCACGGGCACAGTAGGTGCTGGAGATATGATATCTCAATAGGCAGAGCGAGACGCGATTGGCCAGTATGATATATAACCATGCTTACAATGACCAAATGCTAAAATATGCCACTGAGCTCATTCAGCTACTTCTTAAGATCAAGTATAGTCAATATCTAAACAAATGAACAATGGGCAGATCATTTACAGGGGCTTTTGTAGATGCAGTACTGAATTTTGCCATCCGGACACATGCAATATGATAATACACAATACATATAATAACTCATGGAGATATACTAAAAAGCTATTTATAATTCTTGGCCGGTAAAAATATCTCTGGCTGGTATGTTGTTCCCTGAATGAAAAACGGCATTTAGCTACTGTATGTATTATGTAATGATAAATAATGTTATAGTAACGGGCGGTTGTTATATTATTTCAAAATAACGAAGTAGCTATAATGAGTCGATAGATAAAAAGCAATAATGACATGTATTACTCACCCTACTCATGTACAGTAGGAATTAGGGTTGGGTACCGTTCACATTTGAACCGGTACCTGGGAATCGATACCGGTACCAGACGGTACCTTTTTTAGGTACTTTCATTATAACAAAATGTTATTTCTGTTTTAAAACTAAACTAAAGCTAAACTTCTCAGTTTCAACATTGTTATCACACCACACAAACTAAAACCATTTTTGTTCCTACAACCATTTTTTAACGTTGCATGATCCTCAGTAAATACTATCAAACTCCTCTGACCTCATCTGGTCTTTCCAAAGACCAGAGTTGGGACGCGCACTCACGCCCACACACAGAAAGGGAGAATGGCTTATGAATGAAGTTAAATCAACTATCCACTTCGTTTTATAGTGTAACATTTGGCTACTTAAAGCGGAGAGAGAGAGAGAGACTCGAGAGAGACTCGCAACGCAAATCAGTGACTTCCGGAGCGCGCACTGCGCTCAGTTGTCTCTGAATGGATTTGGTAACCCTGTAACATTGTTATCACACCACACAAACTAAAACCTCTCCCTCTCCCAAACCGTTCCTACAAACATTTATTATTATTTTATTTGTATTATTATTATTATTATTTACATTTTTATTAACATTTATAGACAAACAACACTTAGACAATACTTACAATGACATCAATAACATAACAATACATTAACATGGGCCCCTTGAATTCGGCTGCGTTCATCCTCCCAGACCCCCATGAGAGGGACCCCCCCTCCCGCCATCCACCCCTGGAAATAGGGTTCCCCCACATCCCGGGTCCATCACACGCGGGGCCGAGCACTCAGCGACACGGGTCCCTTGAATTTAATTGGGCCAATCTGCGTGGTGGCCTGTTTAGCTTCTATGTTAGCTTGTAAGCTAGTTCGTATGTTAGCCTGTAGCTTCTCTGCATTTACAATCAGCATCCTGCTAGCTTGTTCTACCTGTTGCATCATTGCCTCGTGTTGAGTCTTTTCCATCTGTGTATTTACTTCATCTGGGGTTGCTTTTCTTTCATTTGTCCTCGTGTTCATTCTTCCTTCTTTCTTTTGTCCTCGAATCTTAATTTTTTATTTCGTTTTGAATTGTTTTACTTCCTTTTTATATTCATTGACCGGGAGCTCTTTCATGTGGCTGCTCACCTGAAGTCGCCCTACAACCATGTTTTAATGTTGCATGATCACGTATACATTTATGTATTATTCTTTTTTTAAGTTTAAATATCAACATTATCTGGCCATCCTCAGTAAATACTATCAAACTCCTCTGACCTCATCTGGTCTTTCCAAAGACCAGAATTGGGACGGGCACTCGTGTGTGTGTGTGTGTGTGTGTGTGTGTGTGTGTGTGTGTGCACACATAAAGGGAGAATGGCTTATGAATGAAGTTAAATCAACTATCCAGTTTGTTTTATAGTGTAACGTTTGGCTACTTGAAGGGGAGAGAGAGAGGGACTCTCTCGTTATGCGGACTGCGCTCAGTTGTCTCTGAATGGATTTGGTAACTTTGGTCATTTCTGCGTCTTGGCGTAGACTGTGCCACGTCACCGTTTTAAAGTCATAGTGAAGATTGATTTATATGAAAACCCATTTATGTACAGGGCTGTACGCTAAGCTTTTTCACTAGGGGCACACTTGCCCCTAAATTAGAAATTTAGGGGCAAAAAATATGTTTTAGGGGCAAACTTTTAAGGGGAGACACTACAGGTGAATAGGGTAAAAAAATTAACTAATAGATATCACAATGAAACTTCCCCAGTTGATTACTTATATTAAGACAAGACTTTTTTTGTATTACAAGTTTTCTGAAATTGTATGTTTAAATATGCAAATGAGGCATTATCTACTTAAATATGCACTAATTTGCATATAATTCCAGGACAGAAATCTGAACATTGGATAAAGCCATTTTCAAAATTATAGTTTCATTTTGTTGACATATTAGAGCCAAAGGTTATTACAGAGGGGATTTTGGATATCTCTTTTGATCACTCCATAAATCAGAAAATACTCCATTCAGTCCATTTTTATGGTAAAATTCCATATTTCGCCATGTTTTTAGGAATAAAATGTGATATAAATCAGGGTATGAATGCGATATCAACAAACCCTTCTGTAAATACCTTCAGAACATAGATATGAATAGAACTGGAAGGTTTGGTGTATGCGAGTGCTACTGAAGTGGAGATTTCTGGCTCAGAGTATGAGGGAAAACTCTTAAAACTCATTTTTGGGAAAACGCCTTCAAAGTTCTGTATTGTAAAATGCCATACTTTTTTTTTTTAAACAGATATTTACAAACACAATACCTAATCAAACCATTAGTAATAGACAATCTAAACACATGCCTGATAACTGAATAATAATAATAATAATAATGATGTTATTGAACTGAACAGAACTACACACAGGCTACAAACAGTGTAGTACAGTGTAGTACCCCCTAATAGGCAAAAAATATTTGAATAGATATCACTATGAAACTTTCCCAGTTTGTTATGTACATATAAACTAAGAAAAAATATATTGCAAGTTTTCAGAAATGTATGTTTATATATGCAAATGAGGCACTTCCCCATTAAATATGTGTACATTTATGGATGCAATAAGGCAAAATGAAGTAAAATAAACAACTAAATGTGTGTTATTGACGTTTTATTGTCACTAGTAGTTTTATAGAAGACATGTTTAGGAAGCTAAATATAACAAAATCTCAAAATCAACAAAAAAAGTATATTTGCCTATTCACCTGGGGTGTCTCGCCTTAACACTATGGGTGCCGGCCAGAAATCCGGAAAATGACTGTGGATTGCCAGCGCTATTTGTCTATGGAGAAATTCCCCTTTTTTGCAGGGCTATAACTTTTTTAATTCTATTGCTACATTGCCATTATTAGGGCCCATTCAAAGTCCTATATGTATTGTTCATGGTGTAGCAACGTTAAACTTTTTCATTCACATATTCATACTAAAATATGGTCTAAGGTATACGTATGTTTTCATCTCTTTCTGCAGCTTTCTCCAGAACGTGATTTATAGCCCCAAATGCATTATATTGATGATGAAATACAGTTTGATAGCAATCGGCGCGATATAAAAAATTCCAACTGAACGTACTTCTGGAAGTTACTACACGTCATCTGATGTTGACCGGATGGGCGAGGGGGCGTTTATAATTCCGTGGGCAGCGTTATACCATTCATCTAATGTGAGTCATATGTTCATCAGATCAGTTAGTATCGAACACGGTAATATTACACGCTAAAACTCACCCCAGTCTCCTCGGGCCGTTGGGCGATCAGCGTGGGGTAGACAGTTTTCCATTATGGGATGTCGAAATACCCGGTCCATTTCCAGGTTGTATAATAGTATATACGTCCAAATAACGTTGTTTATTGAGTTAGGGCGAGCAATCTATTATCCAGTGTTTCAAGATGGAGTCGCGGGAGCTATAGAGAGTGGCCGGAAGTAATATGGGTAATCACCACTTCATCCACATGACTTCCTGTTTGGCGCTTCTGCCGATCGGCCACCAGATGGCGCTCTTGAACCGCTAGAGGATTGAGAGGAGCTCAGAACTGTGTGTGAAGGCTGCAGAGGGGAAATATGATTTCGATCACAGATTTTTGAAATATTGATATTAAAGACGAGTTAGGGCGTCCTCTGCAACTTGAGCATGGCTAGGAAAGACGCCTAAACACGTTTTCGGCACTTAAAGTGTTAACAATTGTATGTATTGAGCTGTACTGTACCCATTCTGCAATATGTTAATAAAGTTTTAAATCAATCAATAGCATTTTAGCATTTTTATGAAACTACTGTATATTTGTATGTCTCTAAATGTTTTGATGAATTGAAAATGGAGGACCCTTATGTAAAAAAGCCGAAAGTATTTTTCTGGTCTTCATCCTCCTGTACTGTATTGTACCCATTATGCAATCTGTTAATAAAGTTTTCATTCATTCATTCTGACGGAAAACAGAATCATTTTGATTGACAGTCGAGTCTGCCAATTACGTCACACCGCTTGCACCCGCCCTGCTGTTCTTAGCACCAATCGGCAAGCGCTATTCGTTTTTGACTTCCTGAATGCCCTGTGTGCTGACAACAACAAAGCTACTAACATTAGCTCCCCACGGCCGACGAGTAGGAGACCAGTGCTCCGCAGGATGACTAAATGAGGCATAATGATTTTACCTCAACGAATGTTATAATAAAAGCCTTTCCATACATCTGTCTGATTGAAAACTTTATTAACAGACCGCGGAATGGGCATATCTCAGCACGGGCTGAGATATGAACGAGTAACGTGTGGACCAGATTGACGCAACACAAGGTTTACACAACAGCCCCCACCCCTTGTTTTATTGTATTTGTACCTGTACTACCTGCTGTCAGCTGTTTATCTCTCTCTGTGAGCTTGATTAGCTCACGTTAGCTAGCGTTAGCTCCGCAGCTAACCCTGAACTAAATCAATGACTAGGTTCTAAAGCATTTCGAGTAGTTTTCACTGCACATAGAAGCAGCCAAACAGCGGGAGAATTTCGGGAGCATATGACCAAAACCCAGTTAGGAACCATCGATTCCCATCCCTACTACTAACTTTACTTTTCTTCATAGCTAAATCAGACAGTCAGACAGTCTATCAGAGTGAGTGCTCAGTTGATTTTCCCCGCTGATCATACCTGAGTGCTCAGCGTCATCACACGCCTTGGATCATTTAGGAGTGAAATGCGAATGCAAGGCTTGAAATCACTACTCGCAAGCCCGCCCCCAAATATTATTTACCAATCGCAACGGCCAATTAAAGGGGCAATTTGCGACAATCTCGTTGCAGTGTACAGCCCTGAATGTATGTAAATTCCACGCCATTCTGCAATAATTCAGAATTCAGTGTTAATATCTCAATTCTGTGAAATCCTCCGTAATCCCGGATTCCATAGGGCCCTACTCTGACCTCATCTGGTCTTTCCAAAGACCAGAGATGGGACGCAAGCATGCGCGAACACACACAGAAAGGGATAATGGCTTATAGCAGATTTAAAGGGGAACTATCTTATAAATGGCCTTTTTCAGTGTTTAGCATTGTTTCCTAGCTATGTGGACTTATATTAATATGATCTATGTCTCTAATTCTCATATTGGCGCATTCTTCCAATTCTCCTCTCACAATATTCACCCTCACTGAACTGAGTCATCTGAAAATGTGATGATTTGTGATGTCAGAAAGACACCGCTGCATGTTAATGTTCAGGCGCCGCGGCGCAGTGGTTTAGGAGCCCAGGCTCAAAACAGCTCGAGATCTTGAGGTAGAAAAATGCTGTTTTTGAGGACTTGATTAGAAATACAAAACAATGAATTAAAAAATATATATAATTACAGAGGTGTTTCATAAACTCACAGGAATTGTGTAAAAGTGCCCAAATAGTGAAAGAAATAGTAAAATAGTTCCCCTTTAATGATTTTAGAATATTTCGGCTAATGAAATTAAACGTTTTATCACCTATCCAGTTTTTTTTATATTTTTATTTTTGTTAGACACATTGCTCGCGGTGGTCTGTGTCTGTCTATTATGAAATGACAATTGCAAGTCATTGAAGGTCTGTGCTGTCTGTGTCTATAATGAAATGACAATTGTGCGTTGTTGGAATTCGGATTATTTTATAACTGGGCGGGTCTTGGGTATCGAAATGTGGCACCGATTGATCTAACGTGAATTGGTACTCGGTAGTACCGACGTAATTCTGTCTGTACCCTTAAAAGTACCGGGTTCGGTACCCATCCCTATCCACACTATCCGTTGCATCCGCATTTACAGACATAAATAGACTTCATGGCTCATCTCCTACTCTGGGTATTCAGTAGGTGGTGTCAAAGAGGCAACTACCCATGTGACCTGAGGATACTAGTAAAACATTTTGAAATATTAAATTGCAAATAGAATCGATTGTTGTGGTTTTTTTCTGGTAAAATCGTTTAGATGAATCAATAACTATAATCTTTAGTTTCATCCCTAGTGTCGGTGCCATGTACAGGAGTTCAGTCGTAGGTGAAGAGGTATTCAGCTTATGGTTCTGACATACATTGCTTCCAAATAAAAGGAGAAAAGACAAAGTGCCTTAATTTTTATTTAGTTTACACTCAGGATTATTATAAAATAGTCATGGATTATGTGGTTATTTTGTAGACAAATGTTTCATCCAATTTACAGAAATTTTACTATATCGTGATATATATATCGTTACAGATATATGACATTTCCCATAGCGTGATATAAGATTTGATCCATAAGGTGACACTTAAATCTGTCATAACCTGAGACTAAAGGGCTTTAGTCCCAGACTAAATTTAAACTGACCTTAACCATAGCCATGATGTAACCACTCCTGCTCCAGAAACTGTTGACTAACTGGTGCTTGAAACAAAGTGGTTTGAGTCTAGAACTGTTGACCACTCTGGACTACACTGTGTTCTTAAACCAAAAACAGAACTACATACCATTATAAACCTCTTGCATGGAAATTAAAGCTGAATAAAATCACCAAATCTCTCCTTCCTCTGACACTCTTCTCCATCCAGATAGCTATCCTGGCAGGCCTGGGAAGAAACCAAGAGGCTTGGATGGAAGAAAAGGTCTCTGCTGTGACCAGTGTGGAAAAAGCTTCAGTTCAAAGATTAATCTCAATAAACACCAACGCATTCACACAGGAAAGAAACTCTATTCCTGTGACCAGTGTGGACAGGGCTTTACTCGGCGAGTTGATCTGCAAAGACACCAGAGAATTCACACAGGAGTGAAGCCCTACTTTTGTGACCAGTGTGAGAACAGCTTTAGTCGACTGGATAGTCTTAAATCACACCAGATGATTCACACAGGATGGAAGCCCTACTTTTGTGACCAGTGTGAGAAGAGCTTTAGTCGACTGGGTCATCTGAAAACACACCAGATAATTCACACAGGAGAGAAGCCACATCATTGTGGTTTGTGTGATAAGAGATTCAGTTCATTCGCATATTTCAGAAAACATGAGAAAGAAATTCACTTGGGAAAGAACATTCGAGGAAATGTCAAATCTGTCAATTCACCTGCACATTCTTAGATGAGATAAACCTTACAGCTGTAGCCAGTGTTAGAAGAGTTTCACTCATAATCCATGTGTGGCCCAGTGTGGAAAATGCTTCAGTACGTCATTACAGCTATCAGACCATCAACAATTATAAGAATAATAGTGGTAGTAATATTGTACTGTTGTTTTTAAATGTAAAACTACTACCAAGAGCTTTTGACCTGCACAGAAGCCTCTGTGAGAGAGAAGCAGTACTAGCATAGACACAGTTTTCATTGACAACAACAGTTGTGTTTCTGTCGCTCTGAGTGACACAGACAGTGTGGATGTTCCTGGGACAATATGTCATTGGTATAAGCGTGAACACATATTGTTCTAGTGTTTTAAAATACTGGGATCATAGGAACTTTCTGACCTCAGTATGGGGTGACCAGCCAAAAGCCAAGCTAGTTAACAAACATGTGACACTGGAGGGAAAACTGCTTCTGGTATGGACTTTTATATTTTTATGTGGACACTAGTGATGTATTGAACGAATGTCACACATATTGTCAACATTCCTAGTAGAACATGTTTTTTTTACTTTCACAAGAAGTGTTTATTTTAAGAGTAATTATTGTCTTCATTGGTATTCTATTAAAGGAATGGATGCTCCTTTATATGAATGTATCATCTTTAGTGGTTTTTCTACCATCTAACTGCTTGTGGGTGTATGGGAATTGCAGAGCAACCTGTTGCACAAGTAACTAAGTATTTAGTCATTTTGTGTATATTGACAGAGTAATGGCTGTACTAGTGTTGATGAAACTGTCAACATTATAGGGTTGGAATCAATTCACTTTAAATGCAATCAATTAAAATCTAAACAAATTGTTTACTTTCTGATTATAGAACATCCATTCACATTTACTTGTCATTAGGTTGGTCATTAGGTTGGATAGTAAAACCTTTTCATGACGGAACTTGAATTAAAAAGTGATTGATCCCAACTTTGAAACATTCTCATTAGAATGTATGTAATGCTAATAATATGGATGAATTGTAACCGTCAAGATAAGTGGGAAGGTGTGAATTGATGTCTTAGAACTAACTAACTCAGAAGTATGAACATTTTATATTACATTTTAACCTACATTGTATGAAAGGCTTCATCTTCTGAGTGCAACAATGATCATTTTTAGAAAATGTTCTGCCGTTGACTAGAAACGCCTTCAAACAATATCTGAAATGATGAAGAAATAAAATGTTATACTAATATCCATCTTGCTAATATGTCTATACTACTATGCATTCAAGCTTGATATTATTTGATGAACAATGCCACTGCACTGACCCTTAGCTGCCACAGATGTACCTCCTGGTGACATGCTGTTCACAATCTAAGTTGCTTTGGATAAAAGCCTCAGCTAAATGACTAAATTGTAAAATGTGAGAATTCAAAACTCCATTGTCATTGTTTATTTATCCTGATGAGTCACTGAGAAATAAATCAAATTACTTCCTGCCCTTACAAGGTCAAACATGTACATTTAGTTGAAAAGGAAAATCAACCTTGAATTCTGGTCACAAGGGTCATCTTCGAGTGAGAAATTACCTTGAATCAACATTTAATAACAGCCACGTTGATGATAAGGAGGGGTTTCTGAGAAATTTTCACAAATAAAATCTGGGACCAAGTTTTGCAGGATGTCCAGATTGGTTTTTATTATATTGTTTTTGTCAATCTGAAGAAGCAATTAAAGAAGTTTAGTCTGTTAATCATGCCAGAGTGGTCTGGGACCCCCATGCCAAGCCTAAAGGCCTTCCAGGGGGGGACACCTAAACATACGCAGTATCACCCCTAAAAGTGAACAGATTAAACTACTCTTAGAATCAAATTTGGATTCTTTATTTTTCTCTGAAACCTGGCTTCATGATAACTCCCCAGCTGCTGCTCTGACTACCTGGCTATAATATATTTAGAGTGACCTGAAGGGAGATGGGGAGGTGTGATGTTTTATGTTAAAGATAACATCCACTGTACCCAGGTCCACTTTTCAGATAAGGAATTAGTTTGTCTCTGTCTCCCCAAATGTCCTTTACCCTTATCGTATCCAAAAATAGTCTAACAGTACTCTGGTTGTTTTGCTGTTGTCTCAAAAAGCTGTAGTACTTTGTAAAAAATGTGTTGGAGTCGAAACAATCGCTCAATTTCTTCGAAGTTGATTTATTGACTACAAAATAGCCCTTCAATCAATATTTGCTCACAAAACACTTAATGTAAAAAATGTATGGTTCTTCACAGCACGCTAGCTTGCGTGTTCTGAACGGCACCTAATATTCTAATATACTGTCCACAGGTTTCTCTTTCGTGATCAATGTCAGCTTGTATGAATGTCCTTCATCAGCGAGGTCCTTTGAAGATCTTCTTGTCTGCATTCTCAATGTTCTCTCCCCGGTGTCCCAAGGCCCTTCTCTTTATAGCAGGGCTCTGGTCCCGGTTTTGACCTCACAGGATATGACATCACAACCGGTTTTGACCTCACAGTCAGGAAGTGACATCACAACCGGTTTTCTTCCAATAGTCCGCCGGCTATAGACCACTACACTTCCGTGTTACATTGAAATTGGGGAGGAGATAGCGGGGGGAGCAAATTAATGAATGTGGATGAGAGCCGTGATGTAAGTGGTTGCAGATACGGCTTTGGGGGTGCTGGAGACATGATCGAATAGACTTGTATGCGCCTGAATCTCCTGAACATGGCGCAAGCCATTCCTAATCGATCAGAACTAAATCGGCAGAGAAAAAGCCAGTTTTTAAGCAACGCACACCCGCCCTGGACTGTTCCATCAGAGGGGGGAGCTTCGGTGGCCAGTGTGAGTGGCTACAGACCACTGCACTTAAATATAAACATTAGTCTACCTGGAGACTCAATGAGGTAATTGTAGATGTCGCCATAAGACGTGTCTGGTCATTTAGTGGGATCATTGTTTCATTATCCTGTTCGGCTGAAAGGACACTGGCCACCGAAGCTCCCCCCTCTGATGGAACAGTCCAGGGCGGGTGTGCGTTGCGTCACAATCCGTGGGCAATCTGCGCATGTGCATGGGGAATAGGTGCTTAAAAACTGGCTTTTTCTCTGCCGATTTAGTTCTGATCGATTAGGAATGGCTCGCGCCGTGTTCAGGAGATTCAGGCACATACTGTACAAGTCTATTCGATCATGTCTCTAGCACCCCCAAAGCCGTATCTGCAACCACTTACATCACGGCTTTCATTCATATGCTCCCCCCGCTATCTCCTCCCCGATTTCAGAATCCTGGAAGTGTTGCGGTGGTCTATACTTGAATTTGAAAATCTGGGCGTGGCTTACGGCCAACGGTTTCACCAATTCAAAATGTCTTTACAAGTTAGTCTAATGTCTAAATCAACTTAACTACTGCATTTGTCTAACATATAACATATATATTAATGTAGGTCTATCAAAGGGGCACAGTTCAATATAACTCTTTACCGTGTTGTACCAGATTAAAATAAAAATTATTATTTCAACTCTTTGTTCAAAAGAATACATTTGGTCATTAAATTCACTCAAACCTTCTCCTAGATATCTTAAAACATGTCCTTCTAAACAGTTATATTATTTGATACCAGTTTTAACTATTTGCAAGTTGTCTCAAACATAACTCTTACATTAAATCTGTGAATCAGGCTATAAACCACTTCAAGTTTAATATCTTTCTGTTCCCCTTATGGAGCACATCATTTCAGTGATAATGGTAGTTTTCATTAAATTATATTTCATATAGACAATTACCTTCTAAAGTTTTACCAATATCCTTAATACATATAAGATCCTCCTTCTCCCAACTTGGTGTCTCTGTTACAAAGGAAGTTGGCTTCTCACACCTCTGTACTAACCAGCATTGTCTTGTTGTTATATTATTATCATATAGCTTACACTCTGCACTCTAGTGGAACTATCCCTTTATCAATCTAATACTGAATAATTTTTCTCCACATGTACACACCCATCCGCCTGGCCACACCCACATCCGCTCCTCTACATATCGTGGCCATACTAACAGCTCCTTCCCTATTTTCACCACCGTAGAAGTGACTGTATACACCACTTTGAGTTTAGTGCCGAAATAGTTGTTGGAAAGGAGCTCCGTTGACATTGTATCTTTGTTTCTCTCTCTCTCTCACGTCGACGAAAAGCCTCTCGCTGGCGGGCAAAAAGAAGCTATGGCCGGAGCGTCGTAGCTAACAGCTAACTGGCTAACAGTTAGCTCAACCCGGCTATCGCTAGCCACTAGCTCACGCAGAAGCAAGCTAAGCGACTACCACTGAAAACTGCACAACGTGAGAAAAGCAATACAGGCCAACACTTCAGACAGCCGCTGTCTTTTCCTCTTCTTATCCGAAGAAAAGAAGGGAAAAAAGGCAACACACATCCCTGTTCAGAACGGTGTTTACCAGACACATCACGGTCCCAGGAAAACAAAGCTCTTACTCGATGAGGAGCTAATGTTAACGTGGGCATCAAACCAGAACCCCCTCCACACCGCTAAGTGGCAGCGAAAAAGGATACCAGCCTGGAGCCGGCCTTCGTAAGCTGTGTAGTTGTCCCCCCACAACCGACACACCTGGCGCCCGCGTCGCAAAAACATCACCCGCCCCCGAGAGGCCGTCAGCCCTCACACGGCAGAGCGCCTCCCAAGCAAAGTGTCCAACTGCAGAGCCGGAGGTAATGCCGGCGGGGATTGCTCAGCGATGCGAGCCCCTAATACGAAGCGCCGGTGGAAGTCAGAATGATCATCATCTTCTAGACACTCCCGTGGCGAAGACATTATCGCTGTATTTCCTCAAAAATAGTGAGAGAGAAAACAAAGATATAATGTCAACGCAGCTCCTTCTCTTCAACGTAGCTCCTTTCCAACTATTTCGGCACTAAACTCAAGTGGTGTATACAGACACTTGTCGGTGGTGAAAATAAGGAAGGAGCTGTTAGTATGGCCACATCCCCACTTATGTAGAGGAGCGGATGGGGGTGTGGCCAGGCGGATGGGTGTGTACATGTGAAGAAATGTATTCAGTATTAGACTGGATATGGATATGTTCCAATAGAGCACAGAGCGCAAGCTATACGACAGGGCTATTCAACTAAATTGTTCAAGGGGCCACATTGTCAGAAACCCAAGGGGCCAGGGGCCGGACTGCCACGGCGCCTCCCCGTGCTATGAATATATGTACACTTGACACAACACGCAACCACATTTTCACAACTTTTATTTAACTACATTGCAAAAGTAGTATACTTTTCAAAAAAGTGCTTCATTTATGTGCCACATCTGCAACATCTCCTGCAGAAAGTGCTTCATTTATGACTGTGCAACAACTGCAACATCTCCTCTTCAACATTTCAATATAAAAATAAAATAAAAAACAAACAAGTGCATGATGTGCATCTGAACATTCTAACATCAACACTTGAACAAAAAAACACATTTATAGTGCAGCTGAGCGTATGAAAAAGTGCTTCATGTCTGTGCAACAACAGCAAATCACAGCATCTTATTAGCACTTATTGTCCACTCTTAACTCTCAAACATCAGGGGGGTGGGGGGCAGACAGGCCTAGCCTACATACACACATCTAATGAGAGCGATTGCACTTCTTTGACTGGGCAATGGCAGAGAAAGAGGGTTCATAGGAAGTGAGGGCTACCCGCAAACAGTGATGCAAATGCTCATTTGTCAAGGAGGCACGTTGCTTGTTTTAATGGCATTCATGTGAGAGAAACTGGATTCACAGGTGTATGTTGAACCAAACATTGTTAGCACAGATATTGCCAGCGTTTTTATTTTGGGGAATGTCTTGACATGAATACACTTTATCCAAAATGTTGTGGTGGATTCATTCTCAAGTGCCTGCTTCAGAGCAGATGATGCTTGCATGTCAATTATTTCAAGTTGCAGGAGACCTTCATCAATGTGAAGTGATGCAAGGAACTCTTGTCATTTTGTGGAAATAGCAGCTACATTGGCAAATGGGTTGCTCACAAAATGCATCAATTCTCTGGACATGTCAAATTCATCAAATCGACTTGCAAAGTTTTCCCTCAATTTATCAATGAAATCTGTCATTAATTGAGTGACTTTTGGCTCAATTGTGCGTGTTAACGTTGACATGAAAAGAAAAAAGTAAAAAAAAAAAAAAAAAAAAAAAAAAAAAAAAAATGTATCATGTCATCTTTGGCGGGCCGGTCAGAATCATCCCGCGGGACGGATCTGGCCCGCGGGCCGCCAGTTGAATAGCCCTGCTATACGATATATAACAGCGTGCCTCATGTTCTATGCTTCAAGACCCAGCATTTAGTGATGTCACACTGAGACTAGTTCCATCATGTCACTCTGAAGCATTTAGTGATGTCACACTGAGACTAGTTCAACACATCCTGTCACTCTGAAGCATTTAGTGCTGTCACACTGAGGCTAGTTCAACACATCATGTCACTCTGAAGCATTTAGTGATGTCACAATGAGACTAGTTCCAACACATCATGTCACTCTGAAGCATTTAGTGACGTCACACTGAGACTAGTTCCATCATGTCACTCTGAAGCATTTAGTGACGTCACACTGAGACTAGTTCAACACATCCTGTCACTCTGAAGCATTTAGTGCTGTCACACTGAGGCTAGTTCAACACATCATGTCACTCTGAAGCATTTAGTGATGTCACACTGAGGCTAGTTCAACACATCATGTCACTCTGAAGCATTTAGTGATGTCACACTGAGGCTAGTTCAACACATCATGTCACTCTGAAGCATTTAGTGATGTCACACTGAGGCTAGTTCCAACACATCATGTCACTCTGAAGCATTTAGTGCTGTCACAATGAGACTAGTTCCAACACATCATGTCACTCTGAAGCATTTAGTGACGTCACACTGAGACTAGTTCCAACACATCATGTCACTCTGAAGCATTTAGTGACGTCACACTGAGACTAGTTCCAACACATCATGTCACTCTGAAGCATTTAGTGACGTCACACTGAGACTAGTTCCAACACATCATGTCACTCTGAAGCATAGGAAATGTTTTCTGCTGTGGATGATTAAAACATTTGCCTGCAGATTAAGGTGTGGAATAACTTTTTTGCAAGTGTTTGGCCATGCCAAGTTTCCCCATTTGCTGGGGTACAAGATGGGCCAAACAGGGTATTCTGCTGCTTGGAGTTTAATCAAATCACATGCTCTCTTGATGTCAGATTTTTGGGGAATTCCCCCCCAATGCTGTTACCCTGCAGTGTTTCCCCTACCATTGCCTTGGTGGGGCGGCCTGCTCGCCAACGGAACCCCCCCGCGCCCCCTGAAAAAAGTATAATAAATAATAAAAAGATTTTTTTTAATTTAATTTTTTTAAGTTAGCTTTAATCACAATAACGTTGGCGAGCTAGCTAAATTATATAAAAACGAACTGGATAGTTGATATAAGTTGATATATGAACTGGATAGTTCATATAAGCCATTCTCCCTTTCTGTGTGTGTGTGCGTGCCTGTCCCAACTCTGGTCTTTGGAAAGTTTGATATTTACTGAGGATGGCCAGATAATGTTGATATTAAAAAATTATACAGAGAGAAGCTTCAGCAAGTACAAAACGCTGCTGACGGACAAAAGAGATCATGTATCACAATGGTGATGTCAGCCAGAGATGGGGAGAAGCGTGAACCTTTAAAGGACATCTCTTTGAAATAAATGACATTTTACAGTTTTTTTCTGATTTCTTTTAAACAAATTATTATTTTGTATTATTTAACTATTTAATTATTATTTAGTTATTGCACTGCACTGGCAGTTGAACTGAATTGAAAAGAAAAACAGAAAATGGGAGAAAAAGTGGATAAAAAAAAAAGAAGTGGGTAGTGATTCACATTCCTTTACAGCTGTGGGTAGGGCCACATTGAAGTGGCATAATTTCGAAATGTGTTTAGTCCCTTGTTTGAGCTGAATCTGGGTTTAACACGATTTGTGGAGCTCCCTCTGGTGTTGTGGGCGTTGTATTCACTGACCTTTGGGAAGTATTTTGACATGTACATGGGTACCTTAGTGGTGTAGTGTATCTTGTAGACCAGGCCCATTGCAAGTTGCTGTACTCTGTCGTCTACTCTAAGCCATCCTAGGTTGTCAAAGTGGGCAGGGGTGAGGTGGGTTCTAGGGGTAAGGTCAAGTAGAAGTCTGACCAGTTTGTTTTGTGTTGTTTGTAATCTTGTTTTTAGCGCCTTTGAGGTGCTTTGGTACCATGAGGTGCAAGCATAGTCGTAGTACCCTTGAATGAGTGCTCCTGCCAGAGTCTTCAGGGTATTCTTGTTCACCAGAGAGGAGATCCGGTACAAGAATCTAGTTTGTTGGTTGACTTTTTTTTATTACGGGTGCAGCAAAAAGACAACAACTAGGTGCACCTCTCGTTCATCAAGAGCCTGGACTAATGCCTTGTGATGTATATATCTGTCTGAATATACCTATAATCCTTTCTATATATATATATATATATATATATATATATATATGTGTGTAGCACCCGGAATATTCGACTATTATTCAGAAGTGCTGACTTGGCCTTTTATCTCCCCTTTGTGCACAAAGACATGTTAACCAGTTTCCCTTGATATTCTCCTGAACAATGACGCAAGTTTCTCCTTCTCTCACCGACTGGAATATGGATTATAAACACTAACTGAATCATATTCAATTCACCCAGTTCTTCCTGTGGGGCTAGTTGGCGGTGCCAGCAGGGGGCGGCGGTGGCAGGCGGAGCGCAGGAGGGAGGCGTCAAGGAGAAGCAAGTCACCTGAATGGAAGTGGAGAGAACCAGCCTCTTCTGCGTTGAACGTGAACCTGGAAGGACGTGTCGTTGAGGAGCCCCGTAGTGAAGCACATGGGTGAATGTAATTGGACTCAAGTATATTTCGGGTTATGATAGAAATATAAGCGTAGTAGCGTGTTGAATATCCAAACGGAATAACCCTAGTGATACAGCGAGTTATCCTAGAAGGAAGCGGTAGGCTATATTAAAGTGGCTAATGCTAACGTTATCCCCTCCAGCGAGGTGCCCCCGGCAAGCGTTGCCTGAATTGAACTGGTGGTTAGAGGCACCGTGCGTTGCTGCATGTTCGACTAGCAGGAGGGCCTTCTCAGACCCACAGAGTAGCTTCAGTTAAGGTAGCCATCAGATTATCACGCGCGCCAACACAGCTCGTCGACCAGCAGCTTGTCAGCACCGGCAGTAAGCAGCTTGTCAGCACCGGCAGTCAGCAGCCTAGCACGGGAGTTCGTCTCGTCCAGCAGAGGTCGCCATTACCCAGCACGCGCCTCCAGCCCGCTACTGCCCCCCTGCCTACCACAGCTCGCTAGCTCCTGGGACGAGAGCGTTCGACGCCATCTTACCACCCGGACGAGTGGTGGTGAGGGCGAGGCCGCCATCTTGGCTAAGTACACTGGCACTTCGGTGACCAAGATCCTATCGTACATTACACAGTGTGTCGCGGCCTACGGGCGAAGATAATGTTTGCTAACCACAGTGCATAGGGGTACCCCATAAACATTACATGCCGGCATTAGTTAGGACTTTTGTTTGGTAAAGTGGGCCCACCTTTTCATTTCCATTGAGTGTGATAACGTGTATGGTCATGCCTATTGATTTCCCGTCTAGTTAACCCTTTTTCTTCCTGGGGTACATTAATGCTGCCGTAATATGTAAAGCCTTAGAGAAAGGTATTATTGTATACGTGTTATTATTATATATATATATATTATTATTATAATTATTAGTAATTAGGAATAATAATATTATATGCCATTTGACTCACTGCCAGTAATACTTGTCACTGCCCAGTATAAGTAACACTAAACGAACTAAGACGGGAATTGTGTGTGTGCGTGTCCATTATTGAGCCTAACCCTAACCCTTCCTATGCGGGTAATATTATTATTTAACCCTTTCCCCTTTCAGTCATTCAAGGTCTCTAGTAGTCATTGAGGGAGGGTACTGCTTGCGGGGGGGAACAAACATTGTTATTCATCTATCAGTCACCAGGTGTGGGAGGGCTAACGGAGGTACTGGGGGAAGTGAGACTGTGTTGGGAAAATACTGCTGACCGCCCTGGAGGGGCGAGGAAGACCAGAGTACCACTCCCAGGTTAGTGAATCCTGGGCCCCATCCACTCCTGCTGCCGGCCTCCAGTTTGACGCTCCAGGTCCAAAGACGAGGGTGCAGTCAGATTGAGTTCTGCGGCGTCCTGTTACCTTGTGACTGCAAGCAACCGTTCCCACAAAGCAGGGATAATTCACCCTGCTACATATATATATATATATATATATATATATATATATATATATATATATATATATATATATATATATATATATATATATATATATATATATATATATACATACACCTACATATAAGCCATATACTGTAACTCTATGATAGCATGTACACAAATGCTGTATATACTGTATACATATTTATATTTATTATATATTTATATTTACTGTATATATATTTATCCACATATGTCTGTATATACCTGCATATAATCCTTTTTTACATACCTGTATGGTATACTATATCTATATCTGTACATATCCCTTACTTACTCCTACTAGTTTTTCTGCTGGCCAGTATGACTACTAACATAGTGTGTTTACATCTGTATCAATGTACATATTAATACTACAACTCTGATTAGCACTATTATACAGTAGTACTACCTTATATATTTTATACCCAGTTTAATCACCTGTACAGTGTATATTACTATTGCACTTTACTGTTACATTTGCACTCTGGTTGGATGCCAAACTTTTTGTTGTACTGTACCGTGCTGTATAATGATAATACATTTGAATCTAATCTAATTAATCTAATCTGGCAGAAAATACATTTACATCGCATTGTCATTCTAATGAATTGCCCAGAAAAGTCTCTAAAGTCTGTGGGCCTACATTTAAACAACAAGCGGAACACAAGCTGTGCTGCCTGCTCCCTGCTGGTGTCTAACCAGGAACAGCTCTGCATCATCTAGAAAATCCATTTAAGGAAAATCTATTTAATCTGTAACCTCAGAATACTGCAGCATTCTTATCATTTTGCTTAGAAACAATAAAGGCCTCGACTTGAAGGACCTGGTTTTCTTCAAGCCAGATGTGGCCAGATATGGCCTATTTACTGTAAATCAGAGTGGCAGAACGGATGCCCCGTATTCTTGTTTTGTTAAACACCGCCATCTAGTGGGTGACAATACACACTGCAAATTCCCCCAGAAAATCAAGTAGGCGTACTGGACATTCTCTTTACAAACATTCCCCTGGCCTATTCTCTTTACAAAGATATACATGTATTTCTTATAACAGCTGTAGAAGAAGACTTTATCTTTGTGTAGCAGCCTGAAAATATTGTCTATTATTCAGAACTGCTGACTTGTTTTTTATCTCCCCTTTGTACACAAAGACATCATTGATATTCTCACGAACAATGATGTGAGTTTCTCTTCCTTCTATCGGCTGGAATATGGATCAGTAGGCGGGACCAGCAGGGGGCGGTGTCAGGCAGAGAGTGTCGGAGAGAGATGGGACGAGATATATGGAGGCGGAAGGCGGAAGGAGAGCCTCTTCGGCAGTGAACTTGACCATGAACAGTCGCAACGGCCGTGTGCTCCGGAAGAGCCCCGTTGAAGGAGTGAGGTGGAAGAGCCCCGTTGGGTACCGACGGGTGAGAAGAAGTACTTGCTAGTGGATGTGTTATCCTAGCAGTACCAGCGATAGTGTGTGAGCAAACGGTACAGAACAAAGCACTAACGTTCATAGTAGTCGGGTTACAGTAGTAGAGTGGCGGTATAAGTAGCGTGCGGCTAATGGCTATATCTGAGTTCATAATAGTCGGGTTACAGTAGTAATGTGGCGGTATAGAGTGCGAGCCCAGATACACGCGTGGACCTACAACCAGTCTGCTCCGGCTGCCTGCAATCAGTCTGCCCTGGCTACCTGCGACCAGATCTGCACCTGGCTGCCTGCAGCATACGGGAGTTCGCCCCGTTCAACAGAGGTCGTCATCGCCCAGCACACGCTCTCAGCCAGCACTGCCTCTCTGCTCCTGCTCCGCCTGCTAGTATCCTCACCGAGAGCGTTCGACGCCATCTTGCCTTCCGGACGACAGTGGCGTGGCGAGGCGGCCATTTTGGATGAGTACAAATGGGCATTGATGCTCCCGAGCTATTATACAGTATACAGTGTGGTGCAGCCTGCGGGCGAAGTTAACGTTGCTACTACCGTTCAATAGGGGAACCCCAAACAATATATGCCGGCATTAAGATAGGACTTCTGTTTGGTATTTTGTGGGCCCACTTGTTGCTTTCTTTCCTTTTCTTTGAGTGTGATAACATGTGTGTTTAATAATATCTTTCCATCCAATTAACCCTTTCCCTTGGGGGAAGTTACAGACCTGGTGCATTATAATTAAAGCCTTTTTGAGGTATTATTCTGGCCGTATAATTAGAACCTTTTGAAGGTATTATACCGGGTGAAGGCCCAGACGTGGGCGATGAGTCAAATACCTTGCCATATATAATCCCTGATACTAACCCAGAGGCGGGTGTACAAAATACAGGTTTTGGGGGTGTTGTTTCACAAACGGAGCTATAGTGGGACTTCGGTCTATGTAGTCATTCTCCTTAAATCATTGTAACTGACCAGTACAATAATAGTAAAGAAGTGGATGGGAATTCTGTGTGTGTGTCCATTCCTGAGCCGCATTAACCCTTTTGGTGTGGGTAACCTACATGCTATTAATTCCTTCCTATTGCACCTTTCCCTTTCATTGTAAGGTTTCTAGGGTCATTGAGGGAGGGTACTGCTTGCAGGGGGAACCAAGTTATTTATTTACAATCCAGTCACTAGGTGTGGGAGGTTGCTAGGGGAATAATTGGGGAAAGTGAGGGCGTGTTGGGGAGTACTGCTGACTGCCCTGGAAGGGAGAGGAAGACCAGAGTACCGGACCAGGTTTGTAAATCCTGGGCCCCATCCACTCCCACTGCCAGCCTCCAGTTGACGCTCCTGACCCCAAAGACGGAGGTGCAGATAGCCAGAGTTCTACTGTGTCTCGCTACCCAGTGACCGTGCACAACAGTTCCCACGAAGCAGGGATAATCCACCCTGCTACATTTGGAAGAAGATATTTGTTTAGTCAATCTGACATTTAGTGGTGGTGATTATGTTGGTTATGTTGGCCCACAGTAAATATTGGTGCAGTGATATAACTTTAACCCTTTCACTACCACACTACAGGTTAACCTTTCAGGTTAACATGTTAAGGGTTAGCCTTCTGTATTGTGGCTGTGAAAGGGTTAACTCTTTGGTAGTGTGGTAGTGAAAGGGTTAATGGAATTACCCAGCAGAAGGCTGGAAGTGTGAGGAGTTGACTAATGATTCTAGAAACTATATGCTAACGCTACAGTACATTGAGAGTAAACCCTCCTCCCCTCCTAACCCTCCTACCTCCATTCAATGGTCTCTAGCTACACACCCTCAAGACCCCTACACTCTGCATCTTCTAACTACACACCCTCAAGACCCCTACACTCTGCATCTTCTAACTACACACCCTCAAGACCCCTACGCTCTGCATCTTCTAACTACACACCCTCAAGACCCCTACGCTCTGCATCTTCTAACTACACACCCTCAAGACCCCTACACTCTGCATCTTCTAACTACACACCCTCAAGACCCCTACACTCTGCATCTTCTAACTGCACACCCTCAATACCCCTACACTCTGCATCTTCTAACTACACACCCTCAAGACCTGTACGCTCTGCATCTTCTAACTACACACCCTCAAGACCTGTACGCTCTGCATCTTCTTTTTTTTGTAATTTCTTTTTAGCATTTTTACAGCTTTATTGGTCACGCAGGACCGACAGAGGAGAGGGCGAACGGGAGGAGAGGTGGGGAGGACATGCGACAAATAACGACGGGAGCTGGGATCGAACCCGGGTCGGCCGCGTAGGTGCGCAAGGCATTATGGTATGCACCACGAGGGCGCCCCCGCTCTGCATCTTCTAACTACACACCCTCAAGACCCCTACACTCTGCATCTTCTAACTACACACCCTCAAGACCCCTACGCTCTGCATCTTCTAACTACACACCCTCAAGACCCCTACGCTCTGCATCTTCTAACTACACACCCTCAAGACCCCTACAGTCTGCATCTTCTAACTACAGCTGACAGCTGAAACCACCACAGTCAAGACAGCTGAAACCATCAAAGTCAGGACTGACAGCTGAAACCACCACAGTCAGGACAGCTGAAACCATCACAGTCAGGACAGCTGAAACCATCACAGTCAGGACAGCTGAAACCATCACAGTCAACACAGCTGAAAGCACCACAGTCAGGACAGCTGAAACCACCACAGTCAGGACAGCTGAAACCATCATAGTCAGGACAGCTGAAACCATCACAGTCAGGACAGCTGAAACCATCACAGTCAGGACAGCTGAAACCACCACAGTCAGTACAGCTGAAACCACCAGTCAGGACAGCTGAAACTACCACAGTCAGGACAGCTTAAACCACCACAGTCAGGACATCTGAAACCACCACAGTCAGGACAGCTGAAACCATCACAGTCAGGACAGCTGAAACCATCACAGTTGGGACAGACAGCTGACACCACCACAGTCAGGACATCTGAAACCACCACAGTCAGGACTGACAGCTGAAACCACCACAGTCAGGACAGCTGAAACCATCACAGTCAGGACATCTGAAACCATCACAGTCAGGACAGCTGAAACCATCACAGTCAGGACAGCTGAAACCATCACAGTCAACACAGCTGAAAGCATCACAGTCAGGACAGCTGAAACCACCACAGTCAGGACAGCTGAAACCATCACAGTCAGGACAGACAGCTGAAACCATCACAGTCAGGACATCTGAAACCATCACAGTCAGGACAGCTGAAACCATCACAGTCAGGACAGCTGAAACCACCACAGTCAGGACAGACAGCTGAAACCATCACAGTCAGGACAGCTGAAACCATCACAGTCAGGACAGCTGAAACCACCACAGTCAGGACAGCTGAAACCATCACAGTCAGGACAGCTGAAACCACCACAGTCAGGACAGCTGAAACCATCACAGTCAGGACAGCTGAAACCATCACAGTCAGGACAGCTGAAACCATCACAGTCAGGACAACTGAAACCACCAGGCTCAATACAAACAATTGTTAAGCGGATGCAGACCAGAAAAAGACTTTCGTCTTGTTTACATCAGGATCCCGTCTATCAGATAGATTTATTATTATTGGATACAGGAGTTTGGGTACCAAGAGCTTCTTCAAATAATGTTATCGTATCCATCATTATTCCAAGATAAACTTCATGAACTGTCATTATGAATTGAAAATGGGGGACCCTGATGTAAACAAGACGAAAGTCTTTCTCTGGTCTGCATCCCCTTATAGGCCGTATGGTGAAGGCTGAGAAGTGGCTAGAAAACGATTCTTGTTCCCACCTCACTCTGGGTGAAAGATATAATGGTATAGATTTAGGAACAAAAAGTTCTCCATTGACAAACTAGCCCATTTTGCGCAATCATAATTTTAAAGTCGGAACTAGATCTTTCCTCACGAACGGATACTTGGTCACAGCGGTGTTTTATTTGACGTAATTGGTGCGAGTTTGGTCACGTATCTTGTGCTCGACCAATAGCAGCTCTCTTTGTTGCGAGGATACGGCCATCGGTGTCAACAAATGACATCCACAGACTAACGTTACGGACGAAAATGGACAAAAAACACCTTCTAAAGTTGGCAAAAAGGTTTCTAAACAATGTTATATGCATCTCACGTCCGTTCAGAAAGAACGTGTACAAGATTTTACACAGACACGGTGGGATAGATATAGAAACGGCGTTGAACGGTGGCTTAACCTACCAGGCCAGAATCGATTTGTGTCATAAATGTCATGATATATATTTGTATCTGTATGTCATAAATGTCATGATGAATTGAAAATGGGGGACCCTGATTAGATTAGATTGTACTTTATTGTCATTATATTTGCATACAACGAGATTTGGGACACAAACCTAAGGTGCAGTAATAAAATCACAAGTAATAAAAGAGAAACATAAAATCCTATACAGAAACATTAAATGCTATACAATAAGACAATGTTAGTCCTGTACAATATACAAAATAACATCAATATACAGCACAAATAACAACCACAGTGTCAGACGGTAGTGGGTGGGTATTGCACTGTGGATATTGCACATCATGATGTTGCACAGTGTGGGAGGTGAATTACCCTAGACCAGTCTACCTTTGATGGTCTTAGCAAATATGTGTGCCACCTGTATGGCCATAAAAATAGGGAAACAATGTCCAGGCACGCACTCCAGGTTTTTCCAAATGTATTGGCAGCCTGTAATCACGACGTTTCGGTGTGAACACACCTTCTTCAGAATGGCTTGCATGAAGCATGAAGGGTAAGTGACCCTAGTATATACAAGACAAACAGGAAGTGACAACATAGGAAGTGACAACACATTCCCACAAGAGATCTGCAAAAAAGTACAAAATACCACTTACAAGCACAACCTTTTCAGAATTATGTAAATCAAAAAGAAGCATGTAAATCACAGAGATATATCTATATATATTTTATACAGAGTAGGCCTACATCTAAACTCTAAACATAAACACTCATGACCCATAAAAGCCATCTTTCAATTATAAATATAAAGAATGATAAATGAAAATAAATAATAAACAATCGAATGAAATGAAATAATCAAATGAAACAGGTCAAAACATTTTCCTCATTGAGGCCTCTAGGCTCTAAATTGTTTAGAGTCTAAACAATCCAGAAAATGAATATAAAAACATTCCCAGTGCCTTGCAACAGAAGACTTCTCGTCATTTCTTCTTATAGAACATTTGTGCTCAGAAATTCGATTTTTAAAACAGATAGGATCTGACTTTAAAATGTACCAGTATTTGTTCACAATATCACGCATATCTCTAGAAATAGGGCTGAAGGTGGACACCAATGCTACTGAGTTGCTTTTTACTTCTCTTTATGTGTAAAAAGGGATTGTCTGTTTATCTGTTTAGTTTTATTAAGAGAATTCTCAATAAGGGCCTCACTATATCCTCTAGATCTAAAGTTCTGACAAAGCTCCTTGGCTTGTGTATAAAAAATGTCATCTGTATTACAGATACGTTTATATCTAAAAATCTGACTAAATGGAAGGCTCCTCTTGAGCTCTGGTGGGTGATAACTACTATAATGGAGAAACGAATTTCGATCAGTCTCTTTGAAAACTTCGGTATGGACAATATTGTCTCTCTTTTTCACCAATACATCGAGGAATGCTATGGAATGTGAATCATAATTCATAGTAAACTTAATAGTCTCTCTCTGAGAGTTGAGAAACAAGTGGAACTCTTCCAGAGCCTCTTTAGTGCCTGACCATACACAAAATAAATCATCAATATACCTCCAATAGGCTTTAATGTGTCCAACATATGGATTATTATTGAAAATACATTCAGACTCAAACTTCGACATAAAACAGTTGGCCATATTAACCGCTACCGGGCTGCCCATAGCTAGGCCTCTTTTCTGTAAATAATATTGATCCTGAAAACGAAAATAATTCTTATTAAGGACTTCCTGAGTCAATGATATTAATGCCTCAGTAGAGGGATGTAGCTCTATTCTGATCCAAATAATATCTACATGCACTTAACCCATCAATATGTGGGATGCTAGGATATAAACTAGAAACATCCATAGTACACAAAATATCAGTAGCTTCTATACTGCACTCATACAGCTTACTAAAGTCGGTAGTGTCCTTTAAATAACCAGGTGTGAGTCAACAAACTTTGAAATGTGACCCGATACCAGCCACAATAAGGTCGACCTGGTGGGTTATGAAGATCCTTGTGAATTTTGGGCAAAGTGTAAATAATAGGTCTTACTGGGTTATCATTCACCATGAACTTAAATTCCTTCTCAGAAATCTCACCCTCCTTAAGAAGGCGCTTTAGAACCTCTTTGATCTCAAAAGAGAACCGAACAGTTGGATCTGTGCTTAAAGGAATATACACATCTGTGTCTGCTAATTGTCTATTTATTTCAGCAAGATAGGAACTCTTATTCTGCACCACTAAGGCAGAGCCTTTATCGGCCTTCCTGTACACCAGATTATCTAACTGCATCAATTCCTTAACTGCTAGTCTCTCTGACTCAAGCAGATTAGGGAATAATCTAGTTTCATTACTTTTCTCACATAGAAGCATAACTTCATCCTCAACTAGTCTACAAAATGTGTCAACTGATGGCCAGCCATCAGCTAAGAATGTGAATGATGCCAGATATAAATCATTCTGCATGGCATCATCGGCTTTGCCAGAAATGGCTTTTCTTTCTTATATAGTCAACTCTACGTGAATTACACAATTACAAATATATGGGAAGGAATATATTTAGACACAAGAATATATTTAGAACAAATTACACGTATTCTGTGCATTAAGGAAGTGATTCCACACAGAGATGGTCAATCTCAACTGTCCAGTCCGCGTGACCTGATCAATCCAATCTACCAACCTGATCAACCAACAAACTCGATTCTTGTACCGGATCTCCTCTCTGGTAAACAAGAATACCCTGAAGACTCTGGCAGGAGCACTCATTCAAGGGTACTATGACTATGCTTGCACCTCATGGTACCAAAGCACCTCAAAGGCACTAAAAACCAAATTACAAACATCTCAAAACAAACTAGTCAGACTACTGCTTGACCTGACTCCTAGAACCCACCTCACCCCTGCCCACTTTGACAACCTAGGATGGCTTAGAGTAGACGACAGAGTACAGCAACTTGCAATGGGCCTGGTCTACAAGATACACTACACGACCAAGGTACCCATGTACATGTCAAAATACTTCCCAAAGGTCAGTGAATACCACGATCACAACACCAGAGGGAGCTCCACAAATCATGTTAAACCCAGATTCGGCTCAAACAAGGGACTAAACAAGTTTTGCAATTATGCCACATCAATGTGGAATGCCCTACCCAAAGCTGTAAAGGAATGTGAATCACTACCCACTTTCAAAGAACACCTACGGGAGACTGCAATTCGAAACTGGCCCCTACAAATGTCCTAACCCAGTTGTACAGTAAATGACCAAGTATGGCTTTGTCAGTATTCCAATGTACAGTGTACAGTGTCCCCCCCCCCCCACCTCCAATGTACAGCCCCCCCCCCACCCACCCAACCCCACCTCCTCCAATGTACAGTTTCTACGTCAAATGTATATACTCTTTTCTGGACACTTTTTGTATCACAAACAGTACTGTATTTGCAAATCTGGTATGTCATAAATGTATAGATGTAGCAGTACTGTCTATCTGTATGCCGTGTGTGTCATACATGTTATGATGAATTGAAAATGGGGGACCCTGATGTAAACAAGATGAAAGTCTTTCTCTGGTCTGCATCCCCTTAACAATTGTATGTATTGAGCTGTACTGTACTGTGTCTGTACCCATTCTGCAATCTGTTAATAAACTTTTCAATCAATCAATCAATCAATCAATCTGCTGAGGCCTGGCGTGTTGACAAACAGCGTTTGGATTTTGAGGGTCGGCTGCGTATGTGCAGATTATCCCAATCAACACGCAAACACAACAGAGATTTTAACTTCACCCGATGCACAAAATCACAGTGTTTGATTATACAGACATATATGTTGATACGTTGCCTTCGGACCCCAGACCCTCCAGGCTATCCAGCCCCTTCCCGACCACCAGCCCTGCACCCGGCACACTCCACACAACTCAAACAGGTCGCATAAGGTGGCCGGACAGGTCACACGGTTAGGTCAAAACGCTAATCATATCAGCAACTGAACGGGTCATATAGACACTGAATGGCGATATGGACGGCAAATACAAGGCATATAATCAAAACATGGGAAGAACTGCCTGGTATTTTGTTGAAGGACGTATTAAAGTTTTACAGAGTACTTTAAAAGTTAGCTCTGCAGGGAATGTATGCATGTATCAGCATTTCACTGTATGCCCTGGTATGTACTGTACTGTATGTGACAAATAAACCTCTTGAATCTTGAATCTACTCTTTTTGAGAAAAGGTTTTCCAGGAGTTTTTCTTGACAATCCAAGACAGCACTCGCTCACAAACTGTCATATAATTTACCAGTAGGCCTAGTATTGACACATTTAACCTACATTTTATTCCTCCTTTTTTAATTATGCAGGGTTCCTTATGAAGTGTATCATGTTCATTGGAGGTGACTGCTACACCCGTCACAAAATTTACGTTTTGTAGTCATTACATCAGGATTTTACAGCACTTTAAATAAGAGGAGAATAAGCATGTGCTTGTCAAATACCATGTTGGGCCAAAACAAAGGGAACGTGGCCCAACATTGGGCGGTAGTACTGCTATAATGCTACCAACAGTTGAGTTTCAATCAAAAGGCACACCTAGGGGCTAAAAGCGTCTTTGAGCACCTGGAAAAGCGCTATATAAGATAGATGTATTATTATTATTATTAAAATACAATTGTACATTTCCAGGACAACATCATATTTCTTCCAGGATATTTGGTAATTTTCCACGTTTTCCATGACTGGAAATCTAGTGTCTGAATTTCCAGGACGAGTGGGAACCCTGCCTGACCCTGGACACTAAAGACTTCTCCCCAGAGGAGCTGTCTGTCAAGCAGGTGGGCAGGAAGCTGAGAGTCAGTGGGAAGACAGAGAAGAAGCAGGAGTTTGATCTGCCTAAAGGGGTGGATCCTGAGGCCGTCACCTGCTCCCTGGCTCAGGACGGGAGGCTCCACATCCAGGCAGCAAAGCCTCCATCTGCTGACGAGGCTGAGAGAGAGGTTGCCATCAGATGTTGCCTGGAGAAGACACCAACACCACAGTTCCTCAGCACACAGACAGAGGGAAGCACCACACAGACAGACTCTGGCAACAAACAGGACACTGCTGAAAAGATGGACTCGTAATGTTTTATGTCTCTGACCAAATTTGTACAAATGTGTATTTCATAACTTCTGTAAACTACTGAGGAGTTGGTCACAGTCAACCAGCATCAGCTAATGGGCCAAACCCTTTAGCTCAGATGGTTAGTGCGGCCAACTGTGGACCAGGGGTCCCAATTTAAAATCTACATGGTTAAACTTCTACTTTATCCAAACAATGACATAATTTTATTTTTATATGATTGTATTTGATCAATAAATGTTCCCTTTCTTTTGACTAATGTCGCACAGAATCCTCAAAACAAAATAACTTATGGGACTCCAACATCCTAGATTTGTGAAACTGTAAGCCTTTCCAATTAGTCGTGATGTCAGTTATGCAGGTGGACTAGGAGTCGTGGCCTTACATCAGATATAAGGATGTAGGCACGGCAGAAGATTGAAAGTTGAACAAATGATCAACTGAATATTGACACTTTGTTCCATTGGCGTGACCAAGGTAGTGTCATAACAAACTTTGTTCACGTCTTTACATTACGAGCATTTATTTTCTGGCCTATGGTATTTTCACCCAAACTCATACTATGCGGTTGATCATAGTAGTGGTTTGGTATTCCAGCTAACAGGGGTTGTGTTTATAGGGACTGCTACCGATATGAGTACTGGCTGAGCGTCCTGCTCTTCGCCATTCGAGATATACCTCATCTCATGTACATATTGTACTCCATCAACGAATAAACCAAAATACACCCCTCACCTGCCAGGCCCCGCCCCTAGTGGCGTGCTACTTAGTACTGGGCATGGCCACCACTCACTCTTCCTCGGAAAAAAACGTTTCCAAAGAAAAGTTTCCCCAAGGGACCTCAGGGCAAGCTAAGAGCAGGACGCTCAGCCAGTACTCATATAACTAGGTTATATACATAACCTATCGTTATATTTCGTACTAGCGAATCGCGTCCTGCTCTTCGCCATTCGAGATATGGGGACAGAGCAGACGCGAGGCCCGACAAATGCACCCCCTGAGGACCCGAAAGCCCACATCAAGGGGGAGGGGAGTCCCGTCACCCCATCCTTCCTAATGAAGAGGGGGCGCAGTCAACTCCACCCGAGTGCGAACAAGAGGGAACTAGAACCCCTTGAACACACAGCACAGGCGGAACCACGTGTGACACAACACACTGTGGCCCATACCCACACACCCCTGCTACCCCACCAAAGGACGGGAAGCAGGAGAGGCCACAGACCTCAGAACCGCCTGGGAGACAGAATCCCCGGTCATGTCCATGAGGTAAACCTTACGAAGGGACCCGGGGCGGACCATGAAGCTGCAGCACAGATGTCCTCCACCAAGGCCCCACCCAGCAGAGCGGCAGAGGCCGCCACCCCACGAGTGGAGTGCGCCCTGACGCCCCCAGGGGGAGCCAACCCGGCCAACGTGAAGCAAGGGCAATGCCCTCGCACAACCAATGGGACAGGCGCTGTTTCGACAGTGCCTTACCAGCACGAGAGCCACCGTAACAGACAACTGAACGGTAGCCCTGAGGCCCTGAGTACGGCTGAGGTAACCCCCAAGCCCGGACCGGACATGACAGGTGAAGGCCCGCCTCCAACTCACTAGCGTGAGGAGGCGGATGAAACGCCTGAACCATAATATCCCTGGAGCGGAAGCATTCCGGATATTTTTAGGCACGAAGGCTGGATTAGGCCGCAGAGTGGCACCGCTATCGGAACAAAAGACAGGCACTCTGGCCGTACCGAGAGAGCACAAAGCACACCCACGTGTTTAGCGGAGGTGATGGCCAGCAACGCAGCAGCGTAGGTAAGCCCTAGGATGGAAGATCGGGGATGCGAATACGCATCCTACAGGTCTATGGAGGAGAACCAGACCCCCACCTGACAGTGTTCAACAGGTAGGAGACGATCCAAAAAATGCTGAACCTTCCCATGGGACAGGTCCAACATGGGTCTGACACCCCCCCTCCCGATTTCTCAGGCACCAGAGAACACCGGGAGGAAAACGCCACGACGATGGCTTGCTTCGTCCACAGAGATCAGATCTCGTCGACCAGAGCTGTCACTGCTGGTGACCCTGACAATAGGGTCTGTACCAAACCCGAAAACGGGTGGGGTTGTGTAAATACAAGTCCCCGCCTCAGCGTTCTCTCCATCCACCTCGACATATGGTACTGCTGTAGCCATATGTGATGACACTCCCAACGCACCCGCCGCCATGTGGCGCAGGTCCGCTTAGGAACTGTAGATAGGCGGCCCGGTCCCACCCGCTGTGCGTAGCCAACCCTGGACCCGTGCGAGCAGAGTGTTCCGTGTCGGGACATCTGACCCTGACACTACCCACGAGGCAATCGCACCCAAGGGGGGACCCCGACAGAAAGGGCCGGTTTGATACGGGGGAAGCTGACATCAATCTAGGTGACAAAAGCCCCCCCACTGAACACCCCTCCAGAACATGCTGAGGAGTTGTTCTGCAGCCGGACATGCAAGGCGTGAGGACCCCATGGGTTCCTACACACCGTAGCCCTGCAGTGATATTACTACCACCTAAATCACGCGCACCTCTTCTTTTCAGACCACTGCCGATCTCGCGGGAGTGGGAAGCACCAACATGATACCTGGCCTGGCAAAGGCGAGGCCGGGGAAGCCCGCACTGTGTGCCTCAAAAGGTTTCGAGCCCCCCTGCTGACAACACCTATAGTTGACAGACGTAATACCAGGCTCAACCAACACAGCTTATGGTGTGGGAGCCGCTTGACAGCACAACATTCTCACGGACAGACCCAGGCTCAGCCATCAACTGGGTGTCAGCCCCTGTCCCCATGAGAAGTGAAAAGTGGGGCCGCCCGCGCTTCAACGAAGGCACGCGGCCCGCAGCCAAAGGAAACAATCAGAGTCCCCTTTTTCCGCTGGTGTTGGGGGAGGGAGTGATCGGAGAGCGGGCTGTATATTCCAAGCCGAGCCCATCCAACATGGCCGATCGGCCTTGTGGACACCTGTCGATTCAACGCCCAGGATACCTCTGGCGGGGGAAAACATGGCCGCCTGTCGAGGGCCTCGTCATCGCCGCTGACGAGGCTGTGCTCTCTCTTCTTCTGGCTGCGCGGTGTGAGGCGGTGTGGGGCCTAGGACAATACCGCCCGCGCTCCAGCGGAAGACCAAAATCCTCTGCGGAGAGGGGAGCCCTAAGCGGTTATAGCTTGCGGCTGGGTCAAAGCTAATAACGTCAACAACCTCGCGCGATGTGTCGACGTCGGCTGGCCCTCAAGGCCCCGCCACCAGACACCATTTGTTGATAGAAAAAACAGCAATTCGAACACAGTTCTAATCGCTGCCAATTCCATACCGTGGCGGTACAGGCTTTAGCAGCCCACCAGCCACTCGCCGAGCCGACCCACCTCATGGCGTCGGCCGGGCGGGGCACTGTTTCAACATGTCAAAAGCAAAGGACTGATGCTAACATGGAGCACCAGTGGTGGTTGTAAACAGCAACCTCCACTGTGGTGTGCACCATGAAGGGGTTAATGAATAAATGAACTAACACCACGAACATACTGTAGAATGGGCAAGCCCATGTACACAACGTTAAGGGGAGGCGGACCAGAGAGAACCAGTCATATTCATTCATAATATTCACAACAGCACACCAGCCCTAGACCTCAGCCCATTTACCCATGAAGGTAAACAAAGCCCCCCCCGCACTACTCCCCCAGTAGACACCGATTGACCGTCAGCATGAATGGTTGAGAGGAGGGAAGATTGTAGCATAGACAGACATTCCCGTAGCAGAGAGACAGAACAAAAACAGTAGCCCCACTATAGCATAACGTTCGACGCTAATGTGGACAGAAAACAGTCAGCTGAGCCACAACACTGGCCGCCGCTAAATTCCATCCTGCAGCAGTATAGCTCTACTGCCACCCGCCGGGCCGACTCGCTCTCAATCATCGGCTTCCGGGTGGGACACCGTCCAATCCCCGCCGGGGCATAGGATCGACGCTACCTGGCTAGGCTACCTAGCCACGGCACACCCGCCCTGCACCCTGTTGTCAACCCATTTACCCGTAAAAGGGAAAAATAGGACTCAGCAAAAAACCCCACATTAGCTACCGACTGACCTTCATCAATGAACCGGTTTAAGAGGAGGGAAAAGCGGCAACATCCCACGGCGGGGACATTAGAACAGTGTCCAGCATTTCAGCAGTAGTGTTAGCATTTAGCATTAGCATTAGCATTTAGCATTAGTGTTTAGCAGCACGCTCCAGGATCGCTTGGAACCCGTCCACTTCAGTGGAACGTTCACCAAACCATCCCGCCCCTGGCGCCGACACACAACATGGTTATGTAACAAAACAAACCAGCATTACTAACACTAGCATCAATGCCTGATGACACAGGGCTCACCTGTGTGCGAGCCGGCTCAATAGCCAACCTCGCACGCTGTTCCTCGATCTGCTGCCACAAGACGAGGGAACATCAGAATAGACCCGACGTGTCGTTGGAACATACCCCGAAGATTCCAGGGGTAAGCAAATCTCTGTAAGTACTTCAATATTATCTAAACTTTTCAAATCACTAGTTGCATAGGGCGTCTTGCATCCGCTATGATGGAAACGAAAATAGAGGAAGAGTGAGTGGTGGCCATGCCCAGTACTAAGTAGCACGCCACTAGGGGCAGGGCCTGGCAGGTGAGGGGTGTATTTTGGTTTATTCGTTGATGGAGTACAATAGGTACATGAGATGAGGTATATCTCGAATGGCGAAGAGCAGGACGCGATTCGCTAGTACGAAATATAACTTAGCATTTCACTGAGCTGTAATACTTCTGAGATCCAAATGTTCTCTCAATTGTGGCCGTTTGATTTAAAACATGGCAAGAGTAATCAACAGGAGGGACAGTTGTTGGAAAGCTAAAGAAATTGACAATGATGTCAGAAATAAACCCCACTGGGAACGGATGTATCAGGAGATAAGTTCCCTTTGGAGGTACAGATACAGACAACACCGGCAACCAATATGGATGTCAACTCAGTTATTAAAATATCGCAACCCTTTTTGTTTATTTTATTTGTAAATTTGATTATTTTCATTGTTTGCCCCCCCCCCCCCACCAACTACATTTGTTAACTCTTTCTGGTACACTGGTCTTTCAAATAATTGGTTGTTGAAGGTCACACAGAATAGCGACTTGAATGGTAATGTCTCTTTATTTATCCATGCAAGATCACACAACACAATCAAAGAGAGAGGAAAATCATAAAGGTTATATTTAGTGCTGTCAGGCGATTAAAAAATGTTATCTAATTAATTACAGTATTTGTAATTAATTAATCTAATTAATCACATTTTAATCGCATAACCATTTTAGGCCTGATATTTTATATTCTATAATCATATTTCAAATTGGATGTGTCCGGATGGCAGAATTCAGTACTGTGTATCTACAAAACCTTCTGTTTAATCATCTTCCCTTTATTCATTTGCTTAGATTTTTCAGGTCTGGTAAATTTTAGCATGGTGTTATTCACAGTAAAAACAAAAGTAAAAAAATAAAGAATTGAATTGATATTCTCATTTGGTTCATTACAATTTACTCAAGCCTAGTTTCAAGTTTCTTTAATAGTTGTCATACAGAAGTACAGAATACTTTCATACAAAATGCTTCTTACTGTTACGCTCCAGAGACTGTGCTAGACAAGATAGTATCAAATAACATAGTATAGCATGTAGTTTAGAAGAAGAAAATGAGGTCACAGTGTTCGGTATAGACATATGTACAATGTTCTGAGTTACCATATAATATACAATACTATGCAGTGTACTAATGTACAGTACTATATAGTGCAAAGCAGAAATGGGATGAGGTACAATTTAGGTACAATTTACAGTAAGGTGTACGAGTTGTAGTGCAATCCTTCATCAATAAATATAAAGTGTGGGGAGTGGGTGCTACAGTGTGTTTGTTTAAAGTGGGTGTGTGCTATAAAGTGTGTGGAGTGGGTGCTACAGTGTGTTTGTTTAAAGTGAGTGTGTGCGTGTGGATGTGTGTGCTATGTGCGTTTGGTGGTTGTTGTTGTGTAGGGGAGGATCTATGGTGGTTGTTGTTGTGTAGTGTTCATTCATTGTTCGTTTAGCAGCCTGATGGCCTGGGGATAGAAGCTTCTTCTGAGTCTTTCTGTGCTCGCCTTGAGACTCCGGTATCGCTTGCCTGACCGCAGCAGTTCAAAGAGGCAGTTGTTCGGGTGACTGGAGTCTTTAATGATTCTCTTAGCCTTGCCCTTGCAACGCTTGTTGTAAATGTTCTGGAGGGTGGGGAGCCCCCCTCCAATTGTGCGTTCGGCTGAACGTGTCACTCTTTGTAGTCTGCTTCGGTCTTGTGCAGTGCTATTCCCAAACCAGGAGGTGATGTTGCCGGTCAAGATGCTCTCTATTGTACATGAGTAGAAGTTCTTAAGGATCTTCTGACTGACTTGGAACTTCCTTAGGCGCCTGAGGAAGTAGAGGCGTTGTCGTGCCTTCTTCACAACACTGTCAATGTGTGTGGTCCATGTCAAGTCCTCGGATATGTAGGCTCCGAGGTACTTAAAGCTGTTGACTCTCTCAACCGGTGCCCCGTCGATGCTGAGGGGGCTGTAGTCCTTGACCCCCGACCTCCTGAAGTCCACAATCATCTCCTTTGTTTTGCTGACGTTCAGGGAGAGGCTGTTTTCCTGGCACCATCCCGCCAGGACCTTGACCTCTTCCAGGTAGGCCCTCTCGTCGTTGGCAGAGATCAGGCCCACCACCACTGTGTCGTCAGCAAATTTGATGATTGTATTGCCACACAGTCGTGTGTGTACAGGGAGTAGAGGAGGGGACTCAGAACACAGCCCTGGGGGGCCCCTATGTTGAGGGTGATGGATGAGGAGGTGCAGTTGCCTGCTCTCACCACCTGGGGTCTGCCAGTCAGGAAGTCCAAGACCCACTGGCAGAGGTCATAGTTCAAGCCCAGGTCCCTGAGCTTGGCTATGAGTATGGAGGGGACTATGGTATTGAATGCCGAGCTGTAGTCGATGAATAGCATTCTCACATAGTTCCCCTGCCTCTTGTCCAGGTGTGATGCTGCTGTGTGCAGCACATGGGCTATGGCGTCCTCCGTGGACCTGTTGGGGCGGTATGCAAATTGCAGGGGGTCCATGTTGATGGGGAGGGAGGAGCAGATGTAGCCCTTTACTAGCTTCTCAAAGCACTTCATGGCTATGGAGGTGAGAGCTACAGGGCGGTAGTCGTTGAGGCAAGCAGGCTTGGATTTTTTGGGTACAGGGATAATAGTGGACTTCTTCAGGCAGGTGGGGATGACAGCCTGTTCTAAGGACAGGTTGAAGATGTCAGTGAATACTGGGGCCAGTTGGTCGGCACAGACTTTTAGGACGCGGCCGGGGATGCCGTCCGGACCTGCTGCCTTCCTGATATTCACTTTTTTAAAGGTCCGCCTCACTTCATGCTCTGTTACCCTGAACACTGCGCCTCCATCAGCAGCCGACCCCCCCCCCCCCATTGCCGTGGCTTGTGAGCTGGTGTTGTTATTACCAGCATCAAACCTCGCATAGAAGGTATTGAGGTCATTTGCTAAGGAGATGTCACTGTTCAGTTTGAGGGAGGCGCCTTTGTAGTCTGTCATCGTTTTGAGCCCCTGCCACATAGCTCTAGAGTCAGCTTGTTCAAACTGGAGTTCAATTTTATCCCTGTAGCGCCGTTTGGCCTCTGACACTGTCCTCCTTACGTTGTATCGCGCCACCTTGTGGTCATTCATGTTGCCTGCCACTAGGCCATCGTTGTATGCTTTGGTGCGCTCTCTCAGAGCTTCACGGACGGATTTGTCTACCCAGGGTTTTTGATTTGGGTAAACTCTCATTTTGGTAGTGGGGATTGTTTCTTCCACCATAGTACAAACATAGTTCAGCACTGTTTCCGTGTAGACATTAATGTTATCTGTGTCGCGGAACACATTCCAGTCTTTGCAGTGAAACACAGACCGGAGCGTCTCCTCTGACGTCAAATCCCATTTCTGCACCTCTCGCGAGACTACAGGAGTACTTTTGATTCTCTGTTTGTACATTGGTGAAAGAAAGATTGACGCGTGATCTGATTTACCAAAGCCACTATCAGAATGAGCCTTGTAGCCACCTTTAAATTGCGTGTAACAGTGATCTAGGATGTTACCGCCTCTGGTGTTGCAAGTCACATGCTGATAGAAGTCAGGTAATACCTTTCTCAGATTGGCGCTATTGAAATCACCCAGAACCAAAATGGCGGCGTTAACGTTCGCCGCTTGTAATCTATTTACCTCGTCGTGGAGTCTGGAGAGCGCGATGTTGTTCCTGGCTTGCGGTGGAATATACACTCCGATCAGGATGATCGCCGTTAACTCCCTCGGGAGGAAGAAAGGACGACACTTGATGGTTATATATTCCAGGTCTGGGCAGCAGTGGCTCGATAGTTCCTTCACGTTGCCTGGATCGCTCCAATTGTTGTTCAACATGAAGGCTATTCCACCTCCACACTGTTTGCCGGATTCTGCTGTTCTATCCTTGCGGTGAATGAAGAAGTGATCGGCCGGTTGAATAGCGTGGTCTGGGACTTAGTAACAGACACAGTATTTCTGACACTGGGAATACATTCCCTGAGATCCATAGATGTCCCTAGAATCAGATACCAAGAACATGCAAATGGACCATTTAAAAAAAAGTCTGTAAATGTTTATTCTACGTTATTATGAGATAATTATTTTTTTTTATTATAAAATGTATTATTATTATATATTTTTTAAAATTTATTTTGAGTTCATTTTCAATTTTCATAAAGCGATAATTTGCTGTGTAATTAATTAATCTAATTAACGCGATAAACTGACAGCCCTAGTTATATTATGATACAGTCAAGTCAAGTCAAGTAATTTATTTATAGAGCACATTTAAAAGCTCGAAAGCCAACCAAAGTGCTGTACAGTACAGTCAAAGCATAAAATCAATGTCCTATAAAATACACAAATACAAAAAGGCACAACAGGACAGGACAGTACATTCAAAAAATAGGACAAGCGGATAGGGGAGCACAAAGTACAGTATAGCACACCAGGGACAGAGGAGCACAAGAAGAGATACAAGAGGGAGGGGGCAGGATAAAATTTCATGGGAGTGTGTGGGATAGGGTGTGGGAGAAACAGGATTAATCGAAGGCTAGTGAATAAAAGTGGGTTTTTAAACGGGCCTTAAATGTCTCCAGCGTAGACAGTAGGAGGCAAATGTCCTCTAGAAGTAAACAGAGATATTGTTGACATCAATCTCATCCACAGCTGGCTCTGTTGCCTCCTCTCCCTTTCTGTGGAGAGATACAAATATTTGATATTAATAATCACTCAGTGCTATAATGAATATTGAATATTGTAGCAGCCAATGGGATCTTGGACTCTGATGATACTGACAGGCATGCAGTGGCAGGTAACATACTGTACCAAGAATATACTGTTCACTATGTGTGTGAGGTACATTTGGCAATAAGGTCCTGGATCGTGCTACATTCTATTCTGTAGGGGTGGGGGGGAAATTTGATACAGTGATATTTTGCATGCCGATATTATATCGATACACTGATGGCAAGTATCAATCCCATTGTGCTGCAATAAGAATTATTGGAGTGAGGTGAACAGACTAACAACCTTACTGTATCATATTAGGTAAAACAGATGTATATTTTCATTGCAGTTGTTGAATTTGCAGTTGAAAAAAGGTAAAACGTCGTGATATTACAGTATCATGACTCTAGTATTGTGATCGTGGGGACTCTGGTGATTCCCACCCCTACTATTCTGCATTATTGTTCTTCTATATGCAGTGCATGCATACACAATGAAGTTGAATGTTATTGTTGCACAATGTCTATTTAGTTTGGAAGGCTAAGGAGGTGGGAGACAGAGTAGGCAGAAACACAGACACAACGTTCTGACAGGACTCCATGCCAGCCCAGCAGGGGTGTATTTATGGTTCCAGAGATAGGGGGTTGTTGTGGAAAATGTGTATGGGGTGGACTAGTTTAATATAGGTCAACTAGCAGTGCTGAAAGACGGTCTGGCTGACGTTCTTAAAACAACTTGGACAGATGGACATTTCAGTACGGCACGTTGTGTGCTTGTAATCTCGTACATCGTATCGCTTTCATATCTTGTTCTTTTCTCTCTTTCATACATACACAGCACACACACACAGACACACGGACACACACATACACAGCACACACACACAGACACAGCACACACACACAGACACACAGACACACACATACACAGCACACACACACAGACACAGCACACACACACAGACACACAGACACACACAGTCACACAGACACACACACACACACACACAGCACAGACATACACACCGACACACACACACACACACACATTCCCTGTGACACAATACACACACGTCTGTACACAGACGCACACACACACAGACACACACACACATACACACACACACACACACACACACACACATCTCACTCTCTCTTCAATGTTCTTAATGTTTTACATCATATCGTGTGTGTACATCATATCTTGTTTATCTCTCTTCGATGTTCTTAATGTGTTTATCTAAATCTATGTTCTTCTTAAAGTCTTTATCTCTCTTCATGTTCTTAAATGTTTTTATCTCTCTCCGATGTTAAATCTACGTATCATCTTAATGTACGTCATGTCAGATCTGACATGATATGATACGTCATCATATCTGTCATGGGGGGGCAGGACTGAGAGGGGATTTAGGGGACAAGCAGAGGGATTGGGAGTTAGAGTGTTTTTTGTTCAAGCTGTGGTGATCCTCTGCTCGATCCATAGCTTTTGCTGTTAAGAACTTCTTTTCCTAAATAAATTACCTACTTGTTACAATTGGAAATATCGTCTCCTGCTGTGTTAAACAACCATCAGCCACAACATTTGGTGACCCTTGACCTGTAGATCGCTCCACCGGGCCTTTTCATACGGCCAGTTCCTGGAATCTCCCGTAAACATTCTGCCGGTTGTCGACAAAAAAGGTAAGCGTTGGGCTTGTTATATAAATATCCGTCAGAGTTTCTGCGGGAGGAAAAAGTGAGCTGGTTGTGTGAACTGGTTTTCTGGATGGACGGCTAAAAAGAACACGACTGATGAGGTGTTTACACTGGGGCGATTCCTCTTTTAACAGGCCATAAGTGCGCCACTAATCAATTTTAATTGCATGTTTTCGACCTCTGGTCAAATTTTTCTCCATCTCTTCAAACCTCTCCCCGACCCTTTTCCCTGATTTCTTTACGACACTCTCCACATACACACATAACTGTGCCTTCTGTCCTCTGTAGATAAGACTCTCAATTTTCAAAAACAAAAACCGGTACCGCTCTGCTGTTATTCAAAACACACTATCACAGCTGGCATTCTCTGTGTCAAACACTATTGTTCGTTTTCTTATTAACTTGTGAGGTTGTTGCTACAGAGAGGCTAGCTGTCCTACACACACACACACACACACACACAGTCACACATACAATACACACACACACACACACGCACACACACACACAGTCACACACACGTACACACACACAGTCACACACACGCACACACACACAGTCACACATATAAACACACATACACAGACACACACGTCTGTACACAGACGCACACACACACAGACACACACACACACAAACACACACACACACACATCTCACTAAATCTTTCTCTCTCTCTCTCTCTCTCTCTCTCTCTCTCTCTCTCTCTCTCTCTCTCTCTCTCTCTCTCTCTCTCTCTCTCTCTCTCTCTCTCCTGGGTTTGCTGCTCTCTTGGGTTTGCTGACCCCTGGTGGTAGAAAACACACACACACACAACCACACACACACACATACACAGTCACACACACACACACACACAGACACACACACACACACACACACACACATAGACACACACACACACACACACATTCCTGTGTCCCGGTAGACAGCGGGTTGTGTCACACACACACACCAGAAGTTTTTCTTGACAATCCAAGACAGCACTCGCTCACAAACTGTCATATAATTTACCAGTAGGCCTAGTATTGACACATTTAACCTACATTTTATTCCTCCTTTTTTAATTATGCAGGGTTCCTTATGAAGTGTATCATGTTCATTGGAGGTGACTGCTACACCCGTCACAAAATTTACGTTTTGTAGTCATTACATCAGGATTTTACAGCACTTTAAATAAGAGGAGAATAAGCATGTGCTTGTCAAATACCATGTTGGGCCAAAACAAAGGGAACGTGGCCCAACATTGGGCGGTAGTACTGCTATAATGCTACCAACAGTTGAGTTTCAATCAAAAGGCACACCTAGGGGCTAAAAGCGTCTTTGAGCACCTGGAAAAGCGCTATATAAGATAGATGTATTATTATTATTATTAAAATACAATTGTACATTTCCAGGACAACATCATATTTCTTCCAGGATATTTGGTAATTTTCCACGTTTTCCATGACTGGAAATCTAGTGTCTGAATTTCCAGGACGAGTGGGAACCCTGCCTGACCCTGGACACTAAAGACTTCTCCCCAGAGGAGCTGTCTGTCAAGCAGGTGGGCAGGAAGCTGAGAGTCAGTGGGAAGACAGAGAAGAAGCAGGAGTTTGATCTGCCTAAAGGGGTGGATCCTGAGGCCGTCACCTGCTCCCTGGCTCAGGACGGGAGGCTCCACATCCAGGCAGCAAAGCCTCCATCTGCTGACGAGGCTGAGAGAGAGGTTGCCATCAGATGTTGCCTGGAGAAGACACCAACACCACAGTTCCTCAGCACACAGACAGAGGGAAGCACCACACAGACAGACTCTGGCAACAAACAGGACACTGCTGAAAAGATGGACTCGTAATGTTTTATGTCTCTGACCAAATTTGTACAAATGTGTATTTCATAACTTCTGTAAACTACTGAGGAGTTGGTCACAGTCAACCAGCATCAGCTAATGGGCCAAACCCTTTAGCTCAGATGGTTAGTGCGGCCAACTGTGGACCAGGGGTCCCAATTTAAAATCTACATGGTTAAACTTCTACTTTATCCAAACAATGACATAATTTTATTTTTATATGATTGTATTTGATCAATAAATGTTCCCTTTCTTTTGACTAATGTCGCACAGAATCCTCAAAACAAAATAACTTATGGGACTCCAACATCCTAGATTTGTGAAACTGTAAGCCTTTCCAATTAGTCGTGATGTCAGTTATGCAGGTGGACTAGGAGTCGTGGCCTTACATCAGATATAAGGATGTAGGCACGGCAGAAGATTGAAAGTTGAACAAATGATCAACTGAATATTGACACTTTGTTCCATTGGCGTGACCAAGGTAGTGTCATAACAAACTTTGTTCACGTCTTTACATTACGAGCATTTATTTTCTGGCCTATGGTATTTTCACCCAAACTCATACTATGCGGTTGATCATAGTAGTGGTTTGGTATTCCAGCTAACAGGGGTTGTGTTTATAGGGACTGCTACCGATATGAGTACTGGCTGAGCGTCCTGCTCTTCGCCATTCGAGATATACCTCATCTCATGTACATATTGTACTCCATCAACGAATAAACCAAAATACACCCCTCACCTGCCAGGCCCCGCCCCTAGTGGCGTGCTACTTAGTACTGGGCATGGCCACCACTCACTCTTCCTCGGAAAAAAACGTTTCCAAAGAAAAGTTTCCCCAAGGGACCTCAGGGCAAGCTAAGAGCAGGACGCTCAGCCAGTACTCATATAACTAGGTTATATACATAACCTATCGTTATATTTCGTACTAGCGAATCGCGTCCTGCTCTTCGCCATTCGAGATATGGGGACAGAGCAGACGCGAGGCCCGACAAATGCACCCCCTGAGGACCCGAAAGCCCACATCAAGGGGGAGGGGAGTCCCGTCACCCCATCCTTCCTAATGAAGAGGGGGCGCAGTCAACTCCACCCGAGTGCGAACAAGAGGGAACTAGAACCCCTTGAACACACAGCACAGGCGGAACCACGTGTGACACAACACACTGTGGCCCATACCCACACACCCCTGCTACCCCACCAAAGGACGGGAAGCAGGAGAGGCCACAGACCTCAGAACCGCCTGGGAGACAGAATCCCCGGTCATGTCCATGAGGTAAACCTTACGAAGGGACCCGGGGCGGACCATGAAGCTGCAGCACAGATGTCCTCCACCAAGGCCCCACCCAGCAGAGCGGCAGAGGCCGCCACCCCACGAGTGGAGTGCGCCCTGACGCCCCCAGGGGGAGCCAACCCGGCCAACGTGAAGCAAGGGCAATGCCCTCGCACAACCAATGGGACAGGCGCTGTTTCGACAGTGCCTTACCAGCACGAGAGCCACCGTAACAGACAACTGAACGGTAGCCCTGAGGCCCTGAGTACGGCTGAGGTAACCCCCAAGCCCGGACCGGACATGACAGGTGAAGGCCCGCCTCCAACTCACTAGCGTGAGGAGGCGGATGAAACGCCTGAACCATAATATCCCTGGAGCGGAAGCATTCCGGATATTTTTAGGCACGAAGGCTGGATTAGGCCGCAGAGTGGCACCGCTATCGGAACAAAAGACAGGCACTCTGGCCGTACCGAGAGAGCACAAAGCACACCCACGTGTTTAGCGGAGGTGATGGCCAGCAACGCAGCAGCGTAGGTAAGCCCTAGGATGGAAGATCGGGGATGCGAATACGCATCCTACAGGTCTATGGAGGAGAACCAGACCCCCACCTGACAGTGTTCAACAGGTAGGAGACGATCCAAAAAATGCTGAACCTTCCCATGGGACAGGTCCAACATGGGTCTGACACCCCCCCTCCCGATTTCTCAGGCACCAGAGAACACCGGGAGGAAAACGCCACGACGATGGCTTGCTTCGTCCACAGAGATCAGATCTCGTCGACCAGAGCTGTCACTGCTGGTGACCCTGACAATAGGGTCTGTACCAAACCCGAAAACGGGTGGGGTTGTGTAAATACAAGTCCCCGCCTCAGCGTTCTCTCCATCCACCTCGACATATGGTACTGCTGTAGCCATATGTGATGACACTCCCAACGCACCCGCCGCCATGTGGCGCAGGTCCGCTTAGGAACTGTAGATAGGCGGCCCGGTCCCACCCGCTGTGCGTAGCCAACCCTGGACCCGTGCGAGCAGAGTGTTCCGTGTCGGGACATCTGACCCTGACACTACCCACGAGGCAATCGCACCCAAGGGGGGACCCCGACAGAAAGGGCCGGTTTGATACGGGGGAAGCTGACATCAATCTAGGTGACAAAAGCCCCCCCACTGAACACCCCTCCAGAACATGCTGAGGAGTTGTTCTGCAGCCGGACATGCAAGGCGTGAGGACCCCATGGGTTCCTACACACCGTAGCCCTGCAGTGATATTACTACCACCTAAATCACGCGCACCTCTTCTTTTCAGACCACTGCCGATCTCGCGGGAGTGGGAAGCACCAACATGATACCTGGCCTGGCAAAGGCGAGGCCGGGGAAGCCCGCACTGTGTGCCTCAAAAGGTTTCGAGCCCCCCTGCTGACAACACCTATAGTTGACAGACGTAATACCAGGCTCAACCAACACAGCTTATGGTGTGGGAGCCGCTTGACAGCACAACATTCTCACGGACAGACCCAGGCTCAGCCATCAACTGGGTGTCAGCCCCTGTCCCCATGAGAAGCGAAAAGTGGGGCCGCCCGCGCTTCAACGAAGGCACGCGGCCCGCAGCCAAAGGAAACAATCAGAGTCCCCTTTTTCCGCTGGTGTTGGGGGAGGGAGTGATCGGAGAGCGGGCTGTATATTCCAAGCCGAGCCCATCCAACATGGCCGATCGGCCTTGTGGACACCTGTCGATTCAACGCCCAGGATACCTCTGGCGGGGGAAAACATGGCCGCCTGTCGAGGGCCTCGTCATCGCCGCTGACGAGGCTGTGCTCTCTCTTCTTCTGGCTGCGCGGTGTGAGGCGGTGTGGGGCCTAGGACAATACCGCCCGCGCTCCAGCGGAAGACCAAAATCCTCTGCGGAGAGGGGAGCCCTAAGCGGTTATAGCTTGCGGCTGGGTCAAAGCTAATAACGTCAACAACCTCGCGCGATGTGTCGACGTCGGCTGGCCCTCAAGGCCCCGCCACCAGACACCATTTGTTGATAGAAAAAACAGCAATTCGAACACAGTTCTAATCGCTGCCAATTCCATACCGTGGCGGTACAGGCTTTAGCAGCCCACCAGCCACTCGCCGAGCCGACCCACCTCATGGCGTCGGCCGGGCGGGGCACTGTTTCAACATGTCAAAAGCAAAGGACTGATGCTAACATGGAGCACCAGTGGTGGTTGTAAACAGCAACCTCCACTGTGGTGTGCACCATGAAGGGGTTAATGAATAAATGAACTAACACCACGAACATACTGTAGAATGGGCAAGCCCATGTACACAACGTTAAGGGGAGGCGGACCAGAGAGAACCAGTCATATTCATTCATAATATTCACAACAGCACACCAGCCCTAGACCTCAGCCCATTTACCCATGAAGGTAAACAAAGCCCCCCCCGCACTACTCCCCCAGTAGACACCGATTGACCGTCAGCATGAATGGTTGAGAGGAGGGAAGATTGTAGCATAGACAGACATTCCCGTAGCAGAGAGACAGAACAAAAACAGTAGCCCCACTATAGCATAACGTTCGACGCTAATGTGGACAGAAAACAGTCAGCTGAGCCACAACACTGGCCGCCGCTAAATTCCATCCTGCAGCAGTATAGCTCTACTGCCACCCGCCGGGCCGACTCGCTCTCAATCATCGGCTTCCGGGTGGGACACCGTCCAATCCCCGCCGGGGCATAGGATCGACGCTACCTGGCTAGGCTACCTAGCCACGGCACACCCGCCCTGCACCCTGTTGTCAACCCATTTACCCGTAAAAGGGAAAAATAGGACTCAGCAAAAAACCCCACATTAGCTACCGACTGACCTTCATCAATGAACCGGTTTAAGAGGAGGGAAAAGCGGCAACATCCCACGGCGGGGACATTAGAACAGTGTCCAGCATTTCAGCAGTAGTGTTAGCATTTAGCATTAGCATTAGCATTTAGCATTAGTGTTTAGCAGCACGCTCCAGGATCGCTTGGAACCCGTCCACTTCAGTGGAACGTTCACCAAACCATCCCGCCCCTGGCGCCGACACACAACATGGTTATGTAACAAAACAAACCAGCATTACTAACACTAGCATCAATGCCTGATGACACAGGGCTCACCTGTGTGCGAGCCGGCTCAATAGCCAACCTCGCACGCTGTTCCTCGATCTGCTGCCACAAGACGAGGGAACATCAGAATAGACCCGACGTGTCGTTGGAACATACCCCGAAGATTCCAGGGGTAAGCAAATCTCTGTAAGTACTTCAATATTATCTAAACTTTTCAAATCACTAGTTGCATAGGGCGTCTTGCATCCGCTATGATGGAAACGAAAATAGAGGAAGAGTGAGTGGTGGCCATGCCCAGTACTAAGTAGCACGCCACTAGGGGCAGGGCCTGGCAGGTGAGGGGTGTATTTTGGTTTATTCGTTGATGGAGTACAATAGGTACATGAGATGAGGTATATCTCGAATGGCGAAGAGCAGGACGCGATTCGCTAGTACGAAATATAACTTAGCATTTCACTGAGCTGTAATACTTCTGAGATCCAAATGTTCTCTCAATTGTGGCCGTTTGATTTAAAACATGGCAAGAGTAATCAACAGGAGGGACAGTTGTTGGAAAGCTAAAGAAATTGACAATGATGTCAGAAATAAACCCCACTGGGAACGGATGTATCAGGAGATAAGTTCCCTTTGGAGGTACAGATACAGACAACACCGGCAACCAATATGGATGTCAACTCAGTTATTAAAATATCGCAACCCTTTTTGTTTATTTTATTTGTAAATTTGATTATTTTCATTGTTTGCCCCCCCCCCCCCACCAACTACATTTGTTAACTCTTTCTGGTACACTGGTCTTTCAAATAATTGGTTGTTGAAGGTCACACAGAATAGCGACTTGAATGGTAATGTCTCTTTATTTATCCATGCAAGATCACACAACACAATCAAAGAGAGAGGAAAATCATAAAGGTTATATTTAGTGCTGTCAGGCGATTAAAAAATGTTATCTAATTAATTACAGTATTTGTAATTAATTAATCTAATTAATCACATTTTAATCGCATAACCATTTTAGGCCTGATATTTTATATTCTATAATCATATTTCAAATTGGATGTGTCCGGATGGCAGAATTCAGTACTGTGTATCTACAAAACCTTCTGTTTAATCATCTTCCCTTTATTCATTTGCTTAGATTTTTCAGGTCTGGTAAATTTTAGCATGGTGTTATTCACAGTAAAAACAAAAGTAAAAAAATAAAGAATTGAATTGATATTCTCATTTGGTTCATTACAATTTACTCAAGCCTAGTTTCAAGTTTCTTTAATAGTTGTCATACAGAAGTACAGAATACTTTCATACAAAATGCTTCTTACTGTTACGCTCCAGAGACTGTGCTAGACAAGATAGTATCAAATAACATAGTATAGCATGTAGTTTAGAAGAAGAAAATGAGGTCACAGTGTTCGGTATAGACATATGTACAATGTTCTGAGTTACCATATAATATACAATACTATGCAGTGTACTAATGTACAGTACTATATAGTGCAAAGCAGAAATGGGATGAGGTACAATTTAGGTACAATTTACAGTAAGGTGTACGAGTTGTAGTGCAATCCTTCATCAATAAATATAAAGTGTGGGGAGTGGGTGCTACAGTGTGTTTGTTTAAAGTGGGTGTGTGCTATAAAGTGTGTGGAGTGGGTGCTACAGTGTGTTTGTTTAAAGTGAGTGTGTGCGTGTGGATGTGTGTGCTATGTGCGTTTGGTGGTTGTTGTTGTGTAGGGGAGGATCTATGGTGGTTGTTGTTGTGTAGTGTTCATTCATTGTTCGTTTAGCAGCCTGATGGCCTGGGGATAGAAGCTTCTTCTGAGTCTTTCTGTGCTCGCCTTGAGACTCCGGTATCGCTTGCCTGACCGCAGCAGTTCAAAGAGGCAGTTGTTCGGGTGACTGGAGTCTTTAATGATTCTCTTAGCCTTGCCCTTGCAACGCTTGTTGTAAATGTTCTGGAGGGTGGGGAGCCCCCCTCCAATTGTGCGTTCGGCTGAACGTGTCACTCTTTGTAGTCTGCTTCGGTCTTGTGCAGTGCTATTCCCAAACCAGGAGGTGATGTTGCCGGTCAAGATGCTCTCTATTGTACATGAGTAGAAGTTCTTAAGGATCTTCTGACTGACTTGGAACTTCCTTAGGCGCCTGAGGAAGTAGAGGCGTTGTCGTGCCTTCTTCACAACACTGTCAATGTGTGTGGTCCATGTCAAGTCCTCGGATATGTAGGCTCCGAGGTACTTAAAGCTGTTGACTCTCTCAACCGGTGCCCCGTCGATGCTGAGGGGGCTGTAGTCCTTGACCCCCGACCTCCTGAAGTCCACAATCATCTCCTTTGTTTTGCTGACGTTCAGGGAGAGGCTGTTTTCCTGGCACCATCCCGCCAGGACCTTGACCTCTTCCAGGTAGGCCCTCTCGTCGTTGGCAGAGATCAGGCCCACCACCACTGTGTCGTCAGCAAATTTGATGATTGTATTGCCACACAGTCGTGTGTGTACAGGGAGTAGAGGAGGGGACTCAGAACACAGCCCTGGGGGGCCCCTATGTTGAGGGTGATGGATGAGGAGGTGCAGTTGCCTGCTCTCACCACCTGGGGTCTGCCAGTCAGGAAGTCCAAGACCCACTGGCAGAGGTCATAGTTCAAGCCCAGGTCCCTGAGCTTGGCTATGAGTATGGAGGGGACTATGGTATTGAATGCCGAGCTGTAGTCGATGAATAGCATTCTCACATAGTTCCCCTGCCTCTTGTCCAGGTGTGATGCTGCTGTGTGCAGCACATGGGCTATGGCGTCCTCCGTGGACCTGTTGGGGCGGTATGCAAATTGCAGGGGGTCCATGTTGATGGGGAGGGAGGAGCAGATGTAGCCCTTTACTAGCTTCTCAAAGCACTTCATGGCTATGGAGGTGAGAGCTACAGGGCGGTAGTCGTTGAGGCAAGCAGGCTTGGATTTTTTGGGTACAGGGATAATAGTGGACTTCTTCAGGCAGGTGGGGATGACAGCCTGTTCTAAGGACAGGTTGAAGATGTCAGTGAATACTGGGGCCAGTTGGTCGGCACAGACTTTTAGGACGCGGCCGGGGATGCCGTCCGGACCTGCTGCCTTCCTGATATTCACTTTTTTAAAGGTCCGCCTCACTTCATGCTCTGTTACCCTGAACACTGCGCCTCCATCAGCAGCCGACCCCCCCCCCCCCATTGCCGTGGCTTGTGAGCTGGTGTTGTTATTACCAGCATCAAACCTCGCATAGAAGGTATTGAGGTCATTTGCTAAGGAGATGTCACTGTTCAGTTTGAGGGAGGCGCCTTTGTAGTCTGTCATCGTTTTGAGCCCCTGCCACATAGCTCTAGAGTCAGCTTGTTCAAACTGGAGTTCAATTTTATCCCTGTAGCGCCGTTTGGCCTCTGACACTGTCCTCCTTACGTTGTATCGCGCCACCTTGTGGTCATTCATGTTGCCTGCCACTAGGCCATCGTTGTATGCTTTGGTGCGCTCTCTCAGAGCTTCACGGACGGATTTGTCTACCCAGGGTTTTTGATTTGGGTAAACTCTCATTTTGGTAGTGGGGATTGTTTCTTCCACCATAGTACAAACATAGTTCAGCACTGTTTCCGTGTAGACATTAATGTTATCTGTGTCGCGGAACACATTCCAGTCTTTGCAGTGAAACACAGACCGGAGCGTCTCCTCTGACGTCAAATCCCATTTCTGCACCTCTCGCGAGACTACAGGAGTACTTTTGATTCTCTGTTTGTACATTGGTGAAAGAAAGATTGACGCGTGATCTGATTTACCAAAGCCACTATCAGAATGAGCCTTGTAGCCACCTTTAAATTGCGTGTAACAGTGATCTAGGATGTTACCGCCTCTGGTGTTGCAAGTCACATGCTGATAGAAGTCAGGTAATACCTTTCTCAGATTGGCGCTATTGAAATCACCCAGAACCAAAATGGCGGCGTTAACGTTCGCCGCTTGTAATCTATTTACCTCGTCGTGGAGTCTGGAGAGCGCGATGTTGTTCCTGGCTTGCGGTGGAATATACACTCCGATCAGGATGATCGCCGTTAACTCCCTCGGGAGGAAGAAAGGACGACACTTGATGGTTATATATTCCAGGTCTGGGCAGCAGTGGCTCGATAGTTCCTTCACGTTGCCTGGATCGCTCCAATTGTTGTTCAACATGAAGGCTATTCCACCTCCACACTGTTTGCCGGATTCTGCTGTTCTATCCTTGCGGTGAATGAAGAAGTGATCGGCCGGTTGAATAGCGTGGTCTGGGACTTAGTAACAGACACAGTATTTCTGACACTGGGAATACATTCCCTGAGATCCATAGATGTCCCTAGAATCAGATACCAAGAACATGCAAATGGACCATTTAAAAAAAAGTCTGTAAATGTTTATTCTACGTTATTATGAGATAATTATTTTTTTTTATTATAAAATGTATTATTATTATATATTTTTTAAAATTTATTTTGAGTTCATTTTCAATTTTCATAAAGCGATAATTTGCTGTGTAATTAATTAATCTAATTAACGCGATAAACTGACAGCCCTAGTTATATTATGATACAGTCAAGTCAAGTCAAGTAATTTATTTATAGAGCACATTTAAAAGCTCGAAAGCCAACCAAAGTGCTGTACAGTACAGT